>NC_138576.1:61297041-61693487 GCF_964289735.1 Phaethon aethereus
AGATCAAAGCAATGCTCTAACAAATTATTATGGTAATTAGTGTTAGTCTTGTAGTTTGTCTCCAGGGGGGCTTTTAAATAGAAGCAGTGAGAGCTTGGGAAAACCTGCATGCAGGGTAAGCATGCACTTGAAGAAACAAAGCTTGCCAAGCTCGCAGGGCAGTCTGGCAGGGGAACTGGAGATGAGTGGCACGAGGGGAAATTAAAAGGCATATCAGGTAGTGAGGGAGAGAAGAGATCTGCGTGTGCTACACAATTTTCAAGATGCAAGAGACCCACTGCATCTCTGCGTTCCCCCTCAGCCCTGCAAAAAGCGCTAATAACTCTTAGGTTTGTTGAGTCTTAGCCAAAAGGGCAGCTGTTGCTGGGGATTTCATCAATCACGGAAGCACAGATGTCAGAGATGGACAGTAGTCCTTCCCCCTCCTCCCTGCACTCCCCGCACTCCCCGCATGATTGTTATCTCCCCTGCATCTGCTGGCACTTGCTACAATCTAGTTTTAAACGATCCAAGCCATAGGTTATACCACTTCCCTTGAGAGGCTATTATGCTGCCAAGTGAGGATGCTTCTCATGGAGGAGGAATTTCTCCTGGAGCTGCTCGGCACATGGGAGGGACCACTCTCCTTTGGGGAGGTGCAGCGTGCACCCTCCTACTTCTGCAGTGCGGCTCCGTGAGCTGGGGAAGATGGAGCCTAGAGGTGTCAGTGTCTGGGCTCCCTGCACCTCTCCCCGGGGCGTACACCCAAAAAGGCCCAGATGTGGCCACCGGTGCATGGAGAATGCAGAGACGGGGTAGAAACAGACTTTACATTGCCTCCAGCCTGTGCTGTGACAGTCCTGTGCCCCACAGTGAAGGGAGTAATGAAAGCCCTGCGTGATCCCTCTGATTGCACCCCAGCCTCCCAATGCAATACCTAATTTTTCCCCAGTCTAATTCGTTCCCCGTTAAGGCCTCCATGGGGATACGCGTGAGCAGGGATCCCGCCCTTTTTCATGCTACCGCTGGTTTTATTGCGGGGTCCACAGAGTCCCCCTGAATGACTCCCTTAGTGATAAAGCTGTTTTCCTGTGGTTCCCAGGGGGAAGGCGGGTGATGTTGTTCACTGCTTTGGAAGGACATCACCAAAGCCGTTGACGACGACGACAACCCTGCAAGGTCTACTTGGGCTGGCCCGCTGCCGAGACGGCAATCTGCCCACCCCTGCAGCCTGGGCAGCCAGCCGGCCGACGGTGCCGCTGCCTGGCTGACCACCCCCCAGATTGGCAGGGCTCCTCTGCCAGGATGGAAACTGCCTCTAGTGAACAGCTCGTTATTAGTGCTCTACTTTTCGCAGCAATTAAGTCAAGAACCATGGCACCTGTTCATCTCACCTCCCTCGAGGGAATTAACATGCCGTATGGGAAAGAGATTTCCATGGGGGGAGGCGGGGGGAAGAGCTTCCTTGCGTCTGTTAGAGGCAAATAGCAATGCATCTGAGGTTCTTCAGGGAATAGCAGGCTTGATGAATTTACAAGACTTTTGAGGAGAACTGCTTTTACCCTGGGGGTGGTGAAAATGTCCCAGATAATTTGATTTTAAGTAGATGTTCACTTTGTGTTGTTAGTTCTCTCCACGGCTAAGGAATACTTATGCCTCAGTGAAAACCACTGAAGAGACCCTGACGACACCTCAAATCTGTTTTGATAATGAGAATATAACTGCCTCAGTTTGGATGAACAATGTTTTTAATCTGTGCTGCTTGTATGTACAAAGGCTCTGAAATGGACCTCGGGTTTGCCTGGGGATTTGCTGTGTGTATCTACTTAAGCAGTGAACCTGAAAAATGGCATAATTGTTCATCTTGCAAAGAATTACCTCATTCTGTCTAATCAACCTGACGGGACAAAACAAACCAATCTTTTAAGAAGATGTATTTTTTTCCAGGAAGATGTGGATATTAAGACGGTATGTAGATGCTGTTGGTTCCAATTAAAATCAATATCTGTCCTGATTTGCGGCTGTTGTCTCTGTGACAGCGAGGGGGCTAGATGAGGGGACCCATCTGCTCAGCTTTCCCAAAGGGGCTCCAAACAAGTGAATGACCTGCAGTGTTTATTATTAAGTTTTCAAAGGGAAACTTGTTTTGGTCTAATTGAAGGAATAATATGAGAGAGGTTATTTCTGGTCAGTTCCCTGCTGTTTTCACTCCAGAGAATATATTCCAGGTGTTAGCTAGGCAATGCTATGATACAGTATTGACTTTCCCTTGTGTTTAGGCATGCTAGTGCCAATGGACCAATAAACTGCAGTTATGAATGTAAAGCCAACCCTTTCAGAGGAACTTTTTGCTAACTATTTAGTAAGCCAGATGGTTAATGACTGCATTCGTTTTCAAAAGCTCCATTCCCCAGGAGCGAAGTAATGTGATTTTTCAACCCCCTTGTCCTTTTTCATCTATTTTATTTCCCTTCTTTTCTCTTGTACTCTTAGCAAAAGATTGGTTGTGAGACAGTGTTGTTTTGTAGTAAACCTCATATAGCTAACAGCTTCTTCCCCTTCCTATGACAGCAAACTTCATGGGTGAAGTCTAAATAACAGGGGAAAATATGGATCTATAAGTTACACAAGTTTCATGTAGTATACGATAGCTAATCTTTATTGTACGATTCTTTAAAATAGCATATGATGTCATCCCTGTATCATACATGTTAGATATTGTGTGTACGTATCTTTAGACAGGCAAACAGAAAAAGCAAATCATGTACGGGGCAATGATTTGGCCTAAGTCTGGGAAGTGAAATGGGTACCAACTCTGGCTTTATGTCTCCAGGCTGGGTCACCCAGACAGGTGAGTAATATACACAGGAAAGCAACCTCAGCCAACAATTATTTTGTGTTATATTAAGAGCTGGGAAGAACAAGGGTTTTCAACTTGCTTGCTGGAATGGACAACTGGAGAAAGATCCTCGGTTCAGGTGGAACTAAAATAGAAAATCTTAGAACATTTTGAAAAAACTAAAAAACCTCCTTTGAAGTCAATTTGAAATGTTTGCTTTGACCTTTTTTTTCTTTTAAAATACTACTCTAAGTATCTAAAAAAGCTGTCATTTCAAATAATATCTTCTGACTTTTCAAAATTCCTCCTGTATCCTTTTCTTTAGGTTTCTACATATCTTAAATGAATGTGATTTGATTTAAAAAATGTGCTTGAGTCTTGCATTAGATTCAATATACTAGTGATGTGGGCTGCAAAAAAGAAACGTGAATTGTCTGCATAGGAAATTAATACAAATTTAATTGTCATGAAATTTATACAAGTGAAAGCACAAGGGACTATTTTTGTTGATAATAGTAAATGTGCCTTCAAATATATATTTTTAGTCACCCTGAAGCCATTTAGGAACTTGGGTCAGTTTTTCTGTACTGTTTTCTCCCAGGGAATACAGATGCTCAAGACACAAAACTGCAGAAAAACTTGCTGTCATCTCCTGTCTATCTGCCCTGTATCTTCAGTCAGTGAAGAGTGAGACCATGCCTCATTCCCTCCCTTACTTGTTTGACTTTGAACTCAGCTACCACCACCCCCTCCAAGAAAGTGCAGAAAACAGTGGGTTATAGACAGCTGAGGAAAGATGTTCTCAATTTCTTCTGGTGATGCTTCTCCTTATAATCACTGAAGCAGCGACTGGAACCCACATTCAGCCCTTCTGAGGGTAAGGTCATCCTGGGCAAGAGCAGCCACCCATGAGCTATTGGATGAAACAGAGATGCCGCTGTCTCCTTCTTCTTCAGTGGGGTGGCGAATCTTGGGTTTTGTTTCCCTTGCTTTTAACTTCACTTCAAACCAACTTCCACCCTCCCGCTCCCATTTTTTTTTTATTTGGGTGCCAAGCTGAAAAATTTGTTGTTCACACAGACCAAACACAGCCACTAAATGTAATCCATTAAATTGTTTTAGTTCTTTATTAGGGGGTGGGGGGGGCGGGTCTGTGTAAACTGTCCCTTGGCGTTCAAGCAGCTTATTTTCTTGCACCGAGCCAGTTGCACTGCACCAAGAAGTCTTTACTAATCAAGAAAAAAAAAAAAAATCCCTAATTCTCTGCTGTGCTGGTGCGAGGAGATGGGGAGAAGCTGTGATCCGGGGCCAGCCATTGTTTCGGAGCAGAATGCTGAGGTGATTGACAGTTGCAAATTAATGGGAACAATTTTTAGACAGGGCTTGTCACATGAGGGCCTGGCCATCCTGGACATGCTGTCTGTGCTTTAACTTTCTAATTCCATCTGGAGTTTAGACAAAGAGGCCTGGATGAATCCTGCTCTCTGTCCATTTGGCTGTCATCATTTTGATTAACCTGATTCTTCAGCAGGAGCAAAAAGTAGCTGGCGTCGGTCCACGCAGACATCAGGAAAATAGCTGCCGTAATGGCCCGATGATCTCCACACAAGAGATCCTGGGGCTAATCTGCTTTTTCTCCTATGTCTAATTAAAAACTTCTCTTCCTGTTTACATTAACAATTTTTACAATATTTTGATTAAATAATTCCTTTTGGAGCTGTGGAAAGGTCAGAAGTTTGTTTTTTTCCAGCACAGGTGTTATGTAAGAAGGGAGAAAACAGGAAAAGAAAAGCAGGCATGAGAGGTGAAAATCAGGGTGGGAAGGAAGGAAGGAAGGAAGGAAAGGAAGGAAGGGAAGGAAGGGAAGGAAGGGAGGAAAGGAAGGAAAGGAAGGAAAGGAAGGAAAGGAAGGAAAGGAAGGAAGGAAAGGAAGGAAAGGAAGGAAGGAAAGGAAGGAAAGGAAGGGAAGGAAGGGAAGAAAAGGAAGAAAAGGAAGGAAGGGAAGGAAGGGAAGGAAGGGAGGAAAGGAAGGAAAGGGAGGAAAGGGAGGAAAGGAAGGAAAGGAAGGAAAGGAAGGAAGGAAAGGAAGGAAAGGAAGGAAGGAAAGGAAGGAAAGGAAGGAAAGGAAGGAAAGGAAGGAAAGGAAAGGAAGGAAAGGAAGGAAAGGAAGGAAAGGAAGGAAGGAAGGAAAGGAAGGAAGGAAGGAAAGGAAGGAAGGAAGGAAGGAAGGAAAGGAAGGAAGGAAGGAAGGAAGGAAGGAAGGAAGGAAGGAAGGAAGGAAGGAAGGAAGGAAGGAAGGAAGGAAGGAAGGAAGGAAGGAAGGAAGGAAGGAAGGAAGGAAGGAAGGAAGGAAGGAAGGAAGGAAGGAAAGGAAAGGAAAGGAAGGAAGGAAGGAAGGAAGGAAGGAAGGAAGGAAGGAAAGGAAGGAAGGAAGGAAGGAAAGGAAGGAAGGAAAGGAAGGAAGAAGGAAAGGAAGGAAGGAAAGGAAGGAAAGGAAGGAAGGAAAGGAAGGAAAGGAAGGAAAGGAAGGAAAGGAAGGAAAGGAAGGAAAGGAAGGAAAGGAAGGAAAGGAAGGGAAAGGAAGGAAAGGAAGGAAAGGAAGGAAAGGAAGGAAAGGAAGGAAAGGAAGGAAAGGAAGGAAAGGAAGGAAAGGAAGGAAAGGAAGGAAGGAAGGAAAGGAAGGAAGGAAAGGAAGGAAGGAAAGGAAAGGAAGGAAGGAAGGAAAGGAAGGAAGGAAAGGAAGGAAGGAAGGAAGGAAGGAAGGAAGGAAGGAAGGAAGGAAGGAAGGAAGGAAGGAAGGAAGGAAGGAAGGAAGGAAGGAAGGAAGGAAGGAAGGAAGGAAGGAAGGAAGGAAGGAAGGAAGGAAGGAAGGAAGGAAGGAAGGAAGGAAGGAAGGAAGGAAGGAAGGAAGGAAGGAAGGAAGGAAGGAAGGAAGGAAGGAAGGGAAGGAAGGAAAGGAAGGAAAGGAAGGAAGGAAAGGAAGGAAGCTGAGCTGCAGGAGGGATCTACACAGGCCTGGGGACCTCAGCTTGCCACTTTACTGCCTGGCATAATTGTCTCCTGCCCTTTCTCTAGGATCTGTGGGATCTAGGGCAAGTTGCACATGCTTAATTTATTAGAAATGAGGTTCATTTACAAATAAATGTAAAATAAAATTGCCATGTTTCCCTTTCTGCATAACAGTAATTTTAAATAAATTTATATTTTCCACTGTCTGGCCTGTTTTCCAGTAGTTCCAAGTAGGCTGGTCAAGCCAAAGAGTTCACTCTGAAACCTAATCCTCCTCAGACTTCTCCTGACTGGAAATATTGGTGGATCCTTTTTGGTAACCAGCTGGAGGTCAGGTACTGCACACGACTCATGCCCCAGTCAACTTGGCAGAAAAAAAACCCTAAGTAGGCACTTAAATGCAATGCATGTACCCTTCAAGTTCAGTGTGTGCCCTCTAGGTCACTGTATTTAAAAGGCATGGGTAACGTGTGTTTCTCCTTTCCAAAGATTTGCCAAGCGTGCTGTTGGTGTATAGAGCACAATCCCTCCCTGTTACTCATAGGAAATGATGGCACCTACTCCTTGCCTCGGGGCTGGGCGATGGGTAGACAACCCATGTGCAGGGAAAGGACATCTGTCTTTGGCCCAGGTGACTGGAGGAGCAGGCCATTCTAACAATCACTTGACAGTGGAAAAAGCTTATGTCTCCTCATGGGGTCAGCCACCCTGCCTTGCTGCCCCCATGCTTTCACAGTCCCTTCAGGTCTTGCCTCCCAGCCTCTGCGGCTGAGACAAGAACTAAGGCCACCTGGGACATGCTCCTGGCCTGCATCCAGCTGTGACATCTGTGCTCATGCACTAAAATGCATTGGCCATAAAAGAAGAGGAAAAGGTAGAGGTGCACCTGAGTAATGCTGATCAGATATCCATCCCTGCTTTGCTTGTTGCTCTCATTCCAGGGGAGAAAAGTTCTGCACCTATAGAGGAAGTTTTGGTGTATCTTTCCTTCTTTCCTCTTCTTTTCTTTCCTTTCCTCTTCCCACTACTGCTCACTCCTTCTTCAGCCCCAACAGCACTAGGTTTACTGCTGAAGAGTGCTGCCATTTACTGAGCCTAATTACACAGCAGCAAACTGAAATGCCTCTTGTCTGCTTTGGACAACTTGGACTCATTGTGTGGATCATGCAAGTGGGATTTGGTGTGGAGCCAGGAAGAAGAGTAAATTAACATGGTCACTTAAGGTCATGGTCATAAAAAGCCATGGCTCTTCTGCTGCAGATTTGTCAAGGCTTTGGCTCTTTTGTACAGGTTTCAGTGGAGCAAAAAAATACAACCTATTTTCAGTGAGACAGGCAACGAGTGATATGTTGCAGTGGAAAGCTATGGGCAGTTTTCAGCGGAGCTGAACAGTTGATGACTTTGGGATGGCGTCTTAGCTGTAGCAGTTTGTTCTGACAGGGAAACCAGGGAATTGAGGAGAAGAGAGGGTCATTGACATTTTACTCTTATTTATCTCTGAATAGAAGAGACACAGACATGGGTGCTACATGGGGGTTTTCAACAAACTGCTTTTGCAGATAAAATGGTCATACTATTTGGAAAGCACATGAGAGAAAGAGTGAGCTGAGATTAGGTTTCAATTTCTTTGCAAATGAACAATCTAAATCCCGTTTCTTTTTTTTTTCCCTCCGTTATGGTAAGTATGTTTATTACTCTGTGAAAGATAAGTAGCTGGAAATGTGACCATAAGTCTTCTCTTGGACCACCTTTCAAAATCTGTTATTTCCCATCTTTTCCTCTGCATTATTGAGACATGTATGCTTAACAAGTGAAGCTACAGTGATGTGGCTTTTAACAGCCAAACACCTCCTGAGGATCCTCGTTATTGTATAGCCCAGGCTAATGCCCATACAGCCACAGGTTCCTCACTAATGTTGGGTGGGTTGGCTGGGCTGCAGCTAGTGGGCATCTCCTTGTTGCAATGTGGTCATGTTTGGTAGATATATCATCATTGCCCACCTGAGCCTTCATACAAGAATTTCTTCTTGGGGTTCAGGGGAGATACAATGGGTACGTTTGGTGATGTTCCTAGGTAGACTGATATGGCTGGGAGAGAAGAAACAGAGATTGCAGTTCAAACCACACTGGCAAAAGGCTGGAGGTGAAATCTGTTTGAACCACAAAATTTAGGTCACTGTGAAGCAAAGATGTTTCACCTAGGCATGAACCTGAACCAAGCCACAGTTCAGGACACTCCACACGTTCGAGAAAAGTTCAGCGTCACATCTCTCTTCCACGGATAGCTTTCATGTTTCAGTAATACGCTAAACCAAAACTTTGGATCCAAACACCCATTCAAGACTTAAAAGTATTTGGGTTTGGGTCAAGACCATATTCCAGCTCCCTCCCAATCCCCCACCCCGTGCATTTCCACTGTCTGCAAAGCGCCTGCTTCAGAACCCCGCTGACAAACACTCCTGACATTTGGAAGCCTTCATTTCCAGCTCCTAGCTGTAGCACACTGGCCCAGACATAATGTTGACACGTACTTATGTGAAGTTCACTGAACAATGCCACTTCATAAAAGTCCCATAAAGGTACAATCTTGTGCTCGGAGGAGATTTTATTTATGGAGACACAGAAAGCTGTGTGTCTATGTGTATGTACTCCGTAAAAAGTCCATTAGCCAAGGTGTAAGTGAAATGAATCTGACCTCTGCGTCATTAACATGCTGTCTGCAAAGGTGCCACTTCAGAGCATTCCTGACCTCACCCCAAACCCTTAGTGAGAACTGAAAGTGAGAACAGGGTTAGCGGATGATTTTTTTAAGTGAATCAAGCAGTGTTTTGTCTGGGGAGAATAAGGATAAAAAAGTAGAAAAAAAAGTAACCCAGGCCCATGATAAATCTTGGTCTTTTTCCAAGTCTTACTGAAAGCTCTAGCCAAAAAGTAAGAAACAGTATCTGAAATGTTTGTGAAGGAAGACGGCTGTGCCAACACTTGTCCAGCAACATCTGAGAGAAGAGAGAATTCTGTATGCGATTGCCTTAGACTTGTTGTCATTATCAATTAAGCTTAGAAAGCTCATTTGATATACTTGGCCATCCTGCACGCTTGCCAAAAAGGCAAGACTTCTCTGCAGCTGCAGCCCTGAAGATCTCTGAAAGGCTGTGAGGAGGAGAAGGGAGCAAATGTAGCCAGCGAGGTGATGCTGGATGTGCTGTACTTTTCCTTGAGAAGGCCCTTGGACGGGGGCCCAGAGCTGGCGCTTGGTGTACATCGTCGTGTGGCGCTTGTCACTTGTCAATCCTCATGCCTCCTGTGAGTACCGTGCAGTCTGGTAACGAACTGATTTTGCTGCATCCTCATCTCTAGCAGAGGGCACACTGCCCTCAGCTCTGGAGGTGAGCAAAACAGCCCTGTTGGGAGTGGCTTATGTCTCATTTGCTTGCCAAGAGGTTTGATGCACAGTGACTTCCTTGTCACTGAGGAAGTGGTGGCAGCTCCAACATGGCCTTTGCTCTGTGGCTTTGTTAGTGTGAGCGTTCCTGTGCTTTGAGATTCATAGACAGCTCATGTATAGCTGCGCTATGCACTCGGGGTGAGATGCGAGCCACATGCTCACAAGCATCGCTCTGCTTCGGGTTCTGCATCTCCCCTGCCCTTCAGCACTCACCATGCTCTTTTAGCAAAGGTGTTTGTGAGGAGGCCAGCAGAGCACTCTCTGCTACCATTTCCAGTCCAGAAGATGGTAAGGGATGCTGGTTTAGTATCCTTTACCCACAGGAAATATTTAACCTTACTGTTGGATATAAAAAATATTGCGCATTGCATAAGAAATGTTGAGGGGTGAGCTCCTCAGAAGCTTTCCCAGCATAGCTAAGCCTGTTTCATACTAATCACGACAGGCCACTGTGGACTTAAATAAAAAAACAAGTTAATACAACTTCTACCATATTCACAAACCCCATCCCGTAAGGGTTAATTCACACCTTAGGTTACTTGAGACCTCCAGCTTAGTCCCTTGAGTGTCACCTACATTAGGTCCTAGAACAGCCCAGCAAAGATGGCATGAATACTTCTGTAAGAGTTTAACTATATGACTGAGCTCTTGAGTTGCTAGGTTATGGATTAGCCTCACTCAGATTAAAAGAGGAAGAAAATCCTGTTTGAGGGGAAGAGAAATATCCCCCAATTCCCGTGCAGGGAATGAATTCCCATGTAGTCCTGGGCCCACCAGGACTGGATACAGCTGCAGCAGGAGGGAAGCAGGAGAGTGGGAGGGATGTTATGGTGACCCAGCTGCTTCCTGAGACACAGTGTGGATATGCTCCACTAAAAAAGGTAATTAAAGGCATTCTATAAATCCACCTCAGAATATGCTGAGGGTACTTTTTCTGACATGTCACCTGGGGAGAGTTACACCTGTGCTGGCAGAAACGGTCCTGCAGGACCCAGTAGAGCCTGCACTGGGTCATAGGAAGCCTTACCTCCTCTGGCATATCTTATGATCTGGCACAGGGACAGGCCCTGTCCTTACTGTGTCCCTCGATGTGAAGGCTAGCAGTAACAAAATACTTCTGTGAGGGGAATTTTCAGGGCCATCCTTCGAGAGCTCACTGGGGACAGAGGGGAGGGCAAGGTCTACAGGCTTCTTGTGAGTGGTTTCACTATGTTTACACCACTGAAACGAGTAGGGATTTTTGTCCCAGAAGCTCTGGAGCTAAGGAGGTATTCGGGATGTCGTGATTACAGCACCCATTTCAGAGGGAGGGTGTCCATTGCCTCTCCTCCCTCGTGCACCACGTCTGGCTCCCTTCTGAGCCGTGCACCCCACAGGGCGCAGTGGGCTGACAGCCTTCCGGGAAACATCCCTGCAAAGGTCCCATCCCCAAAAGATGTGGCGAGCGTAACCGAGCGGCATCGGAGGCTGAAGCTATAGGAAATTCGGTCTCAGTTCCAGAGCCTGCCAGGGAAGCAATGCCCACCCCTCAAAACACCTTTGTCCCTCTCTGCTTTCACATCATTTTTGCTGTTAATTATAGGCCCTTGTGAGGCCTGTGGGTATAATCAAAAAGCAGAGACAGAGTCGGCCCCTGAATTAATTGATCCTTGAACTTTATTAATGAAAATCTGATCTTGCATCCATTAAACGTCTGTTCCATTCATACCCAGCCAGCATTTTCAGGGGCTAATCCAGCGGAGTAAGTTCAGGTCAGCCTCAGAGTGAGCCTGAGCTGTGAACTCCAGCAACCCTATCCCAGACACATAGGTCCTAATGTAAAAAATATGTGATGTGTTATCAGCAGGCAGCCTCCTCTTTGCTTTTCCAAGCAACCGGGCAGTGAGAGTAAAGATAAATTCCATGTAGATAAATGTCAGTCATGTTTTATAAACACATAAATGGGTTCAGCAATACTAAGGGTAATGCTTTTGAATGTGATTTTTCAAGCACAGGTCTCATGAACAGGATTTGGTGCTTAAACACTTAAACATTAAATCCCTAGAGAGAATGTTTGTGTTACAAAGTGAAAGGAAGTGAAGCCATTTTAAAAATTACAGTAATCATCATCATCATCATCCAGTCACATCCTTCCTTCAGATGCTGTTCTTCTGAACACTTCCATAAGCAGAAAGGAAAAAAAATAAAGTTAAAATGTTAGTTTCACATATACTTTAGATCAGCATAAACCAGCACTGCTACCACTGTTGTCCACCTCTAGCATCTTGTTCACACTTCTGTCCCAGCACCTCCCCGTGCTGGCACAAGCATCTGTGATGCTGTATGGTCATCCAGATCGGTGAATTGATCTGCATTAAAACTATGATTTCCAGAAAAGAAAAAAAGGTTGTTTTTTAACCGTGGTCACTTCCTTAAGCAATTCACCACACCTTTTCACTGCCTTGTGAACTTTACTCGAGTATTGAAGCTATCCACCTCGGAGCTGTGCCGAGGCTCCGATCAACACGGGGAAGACAGGAGGAACGCAGGGGTGGTGTGTTGGAGGCAGGTGAGCTCTTTGCAGAGCTGTGGTGGCTTATGTCAACATGGGGGGGGTGTGCATGGGCAACGTCCAGTGCCTCCTGTGCCAGGCAGAGAGAAGTGCAAGCTTGGTGTTTGTGGACACACGCCATTTCATTTTTGCTCTCTTGCCTGGTCCAACTCTTTTTGTGGAGCTCCCCTCAGCTGGTTTTGAAAACAGTAGCTGATGTCCTAATCTGAGCAGACGTTCGGAAAAATTGAAACTAGCTTGCATTCAGCAAAGCAGCCCAGTAGCGGAGCTGAGAGCAGAATCTGTGCTGCCAGATTCCGTCCTGTGATTTAATGGCCAGACTAATGATCCCCTTCACATGTGCCTGAAAAAGATCTCGTGCAGATAAACTTCCAGAGCAATTTGGAGGCTAAGGAATTATTCATTAGATGTCACCTTCCAGAGCTCTGCTGATAATGAGCTAACCTGCACTGGGAACACATCAGTTTAAAGATGATCCTTCCCAGTGCTGGAAACCAAAGCACATGCAACTTCCCTGCCTTAATTGGTTTGACAGTGTAACATGTGTCATTCATGATTTCAGAGTTTTTGCAATGTTTTTCTCATTAAGGGAGACAGTAACTACCATAAAATATCCAAAATCCAACATATTTAAATGTGAAGTAAAGAAAGTTTCTTTCTGAGCTGCTAAAGAAGTGTGCATGTGATGAACATCTGTGTGCAAAGAGAATAAGAAATGGAATTAATCGCAGAAAAAACAAGCAGTATTTGCCTGCAGGCAAAATGTCCTACCTGAATGGCTAGCACAGGAAGCAAGAGACCTATATGTCTGGGTTGTGACCCTCTCTGACACACAATAATCAATAATTGACTTCATGTGCAATAGGAAGACCAAATTTTAAGAAGTAACAACTTCATTTCAAAAGTATGGGTTTTGCATTCATTTTTGAGCACCTTTATTCAGAATCTAGTTTCCAAAGATGATTAATATGATTACTTTCTTTAACTCAGATCAGAGATGCAGGTAGCAGAACCTAATCTTTAGCATCTCTGTACGTCAGTTTACCTTCCTTTAGTGCCGATGCAGGAATCTTGTCATACTTCATCCACAGAAGTGGTCTGTCTCTTTTAAGCAGAATGCTTTCAGATTTCTGGAGTAAAAAAGTAATGTTCCCCCTGTACAAGAAATGGATCATTGCATTATAATTTAGTACTAATATAATGCTGCATAACGTTTCTGCGTTGCCTTAGATTTTCCTTCTTTATCCCATTCATTGCTTTTAAACCTTTGATATTGACACAAAACCTCACATACACTGACAATCTTGCTTTCTTTTTGAAAGTATTTATTTTTTGCCATGCTTACATTATTGCTAACAATTTCTTTATGGAGGTTAAAGGAAATTACCATGCTCCTCTTAATGGCAGCACGTAACATGATGGAAGTATGCAATTTGCTTATTTATTTTGCACCTTGGCTTGATAATAGGCTAGTTTTTTAAAACCATGGATTTTCACAGCCATGTTGAAATTTCAATGGACAGGAGCCATTTTTCAGTCTCAAATTCCTAAACAGCTAAAAGATGAGGATCAGAAACAGCTTGGAACAGAAGCTGAAGTAAAACAGCAAGAAACCCAGACTTAAATATCTGAATAAATGAATCTGTCCTTTTTTAGCTAAAAAGAAATGTTCTAGTTCAGAATTTCCCCCAAACCTCTGAAGCTTAGAATAACATACTTATCCTCTTTTTGTCCTCACTGTATAATACCCTTGTGAGAGGTCCATGCTGTCTTTGTGATTCTTTTTCTTTCTCTGAAAGAGAAAATGGATGAGAGTATTAGCAGAGGCTCTGGGTGCTGCAGCTACTAGGGCTTGTTTTTTGTTGAAATAATCTGTACTTGTTTATTTCCTTGGAGATTTCCACTGGGAGAAAGTTACAGACAGTTGGCATGTTCCTACATACGCCAATTAGGATCCTCAAGCCCACACTTTCTCCTTTTCCTTGCTTTTTTATTTGAACAGATTTTTCTGCCTGGAAGCTTCCCCATGGCTTGGGAGGCAGATTACACTTTTCTCCATGGGATGCATCCAGTTGGCTGCAGGAGATCTGGATCCTATCTTTATTTCTGCTACTAACCTACTTTGGGCAAGCTGCTTCCTTTCTCTGTGCCTTTGTGCCCTTGCTCACCAACTGAGATTAGAAACGGTTCAGGGCAGAGCATGCCTGTAAAAATTACAATGAGTTTGTGCAATACTTTTAGCACAGTGTGGTCCCTCAGTCAGCAATGTTCTTAAACTGTTGCTAAAGGACAAATGAGAGTAAGACCCTACAGCTGTTTTTGATCCACATATCTCGATGACTCTTACATCTCATCCCGTATCATCCTTTAGTCCCTTTATCATCTCATCTTGTTCTTTCTTTTTGTTCACACCAGCTTATGGAGGTTTTTATATACTTTCCTTCCCCACAGCTCTGAATCTCTCAGGTTTTTCATTTTCATGCTAAACAGCTTCTCTAAAAAAATGCAGTGTCACTGTATTGGGAGTCCAGATAAGTACCTGCCTATACCAAGACTATGTCAGTGAAGAGGGTTAGTTCTTGGCTGTTTTAACTTTTTTACAGAGTGAGCTTTTTCCATGGGCCTGAGACTGCAGCTTTGCTCCGGGCAGGATCACTTTCTGTTTGCAGTAGGGAGCACTGCATGGTTGTGGAGCACCCTGAGATCTTAACAGCGGCATTTACCACCCCGTTTAGCATGGGAAACAGGAGCTGACCAGGTGGTAGGTGGGAAGCAAACATTTTCGTCACTCGTGACAGGCAGCGGAGCCCATCTATTGGCACGTGAGTAGTTCAGTGTCCGAACCCCTGCAGAAAGTTGTACTGGTGACATCTTTCTCAGCCAGAGAGCAAGGTCATGTCACGGCCAGAATACATGAGTATTCACGAGTAATACATGAGGGTACATGAGGCCAGGAGGTAGCAAAGGAGGATTCTAGCAATGGACACGGACTGGCAACCTGTTGCCTGTCCTTAGCTCTGCCTGTATCCCACTGATGCAGGTATTTGAAGGAGTAGGTCACTGATCTTTGCATGTGGTGCTTCAGTGGTCAGTTAAATCCTATCCTGTTTTCACACTCTCATCCATTTTAGGAGACCTAGGACTGCACTTCCTTAAAAATAAAGGCACAAAAATATACTAAGCAAAAGTGATCAAAGGTCTTGAATCAAAATTCTGAAAAGTTTTTTGTTGATTTCAGTGGGCTTTTTTTATCTCTATAATAATGTTCCTGCACACACAGTTAATGCAGTCAATTGTTCTTCATATCTAGAGCTGTTCTGTAAACAGCTCAGGGCCTCCTGACAGACAGCATGAGTAAAAATTAGCACAAGATTATTGGAGGCACAAATCACGCCATGGACTTGTTGTTTGGATAATAAAGTTCAGAGGTACAGAGGATAATCTCATCAGAGAGACAGGGTGACCAACTCTCAGTTATCATCCCTCTGTACACTTCCTTTTTAGCTAATTAAACCTTAATTCTTCACAGGAAGCAGTTTCTGCGAATTCTGCAATAGCTTGGCTTCATATTATTTAACATATCTCTCTCATTTTTATCTGGAGAAACAGGAAAAGTAAAGTTCCAACGTGTAGACCTAAAGCATTGTTTTATCTTTCCATTAGTGTATTAGCAGTTCTCATCTGACATAGTACGTGCTCCGTTCTCCAAGAATAAAGATACATTTTTTTAAACAACTACTTCTAGGATAAAAATGTGGATGAGCTTTGAAGCTGGGGAGTTTCACTATACATGCTATTTCCTCTCTTTAGTATGATAGGGAAAGCACTCTGACTCTTTAGACTTTACTTTCACATCATTATTCACTGCTTGCTTTGTTTGAATAACATTATTTCAGTGTTCCCAACTTCAGGCCTTCATAAACCATCACGTTCCTTAAAATACCAATAAAGCTGGTGTCATTTTATCGTCTGGTGGCCCCGTCTATTGGATTTATATTTTCAACTTTTCTTCACAACCGCAAAAGGTAGAAACTATTTATTCTGAAAGAATGAAACATGACAGTTTCCTGTAATTGTATGACTTCAGGAGCTAGGGTTTTAAGAAAAAGTGATCTCTCTCCTAATAAAATCACAAGTGTTGGCAATTCTGTTCCTGCCTTTGACCACTTAATTTTTGTAGCAGGGTCTCACAGCACAATATCAAAGCATAGCTGACTTTTCAGAAACAAAATTTAGTTTCATGGTCAGCATTAAAATTTATAGAAGAATCAGTCCCTGCAGTTCACTAATCTCCTGTGAACCCCAGTTCAGCAATACATTTGCAAATGCTTGTGTTGACATGAAGAATCCATTTATAACAATTCATGAATCCTGTTGGAAATTATGAACTTGCTGCATATGTGAATATGAGGCAGGAACTCCTTTTTATCACTTTTGTCTTTCTTAACTAAATTTTATCTGTGTCTGTAGTAGAATTCCCCACACGAATCATAGAATCATAGAATCATTAAGGTTGGAAAAGACCAAATCTAACGCGATTTGCTGATTTGTATGCTTTGTCCTCACAGTTAATTTGCTTCAAAATAGAAGGTATTTCACCCAAGTGAAAGAGTTCATTGGAGAGAAGATTACCTATCAATGGTACACCTGATACCTGTCCCTGACCACCTCCAGGGTTTGAGTAGAAACTAATGACAAAAAAGGGATGTTTATGGAGAGCAGTTCCTTGCTCAGGATGAGCAGTGCCAGGGTAGGATCTCTCTGGGGCACAGCTGCTTTCCTGACCCTGATGTCCTACACAGATGGGCCCCCAATGAAACAGTGAATGGCAGAGAAAAGGATTTGTATTCAGCTTGTTCACTTGTTGGCTTTTAATATCTCTTGTACTTTGCCTTTTAAGAGCTATAGTGTATTTAGGAACTGTGCAAAGCCTGGAGGTGAGTGTGTTATACACCACATCTAGGGGTTAAACAGGGAAGGATCTGTTTGGCTTCTGGGAGAGGACTTGTGCTAGCTGTGAGTGTCTGCAAAAAGTCAGTACGGATCTCCAAAGACCAGCTGTTGGATGGTGGTCCCAGACCTCAGGAATGAGGACAAGACAGAGATCTGAGCTGCAGTGCCTTGATTTGCCATGAGCTCTTCCAGAGGTTTCTGGATGTCGTTGAGTCTAAAGGTGGACTCTTCACACAACATGGGAAAGTATCCAATTGGCAAGGACATACAACTACATCTGGAGTTCAAAGAGAGACATATTTAAAGTTTTGTTAAACCAGATGTTTGAGGTTTACTAACCGAAACGGTGGATAATCTCCTTGTGACTTCAAATGGGACATTAACTGAATTGGACAGTGAATCCATGTTCATCTAAGTTGTCTCCTAGTTATGGATAATGGCTTAAGCTCGAGTTTTATGCTGTTGGTAGAAGACAGTTTTAATTAAACAGCAGATGCAAAAAGCACTTTTCTGATGTGACACATGTGTGTTATAAAGGGAAAGAGACAATTTTCACAAAGCAATTTGCCAAAAATCATCAAGAACCACAATGAAAATTTACCTGTGACAAATAAAAGGAAAACAGAATATTATCTAATGCCTTATTTGACCATTCTGCATACTTGAAAGCTGGGAATTTCTTTAGATAGTCATTAAGAAGAAGCTCATAAACTATGTCTTTAAAAATGTCAATATGATAAAGACATAGACGTGCCCTACTTGTTGTTTTATTACTATTTTATAGTAGCAATACTTAAATGGTTTGAATGTTTCACATGAGATATAGGCCTGGTTCAGACAGTTCAAAGACCATGCAGGATGTAATGGTAAATTGAAGGATGGTGTGGGGAAGTACAAGTGCAATGACTTCATTTAAGCCTCATCCAAATTGTACAAAAAAAAATCAGGAGGAGCTGGATTATGCTTTTTCATGTGTGTGCACCAATGGATTGGTTAAATTTATCCATAAAAGTTCAGATCTTTCAAATAAGAATCATATTTTCAAAGTCTTCCAAAAGGGACTCTTTAGATCATGTTCTGCTACCAGTTGGTTTCCTCTCTGGTCTTTCAACTCTCCTTGTGCTTCTGTACCAGTAAATTAAATTTATCTTCCTTGAGGGTCCTGTCCTGGAAGCTATCCTGGAAGGATATGACTATGAAACTCATTCAGCCACTGGAACAAGATTAGATTAATCATAAAACAAGTTTATTATGAAATTACTTATCTCTCTTAATAAACACAGGTTATAAACACAGCTTTGGTTCCATTTTATGATTGAACAGAAAAAAAGACCAATACTGGTCTAAAAATTAGTAGACTAAAATGCATTCAAGATAAGTGTGCTTTCTTAGGAATTATGAAGGGAAGTAGACAAAACAATCTTATGTTATAGGCTAAAAATAAAGCTGCTCCAAATGTTCACATTTTTTCATAGAAGATCAAAATTAAATATGATACAAAACATAGCTAGCTTTCATAGGAAATGCTGAAGAAATAATTTTTGTCAAATTTCAATTGGAAATTATTTGAAAAAATTAGCCACATTTTATTGTTTTTTCAGAGGTTATTGCGGGTTATTGATTTTCCTTTTGCTTTGATTTTTATATTTTCAAATATAAATATTTTCAAGTTTTTATAAATTTGATATTTATCTATAAAAATGTTTCTATATTAATTAAAAAAAATTTCTGGCAATCTTTGTTTTGGTGGAAAAGACAACTTCTCATAAAAAGGTAGGAAGAAGATGTTTCTGGCCTCAGTCATTAAATTCAACCTTATTATACTTTTTATCCTGGACCTCTGTTGCTCTTCCACCAGGAAAACCTGAGGACCTGTATGAGAAATTAAAATTTTACCTTAACTTTTCTCACTTTAAATCTAAGGATTAAAAAAATATTGTTTTGTTTATAACTTGTTGATATTTCTGAGTGGCAGAGAGACTCAAACTACTTGCACGTGTGTGGTGGGTTGACCCTGGCTGGGTGCCAGGTGCCCACCAAGCTGCTCTGTCACTCCCCTCCTCAGCTGGGCAGGAGAGAGAAAGTATGATGAAAGGCTCCTGGGTCGAGATAAGGCCAGGGAGAGATCACTCACCAGTTACTGTCACGGGCAAAACAGACTCAACTTGGGGAAAATTAATTCAAATTAATTGAATTTATTAATTGAATTTATTAATTGAATTATAGTAGCAATACTTAAATGGTTTGAATGTTTCACATGAGATATAGGCCTGGTTCAGACAGTTCAAAGACCATGCAGGATGTAATGGTAAATTGAAGGATGGTGTGGGGAAGTACAAGTGCAATGACTTCATTTAAGCCTCATCCAAATTGTACAAAAAAAAATCAGGAGGAGCTGGATTATGCTTTTTCATGTGTGTGCACCAATGGATTGGTTAAATTTATCCATAAAAGTTCAGATCTTTCAAATAAGAATCAAATCAGAGTGGCGTAATGAGAACTAAAACCAAATCTTAAAACACCCCCACTGCGCCCCCCCCCCCCCCCCCCCCCCTTCTTCCTGGGCTCAACTTCACTCCTGATTTTCTCTACCTCCTCTCCTTGAGCAGCGCAGGAGGACAGGGAATGGGGGTTGTGGTCAGTCCATCACAAGTTGTTTTGGCCGCCCCTTCCTCCCCAGGGGGAGGCCTCCTCACACTCTGCCCCTGCTCCAGCATGGGGTCCCTCCCAAGGGAGACAGTCCTCCAGGAACTTCTCCAACGTGAGTCCTTCCCACAGGCTGCAGTTCTTTGCAAACTGCTCCAGCCTGGGTCCCTTCCACGGGTGCCGTCCTTCAGGAACAGGCTGCTCCAGCCTGGGTCCCCCGTGGGGTCACAAGTCCTGCCAGCAACCCTGCTCCAGCCTGGGCTCCTCTCTCCATGGATCCACAGGTCCTGCCAGGAGCCTGCTCCAGCGTGGGCTTCCCACTGGGTCACGGCCTCCTTCGGGCATCTCCCTGCTCTGGCGTGGGGTCCTGCCCGGGCTGCAGGTGGAGATCTGCTCCAGCGTGGAGCTCCATGGCTGCAGGGGCACAGCCGGCCTCACCGTGGTCTTCCCCAGGGGCTGCCGGGGAACCTCTGCTCCGGTGCCTGGAGCCCCTCCTGCCCCTCCTGCTTCACTGACCTGGGGTCTGCAGGGCTGTTCCTCTCACATGTTCTCACACCTCTCTCTGGCTGTAATTGCTCAGGTTTTTTTCCCGTCTTAATTGTGTTATCCCGGAGGTGCTACCACCATCGCTGATGGGCTCGGCCTTGGCCAGCGGCGAGTCCGTCTTGGCGCTGTCAGACCTAGGGGAATCTTCTAGCAGCTTCCCACAGAAGCCACCCCTGTAGGTGCCCCCACTACCAAAATCTTGCCACTCCAACCCAATAGAGTGTACCCACAATCTTAACACTTCCAGACTAAACTATTTCTGTCTACTATTAGGCTGCTATTTGACATGAACCAAGATTTGTTTCTGAATGTATGTTACACATATTTTATCATGAGCATAAATTTGTTTGAAAATAATAATAATAGTTTTGTTATAATGAGAATTCTGTTTCATTGCTGTTGCTGAAAACAGTCCTGGTATCTCTGGGACTCAGATCTCTCCAATCACAAAATTACTTTAGGATTACCAAACCACTGCCTCACATTCAATCAAATTTGATATATACATTACTTATCAAAAATGCATGTTCTTCACCTTCCTGTTCCAGAATTAGATAATTCCTTGTACGTCTCAGAAAAGCATTTAGTATTTTACTATATAGGTATAGTTATTATAGGTTCCTGTGTAAACTGAAATTTAAAAAGTATCCCCCACAGAAAAAACATAATAACAATATTTAGTGCTAGGTCTGCCTAATTTCTAATAACTTTTTAGACTATGTCTTATTCCAACACTCTTCTTTTGTTCTCAATGCAGATTAGGACTGATACAGGTAGGTCTTAGTATCATTGAAAAGGGATGCTTGTCTAATGTCTCTGGCATACCTGGAAGCAGAAATTACCATTTAACATGGAAAAGGCTGTTTCCAGCACCCTCCTTCTTCACTGTTTAAATCTAAAAGGTGGTGTTACACCAGAAAAATTTCTGACGAGTGTCTAATCCATCAGGCAGTTCATCACCCCGAGCAAAGTTTCTTCCACTGGCACTGAACATCTTGAGGGAAGCTGGCAATGAACTCTCACACAGCCAGACATTTGCATGCTACAACATACAACACAACCTGTCAAAGGAAAGTCATGAGTGAGATTTACTTTTTTTTTTAATAGATGAGCCTGATTTTTAATCCCACCTCTGTCACGGTGTGTTCATGAGATATGGACTAGTAACAGATCTGAAGTCTTGTGTGCCTGTTAGTTTATGACTTTAAAATTACCATACAGAGAGTAACTCTAGATCTAGTGCTGTTTTAACAGTGTTCTTCCCCATGACCTTAAACATTATGATCCGTACCCAAAAACCTTAATAAATGAAAACGGCTGAGGTACTAGAAAAGTTGAATGCCATTTCCAGTGCATTTAAAGAATGTAAATAGGAAAATAAGAATAAACCAGAAGATTGAGACTCTTTTTCTCTTGGACTACTGAAAGTTTATTCAGCTGTTTCTGATGTCTTTAAACTAATTTTTCTTTCAACCATCTGTTCTAGCTTTTTTTTTCCTTCTATGAAAATAGACTTCTCCTACATGCTACACTTTGGTGAAATACTTATTTTAACGTCTTGTTGATTTCATGCAAAGAGAATGCAGGCTTTATATGAAATAAGCATATCAACATATTCCTCCTCAGCATATCACTGTTCAAAGCCTTTGGTTTTGTAAGACTGTTTTCTTTACCCCTTTAGAGCTGAAAATATTACTCCTCCACAAGCACCATTTAAGACCCAAGTGTCAATGAACCAGGCAGCGAAATGACAGTTACTTAAACAGCACATGATTCGAGACAGTTTTAGGAAATTCCTAACACTTTGCGTCCTATTTCTTTCCTGGATACAAAGGGAGAGATTGTGCCTGACCTTGGGGGAAGCACGAGAGGTGAGGTGGGAGGAGGGGAAGGCCAACAGGCACATGGTGCTTTCCCTTTTGCTTTTCCTTCTCTTCCACACACACTATTCCCTTGCTGAGCAGCTGGGTACGGTCTCTTTTCTTCAGCTGTGGACACAAAGGCTGTCTGGGTTCAAATGCCTAAAAGCAGTGCAAGTTTTGCCACTGAGGGCAATAGGGCCCTGTTGTACCCTAAGCACCGAGGTGGTAAAACGGTAAGGAAAAAAATCCACTGGTTACTCTATCCTGTCGTGCTTCCTTCTGATACATCCCGGATATCTCCGCTGTTAGCTCTCCGTGAATTATCTTCGTCAGAAGCTTGGACTGCAGAACTCAGCCTATGGGCAATTGCACAGTCCAGGCAAAACCCCTCTAACATGAGGACTAGAGAGAAACTGGCTCTGTGGGCTGGTGGCTAGGAGATTCAGGAGGATGGGGCAGACCCACTTTAAGGCTTATCTGCCTAAAGCGAAGGAAGAACATCTGAGTTCCTCTACCTGTGCCTTAGTTTGGGGGGAAACTGGTTAAATCCAAAGGGTATCCTTTGCTGCTCTCGTTTTTCAGCTATCACGAAGTTTCCCATTCATTTTGACTCCAACAAAACCCTCAATATCCTGTAACTTTTTTGTAAGATAGATGGTTTTCTCTCCAGTGCTAAAGGATGGCTTTGGCTAGACACAGAGGTAGAGAAAAACATCCTGCCCGCTATTAGTCCCTTGCAGTCAATACCTTTGGATTCCTCAGTGCTCCATTTGAGTTCCGTGGTTAGGAGGGCAGGGCGATTTGCAGCAGGTGTTTAACCCTGTCCTTGCAATGTTGTCTTGCTGCAATTCGAGTCTTGGAGTCACGAATTGCTGTATTTTCTGTATGTAATACATGCCAGTTTTCTGTTGTTCCTTTACTCATCAGGGTCTAGCGGAGATTGGGCCACCAGTACTAAGGATGTGGAAGGTGGTAAACAATTATTTTCTCCCTAGGCTGGAGTGTCTGTCATTAGTTACTCCAGTTTTCCTTCAGAAACCAGATGGATTTCTCTTTTCCTATCCAGGCTACTGTTGATAGAAATAATTGTCCTTCACTTATGTTGAGGCAGGTGGAAAACAACTTGTGGCTGCAAAATTTTATACACTAAGCCGGGCACAACTTGGTTCCCTAGTACACTGTGTAAGCTTCTACTGTGAGCACTACATAAGGTCTACACTTGAAGTTTGTATAAACTGCAACTGATACAAAACCCGTGTCCGTTGTTAAACATTTGTGTTTGCCTTGCTGGCAACTGCTTTATGTTTTCTTTGTGAGGTTTGTTCTTTTTTCTGCCTAGCAGTTTCTTCCATTCAGTTAAAGACCATCCACCTGGTTTTCTTGATGGCTTGTAGTGGCAGACAAATGGCACGTTAAAGGCAGCTTGGCAAAGTAGTATGTATGTAATGAATGCCTCATACACAGAAATAGGAGAACCCCACTTTTCAGTATACGATATGAGGGCTTTGTCCTCCTCCAGCCTGCCTGTGGGAATTGGAAGAATGCTGGCTCTGTCCTTTCACACCTGATAGCCAGTGGCTTGAGTCCCCCTGCTTGAGGTAAGATGTTCGTGCCACAGCAGCTGCAATGTCTGCCATGGGGACATCAGAATGAGGCACCTTCATGGTGGTCCATCTCCATGAGGAGACTGTCAGCTGTGGAATTCCCACCTCTTTTCCCATGCTAGGAGATCTGTGGAAATGCAAGATGAAGTTCAGAGCTGTTTTTCTTTGGGGGAGAGAGGTAGTTATTTAAGGAATGATTTTTTGGTGAGGGTTGGATATTCTGGCAGTTTGACCTTAGATTGCTAAGTGCAGGGACAGAGCTTGTCTCTGGTTCTGCCTGTCAGTGGTGATCTGAGTCTTAAAAGGAATCTCAGTCCTGAGATAGTGGGAATTTGTGTTCTCCGCTGCTCAAACACAGGTAGTGTGGATTTAACAGTCAGCAAGTAGATTGGTTCCTACCCAAGATGCTTTCTTTTGCTATGGGAACACTAAGCAGATAGTGTGAAAATGGTCAAGTCTCCCCTGAGTGGCCATAAGACAGTCCAAAATACACGCAGAAAAGTCTTTGATGATTTAATGTATGAGAAAGGACTTTAAAGCCTTACAATTTGGTATGAATTCACTCTGCCTTGAAGGTCCAGTAATGAAAGGGGAATATGCTTTGATTTAAAGACCGGCTTTAAAACATTCAGCTTTGTATTTAGATGCAATTAGGACCACAGCATGCTGCCCATCCAGTTTTCCCTGTAATTATTATTTTAAACACAGGACTCTCTGGCCTTTTGTTCAAGCACTGGTGATATGATTTCCAGGATGCTGCAGGTGTGCCCCTTCCTCAGCAGCAGCTGATAACTATGTACATTTGCTCTGCTACATCACCCTGTTTCCAAAACATTTTTTCTTCTCTCCTGTATATTTAGTATTAGGTAATTTTCAGTTTGGTTTCTCTTATGGAAAATGAGGTCAAACATTTACAAACCTAGTCACGTACACATAGGAGCCTACAACTAAATTAGCCTTCATGTTTCTGCTAATCCACTGAAGTGCCTAAGTAAGGATATGAATTAAACGCCTTTTTTCTCCACACAAGCTTGATAACGTCGGCCTAATTGCTTATCTAAAACAAATAGCTCTAAGCTACTGACCCCCCTACCCCAAGACATAGCATTCTTATCAGTCTCCCTGAAGTAACACTCCAGTCATCACACTTTTAACTGAGAGATTAATAACGAATGAGTGTTCTGGAGAAAAAAAGCAATTGTTCACACTCCAGCTTGGCCTTACTTATGACTTACTTAACGACTGTAAGTACAACGCTTGACAACTCTTAAGTGGCTGAAAGCTCAGATAAGTTTTAATCTAAAGCATTATTAATTGGGACAGTTCTCTCTAATGTATACAGTGAAGAAGAATAGTGAATTACAGCTTTGAGCGCAGTCATTTCAGGTGACTGGGGTGCTGGTGTTGCTGAGTGGTGAGACCTGGAGGACTGCAGTGAAGCTTCAAGGCAGGTCACCAGAAAGGGAAATGGGAAAGGAGAAGTTGAAGGAAAGAGGGAGAGAATGGATATGACGGTGCCAGAGGTGCTATGTGAAAGATGGACTAATGTCTCATTGATTGCCAGGAAAGAGGAGAGCGTTGCCTTCTGGTACACCACAGAATTTCATACATCTGTTTTGTACACATTTGGCTCCATGCAGGTCTTATCAAGTCACCCAGACTTACTCACAGCTGTTTCAATGGAAGTACTCTTTTCATTTACCTTCCCCTCACAGAAACAGAGCCTTCTCAGGTATGTCTGTATGAGGCAGCCCAGCGCTGTGTAAGGATCCCTGTGCAAGGAGCCTCCACGCAAACTGGCATATAGGGTGGCACAGAGATACTGACTCGGGCCTGAAGAGGTTTTCCCATGTCAGAACACCATTGCCACCCTTGGGCAATATAGTCTTGCTACACTCTTTGTCCACCCTGTTTCCAGATCTCTGCATAGCTCTGCCTTGTAGCACGCACATGAACCTCTGCATTCCTACTACAGCCCTTGAATTGTGTGCCTCGTGTTTCTTACAGCCAGAAGAGATTTTCCCAGAAGAGCAAATGGTACAGCCTGGCTTCCCGCTGATCAGCAGACACTGCATGTTGTGGGATCTGGCTTACCGTTAAGAATGATGTGCTGAAATGTCGTCATTCTTATGACATTGGGATAGATTCAGATTTTCATAAAAGCTGAGTAATTCTATTGACATTAGTGGAATACTTCATAGTTAAACATCAAGATCAGACTGTGGACCATTCCTTAGCCATTCCTAAAACAATGAAAACTGTTCCATGTTTGTAATACTAAACCAGTGTCAGTGAGTGAGCATGGGATACAGCATATTGATCCAAGCAGCCTTTTTACTATTCATCTCACCTGCTAATGAAAGCTTTTGTCTTATCATTTCCCCCCGTGCTTATTATTCATTTCCATAATTTCCATACATGTGATTGTATCTTGAAGGGCTGGTATTCTGGGCTGAGGTAGACTCCAACGAGCACACTATGCTGAAGATGGCTGCTCTTCCCAGGAGCTTGGCTTTAGGATCCAGGCTTGAAAGACTTCTCTCTTTTCATCTAGGTCCCTCGATCATTTGCAGTCTCATCATAAAGCTCATATTGGTGTCAGGGTCCTGGGCAGACGTGTGGCTTCAAAGCCTTTTTCCTGGAATTCTGTCTGATTAAAATGAATAGGCAAATCGATCACCAGATTCTGTGAGCAGTTGTGGGATAATTTCCCTTCATAAAAACAAGATGCGTTTGAAATTCAGAAGGCACTACATCTGTGTCTGTTTGAGATTTTTTTTAAATGAACTCAAGAATACAAGCCACTCCAAGGCTTGCATGTCCAACAGCTTTTAGGAGGGACAGTATAAAGGATTTTTTGGACCAAAGACTTCCTCATTTCCTTTGTGACTGATATTAGTGCTGTCTGGGAGGAGTGTTAGCATATTCAAGCTGGATAATTACATTACTGCTACAAGACAGCACCAGTCAGAGGCTTATCTCCACATTTTGTGGTTGAGGCTAGCTCTAACAGAAGTGTCCTTGGCTTCACCACGGGCACGATGCCCACCAGACAGCTTCTGACCTGAGCCCAGAGGAGCAGAAGGGATCCTCTGTCCAGGAGGAAGACATTTAACTTTCTCTGAGAATCTGGCTCCTGGCTTTCAGCTACTGAGTCTGCTGAACTATGCACCGCGGTTTTCTAATGCAGACTGTTGTTCCCCTAGGAGTGGAGCAGAGACTACTCATTTAACACAGGACTTGAGATTCGACTGAAAACCTGGATCCCAGAGGAACAAAGCCAGTACTCTATTCAACACGTCACTCAGCCTCTTCCCACACGCTATATCGTTACAGCGTGAGCGCTGCGGCTGCAGTCTTCAATTTCTCAGTAAAACAAGACCCAACCCTGCCATGTGGTAGAGGAATGTCAATCTATTTTGATGTTAAGAACCAAAAAGTCACGGATGAAAGAGCATGTCAAGATTTACAGTCCTGCTTTTAATTCATCTCAGGGTGCTGATTACTAGCGGCACTAAATCAAGCTCCGCTGCCTGTCTGGACAGGGAACACCTGGGAAAGAAAACCTTGATCTGCGGGGTGGCTGGGGCAGGGTGGGAGGATGCAGCCTCACCTGCAGTAACCCCGCAGCCCTGCAGATGGCCGCACCGAAGCTGCTTGTGGGAGCGGGGGGAGTTGGTGGCCCAGTTATCAGCGGGCTCTGATCCCACGGTGACACAGATACAGTAATGACCTGATAGCACGATCACTGACCTTTGTTTTAAAAACACAGATACTTTATAAATACAAAGCTGCAGACAGCCTGCAAAAGCTGTCTGCATCCCAGAACAATGCTATTGCACAATAACAATCCCATTTTGTTTAAAACAAACAAACAAAAAATTCTAACCCGGTTACTCAACAGCTCAGGGGAGTGCCAAATAGTTTTGGAGGAGGGGTGGGGGGAAACACCAACATTTTAGGCTGGAGCAAAGGGGCATACCTAGGTGTTGCTTGCTTCTGTGGCGTGACGCCCATACTTCTCGGTACCAACCCGGAGCCCATTCTGGTGCTCAGCCTGGGAACTGTCTTCAAAGGCTGAGACTGTTTGGTAGCAGTCATCCCTGTTCTTCTGAAGCCTGTTGAAACATCATTCTCTGGAAAACCTGTGGTGCAGTTACCAGGTCTGACAGCTCCTTCGTGAGCCTCAGCCTTCTCAGGCTGCTGCCCTGAGATGCTGCAGAACTGCGTTATTTGAGTGAGCAACTCAAGAGAACTGAAAAGAAGCCAAAGACAGTGCTAGAGCTAAGATGAACTTTTGTATTATTGGACACAAAATCTATTTAATAAACTATAGAATTTTTTTCTTCATCTTTGGGTCGGTTCTTTCACCCCTAGAAGTCAAAGCAAGGATAGTTACTACTGTTGCTACCTAGAGGAGGCTTCAAGCCATAACTTTCATTCAGGATTTAGATTTAACACAATGCTGGGAAGGTGGGCAGCCAGTTCAGGCTGGCAGCCCAGTTTGATCCCTTATGGTTAGCAGCAAAAGGCAGATGCTTCCCGACTGAACCCAAACTTTCCCAAACTGGAGGGAAACCAGCATCCAGCTTCATCAGAACTATCAATATTGTTCCTCCAACCAACTTTCGGCAAGCCCTACCTCCTAGTGAGCCCCTCAGGGTGCTCACTGACAACACACACAATGTGACAAAACCTTGATACACATCCTGCCCAGGGAAATTGCTGTGGGCTTACATTCTCACAGGGTGACTCTCTGTATATTTGTTTGTAAGCTTTCTCACCTTAGCTAGCTCCCCTCCAAATTTTGGAGTCTCCAAGGTAATGTTTTTGCAGAGAACCTCTTGAAAGTGATGATGGATGTGAAGAGGACACCTCCCTTTTGATTCAATTGCTCTCCAACACCTGTGTCACCAAAGAAGCAGAATTTCAGAGGTTTTCAATCCCTGCTTTGACCTTTCAAGTCAGCCTTTGGATCTTTCAAAGCAATAAACTGAAAAGGAGACACGAAGGATGCATTTGTTCATTCACATAACCAAATATCTCTGAATTAGAAGATATTCTAAATGAAGCTATTAAAACATAGAAGTGATTTTCCTACCAGTGCCCGCTGTCGTAACAGAATTTGCAAGACCTGTGTAACTATGTATACAAACAAATCATCCAGAAAGATGTCCATTTGACTGTCCACCCTGCTTAAATACACCAGCCAATCTCCTTCTCTAGGAAAGATAGGATTTCGACTTTTAAAGCAAAGGTGAGGTTTTATACATTTTTTGATAACTTATATTTTCATCATCTTTTACCAAGTAAGAATTCTGGTGACAGTTTCTTCCCAGCAGGAGCTCTAATCTGATGATGTGTTCTCAAAATGGAAAGGGAAGACATGCCACAAAACACTGGTAATGTTAAAAAACAAAAATACTTGGTACCAATTTGAGCTATGCTGATATATAAAATTTGTAAGAATTTCATAGTCCAAGTACCCGAAAGAAAAGGCATTTTTGTGGTATTTCTATTGGAAGGAGCTCAGCAACAAATAATGTGGCAATATTTCTAGCTGCAATAGTGCAAGGAGGCATTTTTAGTTGGGATGGTAGAAATAACATGACTGAACTCTTTGGCCTAAAAGGACTTCCTGGCATTCTTCCTGTTGAAAAGCAGTAGGTGGGAACATTTTAATGGGAGATGTGGGAATTTCTCCATAGTCAGCCTTCAGAGGCATAATCTTCACTAAAAAATAAATGGGTTAAAACTTGGTCTCACAGATTTCTCTGCTAGCCAGCTCATTAACCTCAATGCAGGCCACATCTTCCTCTCTCCAAGGAATGGGTTACATTTAAATGAGGTCTCTATATGCTTAAGTATTTCCCATCAAATGCACTCAAAGCAGATATGAAAACACTCAAAGAGCCACTGTCAACATCACAAAAACTCTTACAAAAATATTCAAGAAATCATCGTCAATAATGTGCAAAACCTATATAGAAATATTTAGACTCATTTAAAAATGTTCTCAGTGGCATGTTTGACCTGAACCAGTCTTCCCCAGGACTGTATGTGCAATGGCATTGTGCAGTACCATCTCATGTGCAACTGAGTATTAGACGTGAGCTCTTCTGAAAACCTGGTGTCAGTCCTATCACACCTCAACCATTCCACCGCATTAGTTCATCTTGCACCTCCTGTGGAAAAACAAGATACTTCTTTTCCATCCCCTGCCATGTCCCCTCCTATATTTTTATGACCTCCTGTCTTTCCTGTGCATTGTTACAGTTCCTTTATGCTCTCTTGTCTGTGTAAACAAGCCATTCCATCCTTTACAGACACTGGGGATTTGCCAAGGGACTATCTCTGAGTTGCATTCTCCTCTCCAAGCCTTGGCTGTGCAGGACAGCATTTACAGTGGCTGCAGCCAGCCTTACTTTGGCAGCCTTCTCCTGAGGGCAGTTGCAGGTGAAGTTCAAGACTCTTTCATTGCTCAAACTACCTTGAGAACTGATTTGGCACTGAGACACACTGAAGTAGGATCCACAGTTGTGTACCATAGCTCCCTCTCCTCTGTTGTAAACAGCAGAAACTCATTCTTTTCAATGGGTCCTGAAAGAACAAGTGAGGCTGGAAAGAAGACAACTAAGCTGGTCTAAATTAAGTAAAATTTACTGGGTTTACAAGGTAAGCAAGACTGTTCATAATCTATAATTGGTGGGATTTTTTAGGAATCAATAGCACATAATTTTATCTAAACAAATATATTCAAACTATCATTTGCAAATTTCCGGAGGAATCAATTCTGCTACAGAAACAGTATTTTTTAACCTGTTCAACTCAGGAACAATAATTTCTGCTTTAGGAATTAGATGTTTCACATTTTGCTAAAGGAAACCCCTTGCATACTTAAGCTCTCTATTTGAACTTATGTTCTGATCTTGCTTTCTATTTTGCTTTGCTGGCTTTCAGAATCCAAGAGTTCAATTTGCCTTTGCTGTAGCCCCTTTACAGGCTTGGTCTTGGGCACATTGAGGCTAATGGTGAAGCTTCCATTGACAGAAATGGGGAAAGATCAAACTTTGAGCCAGAAAGACATGCACACACAGTCCTTCTCTTCATCTCTGATGCCGTTCCTGTGGCTGAGGTGACAATTTTATTTCTGTTTTTCTCATCATAAATGTTCAAGTTGTAGTTTGGGGTGACTCCCCTCAAGTTTATTTTCCAGAAGCAGTATTAGTAAGTATAATTTACTGGTGCTTGCTTACAATGTATTTAGTGTTTGTCTACAAAACATAGATAATATAGTTTAAGTCTATCAGACAGTGAAAGCTTTGGCTGAACACTAGTGAAGGGCTTACTGTGAGAAATGCCTTGGAAGGAAGCGTTGGAATGAAGAAATTGTAGTCATTTGACCAGGAAAAAAAAAGCAAAAAGACAAGGCTTTTACAGGAAAAATGGTAAAGCCAGAAAAGAAAACAAAAGGGATGTTTAAGTATGGATGAGTCAGGTATTGTATTGGCCTGAGAATCAGAAAATGGGAAGGTTTTGATAAGAAGCTCACATGTGAGACAGGAATTTGTCAGAATCTGCTGGAGGTGTTTGAAAAAGAGAAGTGACAAGGGCTTCATTTGTATGAGAGTACATTGTATTTAGCAGCATTATGCATACACCAGAGGGAAGCGTGATGAGACGCAAAGGTCAAAATGGCAGCGGCTGGAGTGGCTGAGGCAAAAGACTACCAAGGCATGTGCGGTACAGTTGGGATCAAAGTAGAACATTCCAATTTTTCAGATATTTTAGAAATATGAAAGAGCAATAGGTTTCTATCCCAGTTGATTAAAAAGGGAGAAATAAGAAAGATCTTAAAGATGGTATTAACGGTTTGTCCGTCCAAGGGTGGTCTGGAAATTAAAGGTGAACTTAGAAAATGGATGAAGTCAAAACACCATGAGCCTGTCTGTGGTAGTGCTTATATAGAAATAAAGTGGCTTTAGCTTTCATATATTTAAATATCTTCCAAAGGGAGAAAAAAAATTCCTTTGCCATAGCTATAAAGTGACAGGGGCCCTACAGCCTGGTGGCTGAAACCTCTTGTTTCCAAATTCCCCTTCCTTTTCCTTAAGAGTGCCTGAAATCTATTTCAAATATCATTGGCTTGTTTAGAAAATATATTTCTTTGTTTTACTGGACACATGAAAATGTTTCGCTGTTGGTTTGACCAGAGATTCTTTTTTGCCCCCCTAACTGCCGGAGAACAACCAAAAGTCGTCACCCAGCCCTCCAGAGAGGCGAAGCAGGAGAGAAAGAGGTACCGATAGAGCATGCGTGCCCGTATGCCCCTTGGCCGCATCAGAGCTCCGGTTTGTTTTATACAAGCGGCACCAACGGGGTTTATCCCCGCGCCCTGCGGTACCCGTGCGCTACGTCTGCTGACAGCACCGATTAGGGCAGATTCCCTACCCCAGCTGAAAAGCAACGGAGGGACGAAACGTGTTAACACCAGGTCTCGCAGCACGGCTCAGCTAGGGAAGCCTGATGTTTGTTCCACGCAGTGCTGGGAGGGAATACCAGCAAGTATTATTTGCTCCTTATAAGAACAGGGGATATCTTGAAATTCTTCGAAATCTGTAAAACCAGAAGAGCTTTGGAGCACACCTGCTACATCCAGCATTACTCACAAAATCTGACTCAGTTCAGTTTATGCTTTCTGCTTCTTAACTTTCTCTTGAACAGTTTTCCTTAGTCTTGTTCCATTAAAGCCTGCACTAAATTCCAAAACCAAGGCACTGACTATCAATGCCTAGCTGATGACACTGGATCATCTGGGTCTGAACAATATCACTATTGGAGATCTGCTAAATGATTATGCTGTGGCAAACGTAAACAATGCTGGGGACTACCCTGGCACACCGAGCAGGGAAAGCTGAGACACACAACCCACGCGACTGAGAGCGCTTGCTTTCCTGGGAGGTGATTAATGCAAACTCTGAGTCACACAGAGTTAATAAGAATGATGAGACTTTGCTATAACAGTTAAAGAAAAAAACTTAGAAGATAGATTTTACAAGGAACAGCGAGGACTCTCTATTTCCCAGTCTGTCTGCATATGCCACTCTAACTCCTGTATCAGTAACTATTTTTTTTAATCAAAATGTTTCATGACATGCAACATTTCAGCCCAAACTTCTTAAAAAGTCAGCATCCCTTCCAAGTGCAGAGAGTGCCTAATGGTTTTCTTGCTGCTTTGAAACAGCATTTTTCTGACTCAGGAAAGCAGAGAAGAGAGATGGGAAAACTCTGGGAGGGAGCCTGTGCAGCAATCACTCTTTTTTCGAATGTAGACAACTTTTCAAGTAATGTTCAAAACCTGGCTGTAAAGTACAAACATGGGGGCATTTAGATTGAATGCCAGCACCTAACCTATGATACCACTTGACCTATACAAAATGCCAAAGCGCTCATTCTTTAAAACCTACAGTGCATGGGAACAGGGAAAACTTTCAGCTTGACTCAACTGCAGCATGCTTCTTCATCTGAAATGAAGCCAAACATTAAATGTTATTTGAATATATCTTTCTGTACCTTAATTTTCACTTCAGACTGCAACTGAGTGACTCAGTCATGATGAAGGGAATGCTCTATGCAGTTCCTATCTATCTGGCCCCCTTCTTTCAACAATTTTTCTGTGAAAAGGCTAGTTTTCTGGAAATTATTCACAAGCCATTTAAAAAATAATTGTTATCTTTTAGCCTGTCCATAAAGATTTCTCTGCAAATGTTTCTTCTTTCTCAAAAGTTTTATTAGGAAAAAGATATAAATAAAGTAGATAAATAGACACAAGTTTTTCCTTTTCTTGCTATTATGTGACCTTCTTGTAATTTGGATACCAGGCTAATGGGTCTCAAGGGCATGGAGATGCTTTTTAAGGGAATGTTAATTCTTTGTACAATTGTTGAGCTAGTTGTCAGACTGCTGAGTTACTGGAAGACTCACTCTAGCCTCTGTTGATTTACTTCTGTACCACAGTTCTTCAGAAAATAACACGAAGGCAGCATGTTTTCAGATAAATTCAGCCCATTTTTGCAAAGCTGACAATCTAGTCATCAAGAGGACCTGATAACCTTGTAATGGGCTACCCTGGAGGCATCTAGAGTGACTGTCAGGGATGGATGAGGAAGAGCTTGAAGCTACTCGCCTCTCCCAAGCTTCCCTGGAGATGTGTTTTGGATAAGACTGAAGTGCTTGTAGACTAGCAGTAAAAGGGTGTTTCCTTTCACTTTACCCCACTCAGACCATGAAGATTACCTACACGTCTTTTCCGGGATGTTGTGTGGTCACCTGCTTAGCTAAGGGTGGCAGCTGTAGCCGTGAGGGAGAGGACATGATCACCTGGGGCAGCGGCTTCTCTTGGAGAGGCAACAGCTCCCACCAGCTTCCCAGACACGTCCTGAGCTGGACGACATCAGTGTCTCTAGCTGCCATCTTTCCTGCAGGGAAAGGGAAGGATGTAACTCACCCATCATCACTGCAGCGCCAGCATCTTCGCCTGCAGGAAACTCCTGGCAATGATGCCAGTTTGAGGGGTACAAAGTTGGGGTCAGGAAGTGACCTGAAGGTCTGTTAGTAGGTGCTGGTAGTGAACGCTGCAACTTATGGTGCTGATTCTCCCATCATTTTCCAATTTGGGACCTAGCAGTACATATTTCACTATAAATCTTGATAGATTTTTTTTATTTTTTATATTTCATATGAATTTTCATCACAAAAATTATACAGCCCAAGACCATGATTGGTACTAAGTAAAGAACAAAACTATAATGTGCTATCTCCCAATTTAGAAATGAGACCTCTTGTACTGAAAAAGTGACAGACTGACAAAATTTCCTCCAAACATTTTTGGCCATTTTAACAATTTTTTTTTAGTTTAACATATTTCTTCCCTTGAGCACAGACACCAAAAGCCTTTGAGAGTTCTTCCTGAATTCCTATGCTTGTGATGTTTTCTTGACAGCTGTGCTCAGGAAAGCTAAAAAACAGCAGAATTACACTGTTAGACACTCTCATGGGTTTTACCTCTATTTTCATTTCATTTTGCTAACTCATGACAGTTTCAATAATGTACTGAAATGAGTCCCACCAAAATAGTGTTGGACACCTAGAAACAAAAGCAAAGATCTGACGCCCATCAGTGATTTCATAGATGTTTTGAAAACTGGCTTCAAGTGACGGTGTAGGCAGTTAATGCACTGTGCTACTTTTCTATATCACCACACGACATGATGTAGCAATTAGCATTTAGGAATTTTAACCACACTGAGAATTGTCCATCACTTTCAGAAATAATTTTCTTCTTGCAGTGAGAACTTGAAGGAAGCAACCATATCCTCAGGGTTTTCTTTAATATGGAGATATTTTGAGACTCCATATAATATTCTTCTCTTTAAATTATTTTGGAAATAATACCTTTAAAATGTTCCTCTCCATAACCTTAATAGAATGTCCTGTGCACATGTTGTTCAGCCAGGTAACAGGTACATAGTAAGAGAGGACTTTTGCTCAACTCTAACCTATAAAGAAGCAAGTGTGGGAAATATTATTTTTCACTGGGACTAAACACTGACATTAAATTATTTAGTTTAATATGTGGGCTATGATTCAATGTAACTCATGTAATAAGTTTTACAACTTTTTTTGTTAGGACACATCTAAGATGCCTCAGAAGGCAGTAATTGCTAAAAAAAAGTTTTCCAATTATTGTTTTTCGACAGGAGGCAGAAATGCAATTTGGGTCTCTGCAGACTTCTTGGCAAATGCTCAGAAAATAGATATTAAAAAATAAAGTATTAATAAATGGCTTGATGAAAATATCTATACACACATAGAAATGTTTTATATAGGTTTTTTATATATATGAAGTTAATATAAAGAAAGTATTATTGGCTCCATAGTGTGTACCTCTAGAGACTTTTTATTTACAAACCTCACATTAAAAGCACTTCATTCTACCGTAGTTGAAATCCCTAAATTATAAAAGCTTAGATAAGGCTTTTAAGCAGACTTAACAGGAGAGAAGAGCCTTCACATAATTTTGTGCCGTGTCTGGGATGGTCTCACGGAACAGTTTGGGGACTGATTCCAAATTGCTCCCCCCATGGCCTGGTCTTCAGGCATGCCCTGGGGATGGTCCTGAGCCTGCAAGAGTGAACCTGCACTTCCCTCATAACTGCAGGCTTTTTAGCTGGGAAGTGCCTGCCAGCCCCGAGCCTTTCCCATGGCCCGGCTCTGCTTCCGGGGAGCACCTCCTGCTGCAGGGGACAGGGCGGGCGCGGGTCGCGCCGCCCTTCGGGCAGGGCACGGCTGGGCGGCACTGCCTGGAGGGCAGGAGCAGGCTGCTGACCACCGAGCCCAGAAAAGCCAAGACACACTTTCCCCGGGACGCGGTGACTCCTCGTCACCGGTTACCTCCAGCTGCGCTTCGCTGGCGCTGGCTTGCTCCCAGCTTGCAGAGCCGATGTGCCATGGCACGCAAGCCACCCGCCTTCCCCCGTTTCTGGGCAGGGGGGCTGGCATGTGAAAGCTTCCGGTTTTGTTCCTGGAGAGCCCCGGCTGATTTCCTTCTTCACGCATGTTCCTCATTTTGTTCTGTGTCTTGTTTCATGGCTGTGTTGTGTTTATTTGAAATCGGGGCTTTTATACCCATTTTCCGTGGTTCATTTCTTCTCCTTTCATTTGCAGTTATAGAAACTATTCTTAAGAATAAACCCAAAGTCCATCTATTTAAAAGGCATGGGTTTCAAAAGCCTTTGTAATATTTCTGAAGCCAAATGTTTCCTCATACCTCATGACTCCAGAGGACCAAGCACATGGGTATGGAAGTATTTAAAAAAGAGCTAATACTAACTAATTTTCTGCCACATGTGGGGGCTGTGCCCCATGATGCTATTTAGAATTGACCTTGTGAGTAGCGAGGTAGGGGTGTTTTTTCTTGCAGAGATTTATCTCCGTGTTTGTTCCCAGGGTTTTGTGGAGCTGTCTGTCTAGAATTTCCACATTATAAATGGCTCTTGTTTTGGTAAAGTTTGAATTATTTTCATTAGCTGGTCACCTGGGGCCTGACCAGAGTCAGGCTAAAAACTTCAGACAAGCACTACAGCTTTTGCAATCAGTCTCAGTCTCTCTCTCCTGTCATCCCCAAGGAAATGAAAGGCAGAAACGTTTATGCTTCAGGTTAATGTTTTAGAAGTGTTTGAGGCAGGAAGCAAATGGACTTATTCATAAGTTCCTCGAGGATGTTTTGTTTCAGTCATGAGGACTGAAGCTTTCCTGAATAAAGGCCAGCCAGCAAGAAGTGACCAGGGGCAGGGTCTGCCTTTGGGATGTGCTCCAAGACCTGGGCACCCAGAGGGGACTCGCCTTTCAGAGTCCTTCTGGCAGCCTATGCCTAGCTTTAGCATGGACTTTGGGAGGTAAGTCTTGGATGAGACTCGTAGTAAGTCTCATACTAAAAATACAGACTAAGTCATAACAAGCTTAGCTTAGATTAGGAGAGACTGGAAATACCTAGAGCCGTATAAAAATCATTACACAGATGTGAAAGGAAAGAGCTGGAAGAGGCCTCTCATTTACACCAAGGATGAGCCATAGAACTTCTTTGCTTGCAGAAATAAGGATCCTTCTGGAGGGTGCTTACTTTTCAATATCACATCACACTTATCAATATGCCTAACTTAAGCACCCAGTTTGCTCACTGTTGTTTCCTATGAGAAACAGAAGCATTTCTTCTTTCTGGGTTTTTGACAGTGCTCACACTGACAGTGATGACCCTGAGCATGAGTCAGCAGGGACCACTTGAGGACAGTTAAAAATCTGCAACAGTTTTCCAGTGAGAAAGTAGGTGCTACAACTTTTTGAGCCATTGAAATTGAAACTAATTGGGCTAATATTGCACTGTAATTTTTAGAAGCATATGCGAAATATGACATTTATTCCAGTGGCCTAATGCAGGTGCTATTAAAACCTCTTTCCATTAATGATCTGCAAGGTAGGGTTTGAATTTTAGGAGGAAATATCAAAATATTGATTATATTGACTGAAGTTTATTTTCCTGGGTATAGAACATTATGGCAAATGGAATAGGTTAGCAATAAGATACATATTTCACTTCTGCCTGCATTCACAGTTTGCTGTATCCCTCTCTCTCTTTTTCTCTTGTTCTGACCATATGCTGGTCTTGTAGATTCTAATTCTGCAAGACATTTTGGTGTATCTCTTGTTAAGTGAAGTAACAGTCAGAAAAGTAAGGTCAAAACAAAATTGTGCTTTTTTTTTTTTTTGCTACATCTATTTTCAGTTACAATGAACCCTCTCCATTTCTACAACAAACCTTCATGAAAATTACAGTTGAATTAAAATTTCTATAGATAAACGTATCCCAACAAAAAAAGCGGTTCATGACAGCTTTCTTATTGTGTGTTAAGCATATGCCAAAGCCAAATGCAGGAGAGCAAGGGGTACATATTGCATGAGGAGCCCATATGAGGGAGCCCTGCAGCTTTCTCAGAATCCATTTTGTGACTACTTTCCCTGGAAGAATTTTCTTTCTAACATGTTCACCCGTCACAATATTTTGTGAGTTGACCTCTGATGTTTAAGTCTGGTTCTGCTTTGTATCGTTTGTCTCTCTGTGTATTGCTTTCTGTGTCTGTTTTCCCTGCTCGTTTTGCACTAAGGCACCTATAGTATTGTTTTGGTCTTTAGGGCTATGATTCAAGGCAAGGGCAATATGCAGATCTAAGCACTATGTGCTATGAAAATACAACCTTCAGTGAAACAGCCACACCTTACTTTCATAAAACACCCTCTAGTCTTAAAAATCTCATTAACATGGAGGGCTTCTGCTCACAGATTCATGGTTTCGAAGGGAAGAACTTGCACCTCCAGAAGAAGATAGTTTTTGTTGGTTTGACACAGACTTTCCTTCTGTTTGTTAAAAAACTCAGTGCCCTCTCATGGCACCAGTAGCACGATGCTCCTCTTCCACAGAGTCACATGTGAGTGTAAAACTAATATTTTCTAAAAATGTGTGCATATCCAAGCCATCCCCAACCAAGGGGATGTTCTTAACATGGCCAACATTACCATCTTTCCTTTACTATTGTAATAAACATAAACTACAAAATGAAAATTCTTTTGTTTTAGGAAATCTCTTGGTGCATCAGAGATAAATGACAAATTTCCAGATTATTTGCGGGATCTGGATCAGTTTTGTAAAAGAGAGGAAAAGGCCAATTTATCCTTAATTCTGATGATTATCCACATAAAAAGTCAATCATCCATTTTATTTTCAAGAATGCTAATAAATATATCAGATCTTCATGAAAGGCAATTTCTGAAGTGCTCATTTTAATGGAGGATGCTTTTTGTCTGCGTGGAACCCTCCAGCAAGTATTAGTAGATCTGGAGGTTGGCAAGGCAGAACCTCCAGCTCCTCCGTCTTCAGAGGCGCGCCACGACGCTGATGCCTTTGGTAGAAAGGGCAGGGCAGAACGTAGTCAAAGATGGTGAAAACATGGGGATAAGCCTTAACTCCAACTTCTCTCCACTTCAGTCAGTTAAATGAAGTCCTGAGCGACAGCTGGCGTGCAACCTTCCCCTGCCTCAGAAGACCAAACACATCGTCTACTACAATACATGGAATCCATCCAATCTGCTCTAGCACATGGCCCCACCATCCTGCTGCATGCGCCCAGCTCCGACCTCCCAGTCTGTATGGCAGCATGTGGTGGTTGAGCCTGCCCGGCCAGCTGGCTGGGGTGAATCAACAAGCTGGAATTGACAAAACATTTTTCCTGACATATTTAGAATATTTCACTGGGAAGAAATCTCTCGAGATTCAACATCTGATTCTTCAGACTGCCCCGGGAGATTAAAATAAAGGAGAAGGCAACATTAAGTCATGCATATTCTGATTAAAAACAAACACAGTGGGTCAGATTCCATCCTCGATTGCAGCCACACTGAAGCCTCTGCGGTTGCACGAGAGTAAGCGAGGACAGAGTTTGACCTGGTGCCTTGAAACAAAAATAATACAAATGATAGACAAGCACAAACTTGACTGTATTTCATCTGAGGAACCTTGAGAGACAAAAAAATCTTATATCAAGTGGGACTTAACTCCTTGAAGATGAAGCAAGATAAAAAATTATTATTTGCAAAAAATCAGCTGTCATCTGACAGCTATGCATACCGTGTGGCAAATGATTAAACAAACAGTTTGCTGCTCAAGCAAGTTGCTTTCAATTTGAGAAACCAAAGCCACTAGAATAAGCTCTACCCACCAAAAGAAAATCGCTTGGTCACACTGTGGCCACACAGAAAGCCCTGTTCCTCAGCAGGGTTTGCCTGCAAGATGACTTCTCTGAGGAAGAATCATCCTCCAGACCTGCTCAGTGCAGACAGCACTGGGCTGGCCGAAGAGCCCCGACCTCTGCTGACTCCAGAGGGGGTTTGCATTCATGAAACAAGAAGAGAAGAGATTTCGTGCACACTTTTGTGTCTCCATTCATTCTGCTTCCTTCCGTGAAGCTCTGACAGTAGTTGGATTTTAAAGATCCCACCTTCTGCACGCACAAAAGCTGGTTTATAACTCTTTAGTAGCCATCCAGCCCCAGAGAGGCATGCAAATCCCATGTGCTGATGCCAAGAGGTAGAAACCATAGAAACAACATGAAAGTTTCCCTGTTCCTGTCACACCCTGTGACCTGAGCGGGCCCATCCTGAAGCTCCTGTGCAGTCTCTTGCCTGTGTACGTTCATACCCATCGGTTAGCATGGCACTGCACCCTCTCACCAGGCAGTCCGTCACGTCCACTGGAGCTGGTGATAGATCTGAAATGGCAGCCTGCATGGCTTTATAAAAGGCTGTGATTTAGTGCGTGTCCGCACATGTAGTGTCTTCGGAGTTCTGTGTAGTATCATCCTATCTGCTTAATCTCACTGTCCGAGGGTTAGGATTTTGTGTTTTGTTTTGTACTTTCTATGTGCCTGCTCTGTCATCTGTGTACCACATTGCACTCCATATTCATCAAAGATATTTAGCACTTGACAGGGCGAGTGCTCTAGCACTCTAAGATTTCTATCAAAACCCTAGCCCTTCTTAAAGCAAGATCTTGCATTTGCCTCACGCATTAAAAATACATGGGTTTTTTTAGAGCCTGCCAGCTCAGAAAATGCAGCTGATGATAGCTGGTTTTCTTTTTAGTTTGGAGCCTTGTTTCATCCCTACTAAGAGCCATCAGAATTGTACTTTAATAAAGGAATAAGTAGACCCAGTCTATAGTAAATGAGAAAACAGCTCAGCTGCAATGAAACCCCTCTAAATACTCTCTGTGTATAAGGAGAAGAGAATCCAACAGCTTTGCAGCAAGGAAAGGAAGTTATATCTTTGGTCGTCGTATATTTGCTTTGGTTGCAATGTGACTCTGTGTGCAACCTTAGCTTTTGGCGTATTTTCATCATCACCAAAATATATGGTTTCAGAAGGAAGCTGAAATTTTTGCTCTGGATTATTTTACCTGTGCCATTGGACCGTTTCTGAGATCAGGGTCTCACTGCACTGAGTGTACACACGGTAGGAGGTAATCCCAGCTGGGAGGTCCTTACCATTAAATAGAAGAGAAAAAGGATGGGACACAGACAAAAGGTGACGGACTCAGGGTCGTGGACCAAGGCACTGAATGTATTTCTCCTCCTTTCTTATCCTGTTCCTTGCACCGTGATTACACACAACAATTCCAGCAGGAGCAAAGCTGATCTGAAAGAGCTCACCAGGAAGAAGTAAGATCCCCATCGATTGCAGCTACCATAGAGTGCTATCCCGAAGTGAAGCACCCTACAGCTCGCGTTTCATTTTCTCTCATCTGACGCTGCCTGCGACACGCAGCTGCATTCAGACTGAAAACTTCAAGCCTTGTAACGCTGCCCCTTTCCTCACCAGCCAGCAGAGAGAGAGGAGTAAACTGCAGAGGAGACGTGTCCCTCTCCAGGGCTGCAGCCAAACTCACCGTGACTCTGGGGACCATCAGCAGAGGTCAGACCTTTTCTTTGCCAACCCATAATGCAGCTGGTGGCACAGAGTCAAAATCTGGCCCCAGGAATGTTACATAAATAACACAGGAGCTTTAAACTGTGGGCTTCACACACTTCATGCATGCAAGAAATTGGAGAAATGGAGGATAATTAGCAATGTTTTCATAGTTCCATGAGGAGGGGTGGGGAGGTGGCTCCAAGAGCCTTTTCAAAAGCTGTTCTTAGGGGTGCCTTCTGCAAGGGCAGTCACTTGTCCAGCTGTCCATGAAACAGCCCACATAAGTAGTTAGTGTTCTTCTGCCCGCCCTGCACTGAAAAGTCTAGTTCAGAGACAAGAAAATGAAAGGTAGTAAAACACAAAGCATCCTATTAAAAGAACCCTATTATATGGATGAAGCCCCAAAATTTCTGTTAAGTAAATGTCCGTTTTATGTTAAAAAAAGAAAAAAAAGAAAAAAGCTGTACCACTTCTGAAACAGCTGCTGTGCAGACACGCTTCCCATCTTCACACTGTAGTGATAGGATTCCCTCATGCCTCATATCTTGCTCATCTTCTTGGCTGGGGAACATGCTCACCACTGATCCAAGATTTTCTGTGAAAGAAGCATATACATGTTCAGTTATTCTTGTACCCTGCCCACAGATGTAGACGTGGACAAGAGCAGTAGAATCAAGGCCAGAGTATCCTGCCTGTTCGTAAGAATGGATAAGAGGGAGAAAATAGCATTTGTGTTTAAATAAAAAGAAATCTGGTAGGTTTGATGTCAGGTCAAGCAGACCTACTAGTGTCCCTTTAAAGTACAGGAAAAGAGGAATAGCCAACTTGGTCTATATGATTATAATCAGGTTTTTTATCATCCTGAGAGCTGATGAAATCTCTCTGCACAACAGCCTCAAGTACCAAATCTAGACAGAAATAATGGGATGTATAATTTGAGAATTACTATTCAATAGACAAATATCAGTAATCTGTCAGGTAAACATCAAGATTACCTCCAGGTAATCTAGGCTTCTCAGACTGGCTGAAGGTACATGTATTCTGCTCACCATTAGTCCGTCACCGGACTTTTATAAATCTTTGACCACAAATGGGCACCAAGCTGGCTGAAGAGTCCTCACAGCCTGTACAAGCCCCAGGTTTCTCAGTCCTTGAAAGCTGTGCATAGTTCTGTGGTGAAGTTCTAAACATCAATTCTGAAAGCTGACCTGGCCTCCTCAGCAGCAGGGAACACTCAAAGTGGCTTACAACCTGGCTCAGTGTTTTTTTCCAACACAAATACCTGTGTTTTGAGCTGCCCAACAGAGAAAGAGAAGTAGGATCTCACCCCGTGTGCTGCCATAACAGACCAAATTATGAAGAATACCGTCTAAAACACTGTAGTAAATTTCTAACTTATTTTGCTGTATAGATCACAGAAGAACTAGACATAAGAACCAGGTAACTTACCCTTTGGCAGTAACAGAAATGTTAGTGGCACAGCAAGCCAACCTCCTATTGACTTGCAACATAACTTTACAGATCTCCAGTAAATCCCAAACTCAGCAATAAATTCTCATCAGCACTCGAGCTCTCCCCTGATTTATCCTGGTGTAGAAGACAAAAAGCACCATTTTCTGACAAAATGCACCCTTGTAATCAGAACTGGTGACTATGCAGGCAGCAAACATGAAACCAGAGCCCCGATAGCATAGTCTTTGTCTGTGCACCAGTAAGCATCTGGTATGATGTTAGGGCTCCTTGGATGGACTGTCTGTAAAATCCTGGTGTAAACCAGAGGCAGGAACAGCTGGGAGAATGCTGCAATCTGAAATTGCTGTGAGTGTGTGTGTGTGTCTGCGTGTATGTGCATATATCTATACTTATCCGTAGCTCGTAACTGATTTAACATAGATAGCATGATACATTTTCCTCCACAGTTCTACAAACAGAGCTCTGCTTTGATCATGAAGCAGAACAGTGGCAGCCCATGATCCCAAAACCATCTTCTCTGTTAAATGGGGTGATGTGAATACCTCCGGTGGGCATGAAAATGCGTCTGAGCAAATCACATTAATACCAGGGTTAATTAGAATTAGAGTAATGCTCAAAGATGGGGTTTAGGATTTAAAAATACGTATTCAGACAGTAAAATTCCTTCAGCAAATTTTCCTGTTGAACACTTGCGCTCATTAACTTACTGGCTTCAGAGGCTACATAGACGTTCCCTGTCGAAATTGAGCTAGACCCAGTTTGATTATTAAAACTGACTGTAAGAGTGACAAGTCATTGGTATGACATGAAAAGTAATGAATTTTGCTGTCCTACAGATCTAGGTCATATTTAGCTTGCACACTTACAGGATTTCTTTTCTCTGTAGAGACACCTATCTTCACAAAACTTCCAGGAATGAAATCTTTCTCTTCAAGATCCCTACTTTTCTCTGAATCTTGGTAGAAACGGGAATTACTAGGAACAAGAGAGGAAAACAGATAGATAGTATGGCCCTTTCCATGAGAAACCAGGCTAAAATGGTTCACTGAATCTTGCTGAGTAATGTAGTTTTATTGCCATTACTTGTCCAAGGACCAAAAAGCCAAGCAATCTTCAGACAATCATTTTCCACCTGCCTGTTCCTGATTTGTCTTCTTGCCAATACTGATTTCCATCAAAACATATCAGGGGGATGAGGAGCTTCTCAGCCAGTGCTCCAAGACTGAAGAAAGCCTATTTCACTAGCATGGGTACTACCTTTTCTGATGCAGCTTTTGTCTAGTGCCCACCGCTCTCTTGGACGTGGCAACAAAGGCTAACAAGCTTCCTCTTGCCGGTCAGTGGAGAGCAGCTGCTGATAAAGGGGATCGTATGCTGGGAAGGGAATGAGTTTTTAAGTAATCTGGGCAATGACAGGCTTGAGGGCTCTGCAGCTTGTAAGCAGCATGGACACTCACTGACCTTGCTTGCTTTGCCTCATTTCACCTGATAAATGAGTGTGGTGCACTGGGAGTTCAGGTCTCCCCGCCCACGGCAGTGCAAATCACTTCACTGAAGGCCTAATTGAGTAAGTGAGAGGATTTGCTCAGAGACCTTTCACATGGCTGCAGTTGCAGAGGGCAATCTCTTCCCCAGTCTGTCTGGGCTCTGAAAAGTCAGTCAAATGGAGATCAGTACAGGCACTGGCAAGAATGACTGTAAATGAAAGGAGAAAGCCCCACAACAAACGGGCAGACCCCCAGCTGAAGTCAGCCGAGCTCTGAGGACGGGGTCAGCCCCTGCCACGCTGGCCAAGCCTGCGGTCACACGCCGCCAGCGTGGTGTGGGCGTGCGCGGGTACAGCTCCCATTCCTTTGTGCAGGAAATCACAGGCAGGAACGCGGCAGCTCGTTGAACCTCCTGCACATCCACCGTACAGGTGGCCAGCACGTGTGTGACACCTGCGTCAGGCTTGCTGGGCACACGCAGATGACTGTACAGCGTGGGCAGGCAGGCCTGGATGCCACGCTGCATCAGGAAGCACGAAGGAGTAGGGAAGGAGAGAAGAGCCTACAGCTCTCCTACAGCCTACAGCTCTCCTACAGCCTACAGCTCTCCTACGCGGCTCTGCAAATTAACGGTGCGCTGTAATTATAACCATCTGCTAGGGATCCCAGCCCTAAAGCACGGGTTTACCTCTATATGCATTTTAATAAAAGCCCAATCAGTTCTTAACTACAAATTTCCTCTAGAAACTCTTTGAAATTGTATTAAGGATGCATGTATACTCCCACAGCAGAGCCAAATGGAGTGCCAAGCCACCTACTGCCCACGTGGGCAAGGTGGTGGTGCATGCTCCTGCTCACACTGCCTGGAGTGGAGAGCCAAGGCTGATGTTCACACACACCAGTCACGCTCCTTGGCTGTGTGGGTATAAGTGGGCACTGCTCAGGGGCCTTTGCATGGGGCAGCCGTGACACCCAGGGACCCAGAGTTGAGGAAGAGCCAAAATTCTCACCTGCGAGTTACTTGGACAAAAGCCCTCTGGTTCATTTTTCTCCTTTGAAGTTTTCATCTGCAATTTCCCTTCCCCCCCCTCAGGAAAAATAAAGAGACTCTCTTGTATTTTACTGTGTTCATTCAAAACTGAAAACTAATTTCATTCTTTTACCAGATTCAAGGTGATAACGGAAGTAAATCAAGAAATGCCACTCAGGCTCCTAGCTGCACAGTTCAGGTTTCAGTACAATAATAGACAGTTTAACATGAAACCAAAACAAATATTAAACCTTGAAAGTTGCATAAAATGGAATTGTCATCATCCAGTCAGTTTTTGTTCTAAGCACCTTGGCTCCTTGTGAAGTCAATAAGAAATGAAGGTGCTGAACTGTTACGGGATTCAGCCTATAACAGTGCAGGAGACATTCAGTACTGGCTGCTGATCATGGCCATTCTTCATGACAGTTGCTCATTATATTCAAATGTAACTTAAACATGTGCCAGAAACTTTGGAGAGACTAATCCTTGGAGAAATGGGCTCAGGACCAAATCTTTACATTAACGATAATCCTTTAGGATAAAATATTGTTTGTTTCAGACCAAAAGAACATAGGAGCCTCTCCTTGGCTCTCACCTTTTGAAGAAAGAGATGAAATTTAAGTTTCATGAACATTAGTGCAAGTAATTCAATGCTATAACAATAGCAAGTCTATACTGTTGCAGCTAGTGAAAATTCATGAGGAAAGAGTAACATGTCCAGATTCTCTATCTGATTCTGCACAAGCATTTATGCAAGTAAGTAACTTTTAATCATTTGGTAGATCCAAAGAAATCAAAAGCTCTATTCACAACACAGAACTGATTTGCATGCATAATGTTTTGTACTTGCAGATGACAAGGCATAATTTTATGTGTATGATAACCTGTAGTACTTAGGCATACCTGTGGCTTGAAAATTTATCCAGAGTTATTTGTAATTTCTCAGTATGTTGCCTTCTTTCTGGTAAAGACTGTAATCTCAAATATAAAGTCATAAAGAGAAGAGTAACTCAAGACTGGAAAACAACTACAGGTCTCAGACTGTCAAAACTGTCAATAGTTCCAGGGTGGTTCATCTTAAAAACACCAGATAAGTTTCATGCCATGTGATAATCATTCTATGTGGTAAAAGTTATTTTACTGGTTTATTAACATTGTCTTAAATTGGCAAAAAAAAAAAAATTCATGCATTTTAGCTGATTGATGAAAATAGAACAAACATTGTAAAATGTCATTAATAATGTGGCTGTTGTGCACCATTCTGTGCTGGTGCTGTGTGGGAACAGGCTGGACAGTGGGAAGAACATTTCACTCTACAAATCCTGCCTTCAACCCAGTGTCAGGCTGCTGCTCCTCTCAGCCTGGCTGGTGGACAGCTTCAATCTGCAGCTTCTCTGCCCCAGCTGCTGTCTGGTACTTTTACAGAATCATAGAATCATAGAATTTTTGGGTTAAAAGGGACCTTTAAAGATCATCTAGTCCAATCCCACTGCGATAACCAGGGACATCTTCAGCTAGATCAGGTTGCTCAGAGCCCCATCCAGCCTGGCCTGGAATGTTTCCAGGGACGGGGCATCTACCACCTCTCTGGGCAACCTGTGCCAGTGTTTCACGACCCTCACTGGGAAAAATTTCTTCCTTAGATCTACTCTAAATCTTCCCTCTTTTAGTTTAAAACCATTACCCCTTGTCCTATCGCTACAGGCCCTGCTAAAAAGTCTGTCCCCATCTTTCCTGTAGACCCCATTTAAGTACTGGAAAGTTGCAAGAAGATCTTCCCAGAGCCTTCTCTTCTCCAGGTTGAACAGCCCCAAGTCTCTCAGCCTGTTCTCACAGGAGAGGTGCTCCATCCCTCTGATCAATTCTGTGTCCCTCCTCTGGACCAGCTCCAACAGGTCCATGTCTTTCCTGCGCTGAGGGCTCCAGAGCTGGACGTGGGACTCCAGGTGGGGTCTCACCAGTGCAGAGTAGAGGGGCAGAATCACCTCCCTCGACCTGCTGGCCATGCTGCTTTGGATGCAGACCAGGACACGGTTGGTCTTCTGGGCTACAAGCACACCTTTGCGACTCGTGTCCATCTTTTCATCCACCAGTACCCCCAAGTCCTTCTCGGCAGGGCTGCTCTCAATCGCTTTATCCCCCAGCCTGTACTGATATCGGGGGTTGCCCCAACCCAGGTGCAGGACCCTGCACTTGGCCTTGTTGAACCTCACGAGGACCGCATGGACCCAGTTCTCCAGCCTGTCCAGGTCCCTCTGGATGGCATCCTGTCCCTCAGGCATATCAGCTGCACCACTCAGCCTGGTCTTGTCTGCAAACTTGCTGAGGGTGTACTTGATCCCACTGTCTATGTCATTGATGAAGATAAGATATTAAAGAGTATTGGTCCCAGTATGGACTGCTGAGGAACACCACTTGTCACTGATCTCCAACTGGACATCCACACTACCCGCTGGATGCGACCATCCAACCAATTCCTCATCCACTCAACAATCTACCCATCAAACTCATATCTCTCCAATTTAGAGAGAAGGATGTTGTGGGGGACCATGTCAGAAGTCCACATAGACAACATCAGTAGCTCTTCCCTTGTCCACACAAGGCTATTACAGGGTTCAGGTAACAGCTGTGTTCGTGTTCAGCAAAAACAAACAGAATTTGATAAAACCGCTGGCTGCGTTGTTTTCCCATCCCTTCTATGAAGCATACTGAGAAACTCATGTGAAGACCTCTGCCTTAGGTGAGCTAATTGATAGAGTCGCTGCTTCCAGCTCTCCAGTGCAAACCCCTCACAGTTTTCCTGCCTGCTTGGATGTTTGCACATCTGGGATGCTGAGCTGTAGGTTTCTGGGCAGACCAGCTAACTGGGACACCAAGCAGTCTGGCTCCTTGCTGACTCTGTTCAACTTGAAATCTTTCCTTCTCTCACCATGCCTCACACCTAAAAACCTTGAGATGTTTCTTAGAAGACTCCATCCTGTTCTCATACAGGTCTGTTCTTTCACACATAGGAAGTTGTTATAGTTTCTACCAAATGTTACTTCCAGTCTCTCATATTAAGATCATGGTTTTTCCATGCTGTTATTTCTGACTATTAGTTTATTTTTCCTTGTGCAATGCAAAAACAGAGAAAAGAAGTTAGAAAGAAGAGGTTTTGTGGGTTTGTGGTGGTTTTTTTCCTTTTCTGTAGGTCAAGATGCTAGGTTGGTAGCATCCTGTTTAGTAGTCCTTATGGAGGACCTTCACCCAGACAGGAATATTCAGTAGGAACTTGTTTGTATAAAAATTAAATAAATATATTTAACAGCAATCTTAACTGGTCCTCTGTCTTGCTGTTATCAGTTAGTATGCTCTAGGCATTACAGAACACATGAATATTAAAGAGCAATTGTTAACATTTTGATGTTTTGTCAGCATTTTGTGTCAAAACATCTTCCTACCAGGTTGCAGCATGATGACACTGTGTCAAAGCAGAATATCATCACCATGTGCTAAAATGCTGCAATGTGATGACATTTAGATCTATGTGCTCCGAGAGCTATTTGCACTCCGAAATCAAACCTTTCTTAAATTGATGGTGGCACCTGGCTGGAGAGCAAATCTATGAGGTAAAGTTGTAACATATAAAGAGTATATAAGAAAGACAGAAAAGATGTTTTAGCAGATCACAAGAGCCAGTACAAAAATTCAGGAGGCAAGATGTTTAGCATTGCATACTAGCTATTAAAAATACCCATAATTACTTGAAGCCCAGGTTAAAATCACCTGTTTCAACAGAATCCCTGCTTATCAATACTGATTATTCCCTGGATTGTCCCAGTGACTTCTTGCAAAACTGAGTTTATAATTTTTAAAACAAAAAAGTTCTTTTTGAAAGGGAAAGCAAATTCATGAGGATCTTTTATTTTTATTTCTTCTCTTTGTATCATCTTATATTCACCTCAAATAACTGAAACAAACCAGCTTCAATGCTTCAAATTTTTTAAAGATAACATTGGGGGAGAGTAAGATATCAAAATCTGGAAAACCAAACTTCTGACTGAAAAACCTGAAAAGCTTCAGTTTGCAAAAGCATATTTTGAAGTAAGGAGTCATGAGCTTCTAGTTGTTGTTGAAAACCAAATTAAAATATAAGAGGTGTTGTGAAAAAAACAAACTAAAATATTGTAAGAACATTTGAGGAACTGGAAATTTTTTTCCACTTATTTAAAATATTTGTGTCCCCTGTTATATTTCAGTAAAAATGCTTGTGAAGTTCTGACTAATGGAAAGAAAAGGATACAGGTCTATCCTTTCCTCAGGAGCTCAGTATTTTCTACTTGTATTTTTCAGAGAATTACTGATCACCCTAGATAATACAGAGGCCATGAATTCAGGAAATGAATACGGCATGACATCTTAAAGACCTCTGTTAGGACCAAGCTTGTGTGAGTTTTAGATGTCTATGATGCTAAAGAAACTTCTTGGAGCGTGTACCAGACCAATGTGACCAGAACAAATCCTTTAGCTTCCAACACTGCACTTCCAGCTCCTAGTGAGGTCAGCAGAAACTGCAGCTGCCCTGGTCCTCTTAGGACTGGGTTCCCCTTTTCTTCATACAAAAAATTCTGCTGAAACAACAACAAAGGAGTTTTGAGATTTAGTAATCAACATGTCGTATCATTTCAACATCGTTTTTGTGCATCCATTTTGAAGGCAGCCTAGATGTTCAGCCAGTGATGCAGCTGGCCCTTTTCCAACCTAAACAGCAGGACCTCTTCAGCTTTACTATTCTTGCAGGCTCTCACAGATTTGGAAGTAATGTGCAATCAGGTACATGAGACCATATTACATATTGGCAAATTCCTCCCCCTGGAAAATGAAAATATTATAGTCATAGGACATTATAATTATTTTCAATGTGGTTAAATTTAAGGAGTGAATTAATCCCCAGTGTAATTCTATTGATTTGAATAGAGTTATACAGGAACAAATGTGGTCTCAGAGAATTACATCCATAAATATAGTAAGCTACAGAGTTGCTGTTTCTGTATATTAAATCCTGATCCTAAATTCTGTTCTCAGTTACATGTTTTACTTTGGAGCTACTCTACCAGTGCTAAAAGAATTACTCTTAATGAAATACCTGTGTAAAAAAGACAAAAAATCTAGCTCTATAGTTAGAACTGTGTTCCTAGAAAGGGAGGGTATGTACCCCACATCCCACAAAATTGCCATCCTGTAATTCCCTGACAAGTACCCAATGGCCGCATCTGAAGAGCGGGGCTTTGCAGCAGCCTGAATGCCAGTTTGGCAGGAGAGAGGGAGGAGAGGATGCACACATGAGATGTGAGATTCTCCAGCTTTGGATCTGGAATGCACTCCCAGGTCCCACAGTATAGACATAGCCAAACATCCAAGCCTTGCCCTCCCAGCTATTTGATACCGTTGTTCGATGGGAGTGCCTTGTTTGCTTTTTAATCTTAATGGAAGTCTCAGTTATTGGACAGCTTTGGTCTACACAAGTCATTTTTGTAAGAAGAAGTGTTAGGAAATTTAGGCTGTTCTCTTAAATGCCTGACATCCTAGTTAACTATGGTGGAAACACAGATGGCTATTGAGGAAAGACCAGTCCTGGAGTGTAGTTAACCTTTAGCAACCTGTTAATGTACAAATCCTGAGTACTGTGAAAGAAATCCATCCTCAAGATGCCCACCAAGTTTTTCTTTCCTGGAATTATGATACTGTTTTCCAAGTCAGTTTTCATTGGGACCATTGTTTTAGCTTGAAGAAAATCTACCTCTTCAAGCACCTCTGCAAGCAGGAAATGAAACCTCCTGTGAGAAATCACCTGGCAGGGCATTACTGGAAACAGATTCTATCCAAGAGGCCCTGGGCACACCCTTGCATGAGCAAAGGCTCCTTTGCTGCTGTCTCATTCAGGAACCAGCAGGGAAGCCTCCAAACCTTGCCTTCGTAGGTTGCCACCATGTCTTTCCACCTTCTTTTTCTCCATATAGGCGTCTAGTATCTCTGCAAACTAACCTGAATATAATCACGTAGTTATAAAGCTTCAAACAGAAAAGGAGAAAGAGTAGGAGAGATTTATTGGCTAGAGTTGATGATGGAAGGAGAAAAAAAAGAAAAAGAAGGACCTGTATGAGAAAAAGCAATGTAATTATTCCCAGTGATTTTGGGGGATAAGATAGAGCACACTATTGGGTACCATATAAATGAAACAAAGTAGATAATAATCATCCATCTCCTAGTCCCATGGCTCAAATAAAGTTATTAAGAAGCTGATTACTCTCTTGCACATTTGGGAGAGCCTCACATTAGCTGATTTAGGGAAGGAGAGTTTTGAGTGGGTTATTTTGTACATTGTACGTTTTCACAGCAATCAGTGCTGAGGTCCCTGCCCCCTGCGTGTTCAGTCATTGTGGTGGAGAACATAAATTAAGTGCATTTCCATAGCTGCTCCATCTCATGGTGAAAGTTTGTAAATGAAACAATGTTTAGTAAAAACAATGTTTTTTTCTGTGCATGTTATTCTTTTTCTGTGGGGGAAGATCAGCAACAAAATGTGCAGCTTCTCTTTTTCCGCTAAGATTTGAATCTCTTTTTAAACATCTGTAAAGCTGTGGAAACCGTTCATCTACTTGTAAGTGCTCGACTTGACAAGAGGCCTGTGAACTGGATCAGGCAATTTACTCCAGGCAATTTGCAGAGATCCTCTACTTTGTGTGCTGGAGAGTTGAACAGGGACTGAAGGAGGTGAGAATGGCATTATAGGAAACAGATGACATCCAAGAGGTCTTGGATGTGTTCTCATGTGAGTACTTGCCCTGGCACCTGCTGCCATATTCCTAAAGGGAAGATGGGGCTGTTCTGTGCAGCAGCAGCATTGTCTAGATTATCAACTTCTACAGCAGACTTTTTTTGTTGCTCACAGTATGCATACAGTATGTACATAGTGTGCATGTTTCTGTACATGTTCATGCGTGTGTCTGCATACACACAAAGAAATCCCAACACATAGATATCTGACCTGTCTGTTGTGGCCCTAAACAAGTCCAGCTGCTCTCATTTTCTCTACAGTTTGGCCAAGTTTTACCCCACAATTAGACACCAGCAGATTTCTCTTAATTTCTCCTTGGGTTTCTCATTGCTATTCGTCATCACTTTCTGGGAAAGATATTGTTATTATATAACTACTAGCTTTTTGTGGGAACTACCTGAATTAAATCTTTTACTACACCCTTCCATAGATTTTGCTATGACCTGCAATTTGTCAAATCATTTTTTCCTCTGTTGTACACACAAAGCAGCATGAGATCTCCAGAAAGGGCAGATTCCTTCCAGACAGCATTTCTGCTGCAGGGCTCGGTATTCGGGAGGAGGACCTTACTGTGGCTCTAGTGAACAACAGGTTATATAATCACTGAAAATTTACATTCCTGCTTCTGCTTTTTCTCCAGCGTTTGGGGAATATTTTACAAACTGCTAGAAGGGTGGAGGTATTTTTAAATCACATCCATTTTAACAATTTAGAACATTTTAATCCCAGTCACTGACCTTGCCAGAATGCTGATCTGAACAATCCAGAGCATTAGCAAAACATATACGCAGAGTGAATTTTGCAACTCGAAATCATCCATAATACTAAACTTCCCACCACCAACACAAACACACAAATGCAAGCAGACAAATGCATGCTCACATTTTTGTATGCTATATGTATTTTCATATTTTTAAAATAAAAACATGGGGAAGATTTAAAGTAATAGGGAAGCGGCTAGTCTGGATAAATCATCAAGGTGAAACTCACTGACTGTGGATTAGGATGTATATTCTACCAAAATGACTGGTGCTTTGATGGCTGAAATACTTTGCTGCTGGTTTGGGAGCGAGCAAGGAAGAAGTGGCAGAGGGTGCTCATTTGAATAATGCCCTAAATCAGTCCCATATGTTGACCCCGTGACCAATCCTTCCTGGCAAAAAAATTAAAACAAATCAGTGGTATTTTTCAAATGGCTTCCAAGTAAGACTCTGCATTCACCTAGGCCATGGTACACACACACGGAGCACTTTGCACCTGCATAAATAAGGCATTGTCCTTTATTGATAGCAAGAAAAAACCCTCTGTTTTGATTCACGCATAGAAAAATAATTGTGTATAGAATGAATACAGCTTGACCAAAGTATTAGTCATGATTGTGCGGATACCCTTATATTTTTCTACCTCTAACAAATACAGCGTTATATACATCTGCAATTTTATTCCATGTGTGCTTTGGAGGGAATTGAGAAAGACTGGCATTTAGCCATGACCTTTGCTGAATACTCATCTCCCACCTAAGATGAACTAAAATACATTGAAGTTCAATGTGCAATGACTGAACAGGAACTGAGCAAGCCTCGAAATTGGTAATTTATTCATAGATGTTTCTGTGTGTAAAGATGGTGCCAGTTCAAGCCTCCTCAGGCAGCACAGCAAGAACAGAGTTTCTCTTTGCCGCGGCCAGGGAAACTTCTGCCAGGGAAAATAAAGTGAGGTGTGGAGGAAAGACCAATGTAATGAAGAACAGGAAAGACTCCTCAAGAGCTGAGCTTGCTGCTTCTGGTACATGGGGAGACCACAGCTGAGGGGAGCAGAGAACGTGGCTGCTGGGAGAGGCTGCCACCACTCGCGCTGGTGCCCCTCGTTCAACAGAAGCTGCTAACCTGCTTTTAAGGCCTTGAAGCAGGCTTGGCTATAGCTTGTTCATCTTTCCTGAGAGTCCCTAGGCAAACTGAGCTTTTGGCTAGAGCTAGACCTGTGTTTTGAGGCATTTCCTTGTAGCTACAGTGAAGGATTGTAGGACGATACAACCAACATGCTAATTACAGGACATATAACTAAGAAACAATAAAGGTTGCTCCTGCTATAAGGATGTCATAGTCTGCAGGCAGAGGCAATAGGTGAATAAAATATACATCTGGGAAGATTATAAAGGACAGCAAAATGGTTGTGGTCAATATAATAACTGCAGGCCTTTGTAGTCCACTCGTGCTGCAGGCTGCAGGTACCACCACAAAGGTGAGGTTTTGAAGGTGTTGAAGGGCTATACTGTTGTTTTGTGGAGAGTCTAGCAGCGATGGAGACAGTGGACATGCTTATACTTTCTGCTTGCACTAAAGAACAACTCCAGGAATTTGGGGGCTGAGATAGGCCCAAGGGACGGGGACAGTTCATCAGGTCATCAGTCAATGAAGATTTTCTCTAGATCGCAACTGAAAGCAAGAATCAAAATATGAACCACAGTCTGAAGGAAATTCTCTGTCTCTCTTCATGTGAGAGGGAGGCTTCCTGAAGCTACAGCTGGGCTAATTTTATCTTTAGGGATTACATGCTTTTTGTTTCACAGTCAATAGATTACGTTTCTTTTTACTGGGGATATGGAGATTTTGCATCACCTTCGTAAGTGCTCTAGAGCACTTCCAGATTGAGCACCACTCCAAATTAAGGAGCATAAATACAGAATTTCAAGATGTAAAAGCAAATTACATCAGAACTATTGCTTTCATAACTTCTTTTTACATTCATAGAGACTAGCTGTGACTGGTTGTGATTTTGGTATTGAAAATTGTAAGTCTTGTGTGATCTGAATGTGTATGTAAACACCCTTTCCTGCTGACGCTTACAGCACTCTCCTAATAAGCCTTTGCTGTGTTATATATCTGCAAACCCAGTAATTCTTTCCTGCTCCACACCTATGCCATTCCTTGCGCTGTGTTACTTTATTCCAGTGACACTTTGCATATTTTGAAATTACTATTTGAAAAATACTCCTGCTAACGTTTTTCAGCAACACTTCTAACTATAACAAGGGCTTTCCTGGGAATTCCCCAGACAGAGAAACCTGTGATGTGCACACAGAAAGCCTGATGTGCCCAGGCTGTGTCAGACCTGGTATGCTTGCCCTTCGCACGTAACTGCAGTGAATCTGCCATGGGCAGGGTGAGCAGGGCTGCCCAGGTGGTTCCTCTGAGCCTTGCAATAAGCCTGACACGTCCAGCCTGCACCGGACCTGTTGCAAGTTTTCTCCACATGCAGAAAGCCCACTTGTCTGGGTCTTTTGTATACTCAGCAGCACTGTCTGGACCCTGATAATTTTGTCAAGGATGAAAAATCTTGTCCAATGTTGTAGTTATTTTCACCCTGGATAAAATTTGGACTACAGGAAGATGATGTGCCTGTAGAAACACGGGTCTGGGTATAACTGCACGATGACAAATTGATCTGGCTTTGGTTCCTCTTCAGGAGTGTACTGCTTCCAGGGGGCTGATTGCGAGGGTCACTGAAGAGCGTAGCTTCTGCTTCAACTAATGGGTGTGATAAACCAATGGATAGCCTTCCTGAATCAATAGCTGGCCATATACTATATAGTACTAGAAGTATTTTATCCGAGAAATGCTCCTCTACATATCCTTACTGGGTCAAATGCCTGCTGGATCTGCCCGTCTTCTTCATTGAGTGTAGAAGTGACGAAGTAATTTAGACTAGGCACATAACTCCGAAGTGCCTAAGAATATTAATCCCTTCATTGTTTCCTAAGAAAGTGGGTCATATGCATGCGGTCCCTCTCTCCATTTTTTTGTATATGTGTCTACCATTCCTCCTGCCAGCTATTGGTTAACTCCAGCCAAATTTGACAGAAGAACAGAAGGTTCGAACAAAATTACATTTCTACAAACTTTGTGGAGTCGGTGGCTTGGTAATGGAGGTTAGCCCAGATAAGGACTGAACAAAAAGTTGCAGTGTGAGAGTCGTAATTATCTACTTGGTTTGGTCTGCCAACTGGCCGGTCAGGACACATGCGTTGACTGGCCAGTCAGCATTGGAACTGATACAGCTCACACTTCAGCTCCTCTGACCAAAATCCAGTAGACAGAGAGGCAGGAAAAAATAGGTGGCATGGAAGAAAACTGCATATATTGCAGAAGTATGAAGTCATAGGTAATCTCAGGTTACTGTGGTGAAAGTGCACAGAAAGACATACTGCATAAATCCATATGGCCTCAATAATTGTTCATCACAGAGCAACGTACACATTAATCTTGTGACACAGAAATGGCACATTTTAATCACGTATACTCTATTACATATTGTATATATAAGTCACTCTTGTATTCTATATATAAATATACGCTATATATGTACGTGCATATATACATATAGTGCATATATACATTCTATATATGCTATATATACACACAAAGTGTTATAATAGATATCATATACTGTCTAAACTACAATGTAGTAATGCACAGCATAGCATATATTGTACTATATGCTACTACAATACTCTATTATATATATAATACGGGGAGCCATGATACTGATCTCCATTCTTTCAAAATTTATAACCCTGTTTTCTAGAGTTCAAATCAATGAAAGAGGGCCTGCCAATGTGACGCTCATCTACAAGAAAGGCCAGAAGGAGGATCCTGGGAACTACAGGCCTGTCAGCCTGACCTCCGTACCAGGGAAGATTCTGGAGCAGTTCGTCTTGAGAGTGCTCACAGGGCATGTGAAGGACAACCAAGGGATCAGGCCCAGCCAGCATGGGTTCATGAAAGGCAGGTCCTGCTTGACCAACCTGATCTCCTTCTATGACCAGGTGACCTTCCTGGTGGATGAGGGAAAGGCTGTGGATGTTGTCTACCTGGGCTTTAGTAAAGCCTTTGACAGTATCTCCCACAGCATTCTCCTGGAGAAACTGGCGGCTCATGGCTTAGACAGGTTTACTCTTCACTGGGTAAAGAACTGGCTGGATGGCCGAGCCCAAATAGTTGTGGTGAATGGCGTTAAATCCGGCTGGCAGCCGGTCACAAGCGGTGTTCCCCAGGGCTCGGTTCTGGTGCCGGTCTTGTTCAATATCTTTATTGATGATCTAGATGAGGGGATCGAGTGTTCTCTCAGTAAGTCTGCAGATGACACCAAGTTGGGTGGGAATGTTGATCTGCTGGAAGGTAGGAGGGCTCTGCAGAGGGATCTGGACAGGCTGGATCGATGGGCAGAGGTCAGCTGTATGAGGTTTAATAAGGCCAAGTGCCAGGTCCTGCACTTCGGCCACAACAACCCCATGCAACGCTACAGGCTTGGGGAGGAGTGGCTGGAGAGCTGCCCGGTGGAAAGGGACCTGGGGGTGCTGGTTGACAGCTGGCTGAACATGAGTCGGCAGTGTGCCCAGGTGGCCAAGGCGGCCAACAAGCATCCTGGCCTGTATCAGAACTAGTGTGGCCAGCAGGAGTAGGGAAGTGATTGTGCCCCTGTACTTGGCACTGGTGAGGCCACACCTCGAATCCTGTGTTCAGTTTTGGGCCCCTCACTACAAGAAGGATGTTGAGGTGCTGGAGCGTGTCCAGAGAAGGGCAACAAAGCTGGTGAGGGGTCTGGAGCACAAGTCTTATGAGGAGCGGCTGAGGGACCTGGGGTTGTTTAATCTGGAGAAGAGGAGGCTGAGGGGAGACCTTATCCCTCTCTACAAGTACCTAGAAGGGGGTTGTGGCAACATGGGTGTTGGTCTCTTCTCCCAAGTAACAAGTGATAGGATGAGAGGAAATGGCCTCAAGTTGCGCCGGGGGAGGTTTAGACTGGATATTAGGAAAAATTTCTTCACCGAGAGGGTGGTCAAGCATTGGAAGAGGCTGCCCAGGGAGGTGGTGGAGTCACCATCCCTGAAAGTGTATAAAAAAACTTGTGGACGTGGTGCTTCAGGACACGGTTTAGGGGACATGGTGGCACTGGATTAATGGTTGGATTTGATGAACTTGAAGGTCCTTTCCAACATTAGTGATTCTGTGATTCTGTGAGGGGGAGGGGAATGAATGTTTCAAAAATATTTGTCCTTTTTTACACCTAATGCAGGTGATAGCTGATAGAAAAGCAAAGAGAATGTGAGGAAGAGAAGAAAAACATACCTATTTCACCAACAGATATGTATTGAACATGTTTACAATGATCTCTAAATCTGGGCAAGAGGGTGATTTGAAATGGGGTTTTCAGGTGCTTCTCTCATTTTGTCAACCTTTCCTCAGATGGAGGGCAATGATGCTGATGACCTCAGTGAGAGCACAGAATGACAGAATCATAGAATGGTTTGGGTTGGAAAGGACCTTAAACATCGTCTAGTTCCAACCCCCCTGCCATGAGCAGAAGCAAGGGCTCTGTGCTCTGGAAAAATCCAGCCTTTGGATGACATTTATTCAGGTGCAGAGGGCCAGCATAGCAGCCTCAAAGCTAGGCATGGGATATGCACCTGGCAGCTGCTGAGAGCACAGGAGAAAGCAAAAAGAGGAACTGTTACGTCTAAAATTCTGCTTCTGGACATGATGGAATAAATATACATTTGTTTCTGGTGTTATAGACTTTCTTTCCTTTCTGCTGGAAACTCCTGCTCTGTAGGATGAGAGGTGCTTCCCTGTGGCTGCACTGCAGAGATAACAAAAAGTTCTGCACACTCGAACAGCCGTGCTCTCCGACGTGAAGTGGCTCTTTAACGCAGCCCTTCAGATCGCCCCTGCTGCAGTGTGAGCCAGCTCGGGTCTGGCTGGCTGGCTGGTTATCAGCTGCTGACCGTGAAGGCAGGGTGGAGAGGGTTTGCTAGAGTCTCAGTCTGCTGCCTGTGGCATGTCTACCCAGGAAAGAAGCCAGGAAGCATTTGAAGGAAAGTATTGAGTTTGGCACTTGCTGGGTGGTCCAATAAGTTTGAGATTTTTCCTGCACCTTATTTCCACTATAATTGTGTTGGGGTTTTTTTTCCCTTCACTATAATAATTCTCTTTTCCAATTTAAGAACTGCTGTGAAGATTCTTGCATCTTCTTTTTTCAGCTGCTGCCACTCTTTGCCCCAGACTTTCAGGAAGGGAAAAACAAAAGAACTGCTGATGGGACGTTTTTGATGTGAGGATCTGATTTCTTAGTTTGCTTGGAATTCATAACCTGGAATGCTGATAAGGTCTACCAAATTTCCCAGGCATCTGGGGAGAAAACAGCAGGTAGATGGAGGTATTTCTTTGTCCCTTTCTCCTACTTGGATAGCCTGTCTGTATTGGCTGACTGATTATCTGGACCAGGGTTTGCATTGTTGAACTCTCATGCTGTATGTTAAATTAAATGTTTCTTACAGCTATTTAGTCAGGTGAGACATTTAATTGGTTTATTTAATGAATAAATAATAGCCATTTAAAATATGAGCGACATTTGGCTGGTGTGGGCTGCCGGTTCTAACCAGCGTCCTCTCTTTCTCTGCAGAGGAATGTGGGCATCTTCACCGGGTGTTTTCCAGCAGCATGTTCGGGCTCTGACAGAACTCCTCTCTCCTGCAGTCCTCTCTCCTGCAGTCCTCTCTCCATCTTGTTGCTTCAGTGTCTCTGGGTTGATTGCAGCTTCGATATTTTCTTTCTTTCTTTCTTTTTTTTTTCCCATAGGAAAATGTTACACATAGCTGTTTCACCCATGTTATAACCCTCTTAAGAATACAAATCTGCTCGCTTGGAGATGTTTTTTGGCTTGAGTTGTGGTGAAAGGAGTTGAAGTTCACAGCAAATGCTTCTGGCTTGCTAACCTAAGACCCTGTGGCACCCCTCTGATTTTTAAGATTTCAGTAAGATTAATTTGAAAGGGGAACATTTCATGAGCCTCTTTTAGTACAACAAACCACTCATGTGACTTTTTTTTTCCCTTTTTGAACAAGATCCAGATTTTTTTTTCCCCTTTGAGAGTAAAGAGAGAATATATCTGTACCCATCAACTGCCTCTGTTGATGTCCAACAGAAGATGGGGTTAATAACATCTGGAGTATTATTCATTACTAAGTAATCTGTGAGCTTGTTTCCATTTCTCCTTGAGTCAGGAGGTCTGACAAAAGCAAATGGTCCCAGCCCAGCCAGACTGTTTTGCAACATTGAATGTAAAGTGCACTGCACTAGTGCCAGATAAGGTGCCATTGCTGGTTTATTTGTACTATGCAAAGTTAGATTCTGTGAAACAATATAAAAAGTGACATTTATGTTGCATGAAACAATAGGACTAATTCTGCTCAGGGGGACAAGGGACTTTTCTGATCACAGCCAGAACCTGCTGAGCTGTTTGCTGTGAGAAATACCTGGCTCTGGGGTCAGCCGCTGCGAGGAGGGCTCTGGATTCAGCCCAAGCTGTGAGGATGGTGGCAGGTTCACCCCAGGGGCCTCAAAAGGAACAGGAGATACTATATGATATTTCTATATGAGATACTTCTGCACCTCTACACTGCCACTGATGTAGCTTCACAGTGCAGTGACTCCCTGAACGACTGCAATGTGGTGCTTGCTCGGACATCAGCCCTTGCCAGCCCCATTAGTTTCTCCTCTTTTAATGTAATTTCTTCTGATTAAGAAATAAAAAGATTTCTACCTCAGCAACAGAGGAGTGAACTGTCAACCCCCACCCAAAAATGGGTTCCACAGCTACTGCTCATCACTCTGGAAAATGTTAACCAGCACAGCTTCCTCATTCCGTCCCACCAGCCTTCTGCTCTCCTCACAGGTCGTTTGGATCTCCATAAGCTCCTTGCATAGCAGAACCTGCCTTATACACTGGGTAGTAACACTAACACCTCCAGCCGGCACCTCTTTGTTTGCTCTACTTGCCTCGGTATCTGAAAGATCTGAAAACAGGCATGGCATAAAAATAAACCAAAGATTTAGTGTCCAAATTCACCCTGAGAAAAGAAAAAGGAACATTGACAAACACACACAAACTCTGTCACGCTGCTGTTTTGCACAGGACATGAGAACAATTAGTAGTTTAATAAAATATGCTGCAGTTGCCAATGGCTTTCTCTGGTAACAAACATAGCGGAACAAAACACTTGGGAAAATCAGTTAGCTGTTTTTTTCGTGTTTTGCTTGTTTTCTGTTTGTTGGATTGGGTTTATTGGGGGGGTGTGTGTTTGTTGGGGTCTTTGTTTTGTTTCTGTGTTTTTTTCAAAAGATCAATAGCACAGCAAAATCATATTGGGAAAAAATGCATTATGATTTTGCTATAGCAGTGAAAAGTTCACATCAGGAGGCAAGTTACACAGCACAAACACAGTAAGAAAAACATTTTGTCTTCCAATTTTGCTGAATGGCTTGGGTCTACTTTTCACTCTGCATCTTCTGCAGATTTTTTCAGTTCAGCTTCACTGAGATGGTGCAGGGAGATTTCAATCTTCTTTTGGGAAAGGGACAGTAAGTGAGATATAACACAAAACAGATCTCTTGGGACTCAGGTAAATTGAAGCTGTGAATCCAATAATTTCTTCTTAATCAACACAGACTATTTAACTTCATGTAAGTAGGACACTCTGTGTTTCTGCTTAATCTCCCTTCCACCCCATCCCACACCATCCCACTCGAACAGTATTTAGGGTGAGAAGGGAACTCAGATTTTGTAAGGCAAATCTGTGGGTAGCCAGTTTTCACCCACTTTTCTTCCCCAGCATAACCAAAGAAAACAGACCCAAGGGTTGCCATCACACCTTTGTTACTGCCCTTGTTCAGTCTGTTTGAGGATGTGTGAAGCTTGTCCACTTTTGCTAACACCTTCTCAGTGCCAGCTCTCACTTTTCTACAGGCTTGGCAAAATTAAAGCCAGTAATGTCTTTACCTGGGGCTGATGCAAAGCCTGGGGATGCCTCCCGTGCCCGCAGTGGCTCCCAGCAGGCTCTTGGCCACCAAGGGTCAGCTGGGCTCCCAGGAGCGGTGCCAGTGGCCTCAGAGGGAGTGGCTCCTAGCTCCTGCATACAGGCTTTTCCCGAAAATATCTTTAGTGCTAGCTCTGAGAGCTAATGTTCAGGTATCTTCTTCACCAAAGGTGCTGCCAGCCATAATCATAACACAGACCTACCTCTTCTGCAGTACTTTGCAATGTTGCATTTCAAGGTAGTCAAACAAGGACGTGAGCAAGGCCACAGCAGGCATGGGATGAGAAGGCACGTCATTAGCACGCTTTGAGGTCATGCCAGGCAAAGGCTGTCACATCAGGTGCCAGAAGCATCTCCTCTGGCATTGCCACTGCTCAAGGAGAGGGAGGACAGGCCAGCATGAAGAGTGTGAGCACAGGGGGACATCCGCAGCCGCTGAAAGTGAGGAGGCAGACACTAAAATGGGTCCAGATTTACAGCTCTAGAGATCAGCAACTATCCTTATTTTTAAAAAATAAGGCAATGTAATCACTTTCCCAGGTTTTGTAAGCAACCTAAAAGCATGGCCGAGGCTGTAACTCCTGCCTGTCAACTCCAAAGACAGTATTGATTTTTCTGGGCAGACCTATGATGCTGTGTCTTGTGTCCTGATAGGAAAGTTCTCTTTTATTCAGACATTATTGCTTGTGAAGGGAAATTCAAAGCACAGCTCTCAGAATGAGACGATCGTATAATTTAGTAGGACCTTCATTCAGACATCTGTTTTACTGTAGTGGGGACAAAGTGCAATTTTAAGCTGTCCACCACATAACATAGGCTTGATCTTCACTGGTCTGTGCTGTAGGCTTTAAACTGCAATGAGATGAGAAACATGTCTTTAGGTATCACTGTGTAATGCTCTGCTTCTGATAACAAGTCCTTGTAGGCATAATTTAAGTAGCAAAATATTGAGGCAGATTTTCTTTGGTGAAATCCCTTTGGCCAATGGAGCACTGCTAAAGTCTACAACGAAGATTTCCACTCCAGAAACCAAGACATACAGAACCTGCTCTAAGCAGTCTTAGGAATAGTGACAATCTTTCATTTTTCATCCCTAGGGTGAAGAGTTTTCTTGCTATGAGAAAGCTCTGGTAGAGCTCACCAACGAGACTTGGTATTTATTAGTCTGAACACTGTCAGCAAACTCCACCTTCTTTTACCACTTCAGGATCTGAAATCCCTGCAATGCAGGTCCCTGGTTACCATTTGTCCACCAAAAAAGCCAATGTTACCATTTACTTCAGTCACCAAATGTTTATTTCGTATTTGAAGGGTTCCCATGAAGGACAAAGGAGAACCGCGTTTCTTAATGCAATAAAACCACATTGTCATCTTTCTCTGTAAAGAAGCAGTCATATGGACTTTCCTGCCTTTTCTGTGGTATGTAATTTACTATATATGTTTGCTGGGAGAAAAAGCAAGAGACAGGAAGAGGTACACCAGGTGCTAGTAAATGAAGCATACAAATTCCCAGGACACTAGCTCTTCTTTTTTAATTATATTGAGAAAAAATGCAGTGCTTATGAAGGGGGATGGGTTGATGATAGAGGGGAACAATACTATTACTTTTCCATGGAACTTTTCAAGTACAAGGGGCAGGTGTGCTCGAATTCATGAATTTTGCTTCATTATTTGTTCCTTTTTTTTCATTTGGGCCTTTCAGTGAAGTTATGATCCGTGGCAAAGAGTAAGGGTTGTACCAATAAAAAGCCTTTTGTTTAAAAAGAACTAAAACTGTGCCCTATCTGTTACAAGGGGATACATCAGCATTAGCAAAACAGTTCAGCATTCCCACTGTTGTTGTAAAAGATAAATATTTTTTCCATAGGACAATATAGTCATAATTTCCCCAAGAACTTGTTTGTGGAAAAAAAAACCTCTAAAAAAACTCTAAAACACAAGAAGAAAAGAAGAAATATTGCTGAAGTGTAAGATGCCAGGAAATGTGTTTCAAAAAATCAGATGTTTTTATAATGCATAGTGTTCTTTGCAAAAAAATAATCCCCACTGCTCATAAAAATGATGAAATGATACAGTTGCAGAGAGTTTGCACACCCTCTTCCTGCCTACCCATGATTGCATATTTAACCTCAGCATTAAAAAATGTGAGAGAGTTAGAGGAATTTTTTCATTCTGTTGCTGTTCAGGCAAACATGCTGTTTCCAAGATATATTTATATTATAAAGGTTAGTTCCAAAGTGCTCAATGTCCACAGCAGGGTTCAGATATTCAGAAGAGCAAACCACAGTTTCCACTACCTCAGTGGAAGGCAGTGGATACTCAACAGTCTGGAAATCTGTCCAGTCAATTTAAATACCTAATTTAGGTAACCGAGTCCTTTTCAGAGCTCTCTTACCGTGTCAAACTTGCATCTTTGCAATCCTATGTGTAGTTCTTTTTCCCCATTTCCAAAATAAAATATTAGAAATAGAAAAATATGTCAGAAATTACAGCGATGTGCAAAATTAGACAATTACTTCTATAGAGTGAGACAGACAAGGAATATCCATCTTGGAAAAGAGAAATCTAAAGGAATATATGATCGAGAAATAAAATGTCATGAACAGTATGGAGAAGATGAATGGTGAATGATTATTCACTATTTTCCACAGTTCAAGGACTAGCAAGTATCAGATTAGATAAATTCATGGGAAAAAATCTATCAAGAATTATTAAGCACAAAGGTGCAGCTTTTAAGAGGTCTTTAAACTGCAAACTCCTGAAAACTGTGAGATATACTGGCAAAAGATCATTGTAAGCTTGTTCCATTTTCTCCTTAAGTCGCAGTGACTAGCTACTGTCAGAGATGTGGTAGTGGCCTTCATGGACTTTTGGCTGGACCCAGTGCAGCAGTTCTAGTTCTTATAAATGGTTAGGCAATTCAAATAGCAGAGAACCAGACTCATGATGCAAGAGGTCACTTCATCTCTCTGCAGTTCATGGCTGAGTAAATAGGCAATCAGTGAGTAGGAGTTGAGACGTAAATTGAGTTTTGTATTCAGCACTGGGAGAAAGATACTACAGCACCATATCCACTTCTGGTAATTGGTTTTAAGAGGGTCTCAAGAACTTGGAGAGAACACAAAAAAGAGCCACCGGAAAGACTGGGATTAAGAAGTAAGAATTTGTTAATTTATCAAAGAAAGAAAGAGAAGAATTTATCAACACTTCAGAAAAAAAGAAAAGAAAAAGAAAAAAGTTGGTCACTCAAGGGCTCTTTAATCTACTGAGAAAATAAAGAAGAGCTGAAAATTAAATCCACAAAAATTCAGACTGGAAATAATGCAGACTGGGGGGAAGGGAGGTGGTTTTTTTGGTTGGGTTGGTTTGGTTTGGATCAGGTTGGGGTTTTTCCCTCCACAAGCTTGAGAATGTTAAACCATTACTTTAACACAAAAGAAGTGGTGGATTTTCCATCTCTTAATACCTTCAAATAAAGACTATTTTTCCAGTCAAGCACATTACTGGATTTTATACAGTGTTAACAGGTTAAAAACAACACCACACACAATTATAATATATAGAAAGATAGCTTATTTCTTCTAATGGCGTTGCCTAGTGTTGTTAAATTGGTGACTGTAAAAAATCCCTCCTCTTGCATGCATTCCCCTCAGTGCCTCCCTCCAGTCACATACAGCCCACGTCTCTTCACTTATCCTGAGCAGTGAACAAATACTGCAGGTTCTGTTTGATGGATTTGTGTAATCTTCATAGATGGCTTTCCATATGCATCTATGCTTGTCGATTGTTTCTGGAAGTGATGAACTTCCATAAGTTCATGATGAACTTTGCATATTGCACATGGCTGAAATGGATATCCACCGCTACCAGGTAGGATACGTTCTTCAAATCACTGAGCTGTGCTATTAAAATCAGTTGATATTTTAGTTTGCTGTCATTCCTGTAAGTTTGAACCATATGCAACAGAGCCAACCTTGTTTGGTCTATGGGGTCTGACAAGTTAATGGACTAGTTGTCTGTGTACCTGCATCTCCTCCACTGGGGAAGCACAGACACGTAGTTGCTTGTAATTCTGCTAGCTTCTTCAGTAAAATCAATCACAGCACCAGAAGAAGTCATAGTTCCTATTCTTTTCTTGTTTGGTACTAATAATTAAACATTCAGCATTATGGTCAAGCCAGGATGCAGCCCCACTGGCCTCCCTGTTACACAGACCTTGATGTTACATGGAGTAAGGTTAATCATAAGATCATGGCAAAATCTCAAGGTCCTCTTCAAGGAACCTCAGAAGAGGTTCTATTCTTCTACTCCATGTCAGAAGCAAACTACACTAACTACATCATTCCTAGCAAACATTTGTCTGAAGACCTCAAGTTAAAGAGGCTCTGGAACCTCAGCACACTTACACGTAGTTATCTTGGAAGCACCTTCTTCCATTCAGGAAGTAAAAAAAGATGCATTCATTTCAGGACATTCAACTTGCTGTTTTCTGGACTGGACCCTCTCCTGTAGGTCTGGATCCTTCTTGGAGCAAAACTATAGGCTAGACTCTAGCAAAGGCCTTTCAAACCTGAATGGACTCCAGCAGAGGTCTTTCAAACCTGAATTTAAATATCATATCACTTCACTTTCAGGCTCTACTCAAGTGTGACATACACAGTTTTTAAGCAAGCGTGTTCAGCTTCCTATTCATCATAAACCCTTTCTTTTTATCCTGTAGATCTGCTGTCTAGTCAACTGTTCCCCACTGTGAACTTGTTTTTCCATCTAAGTGTAGAAACTGGTACTTGTGCTTATTGTCTTCACATAGAATTAGCCTATTTTAGACCATTTCTCTCATATCCTTTTGAATTTTACTCCTGTCTCCAGCGTATGTATGGTCTTTCTAATTATCACGTAATCTACAAATGTAGTAACTCTGTTTTATCCACCATCCAGCTTGCTTACAACAGCACTGAACTGTCCTGGCCAGGATGCAGTCCTGTGCAACCCCTCTTCATTCGTTCTTCCCATGGAACAGTGAAAAATTATGAGTCTCTTGGAAGATTTATCTCAACAGTTTCCACACACTCTCAAGGCTATGCTTTCCTAGCCCACTTGCTTGGTGCATAGCACAATGTCGAAAGTCTTATTACAGTCAAGATACATGTCTCTCTATGTACTGTTAGTACACAATCCAAAAAGTTTATTACCATTCTGTGGAGGGAAATTAGATTGTTCTGCTCCTGATGAGTCTGTACTGTTTCTTACTCAATCCTGCAAAAACATTACTTATACAAAGGACAACACATCAGTCCAACAGATGCAAGGAAAACCCCACCTCAGAATACTTCATTGCCTGGTGACTAAACTAGCAGGGTGAGAGATGTGGGAGGCTGAATACCTACTTTCCCTTGTCCACTTCAGTCAACCAAAAGGTGGAATTTTGATCTTCATATCTCACTTCTCAGATGAGCACTCCAAAGTACTTGGCTACTGCAAATACGGGTGGTATTTCTCCCCCTCAATTTTAGCAAGAAAGGACTTCTCTGCTTTAGATATCTGACCCCAACAAAGAAGCTGTTCTTTGGAGCCCATTTGGAAATAGCCACGTTTTTTTCATCCTTGACTGTATCTGGATTGGGGACTGAGCACATGTCTCTCCTTCATGTTTCTTACTGGATGCTTTGGCTATCCCCAAAATCCCTGCAGGCATATGGGCTAGTGTGACTTACACCGTTTAGGTACCTGGATCTTTCAGCACAGGGTGGTAAGTGAAGCTGTTGAGTCAAGTCGGCAATAAATCAACTAAAAGTCATCTGATTCTGATAATCTAGATAATCCTAAAACAAGTCATGATCAGTCAGTCTCTGCAGTTGTTCCCCCTGCATGAATGAAGCAGAGACCCACACTGAGGCTTCCAGATGAACTGATGGGGTTTGGCTACACACCTGCAGGAAACAAAGGTAAAATCTGAACTCTAAAGTGAAAGCCTCCATCAGACTTGATTTTAATGTCATTAGACCAGTGAATAATGACTTTCTGAGAGAAAAAAATGCATTTGTAGGCCCAGACCCTTGCTGTTTCCCAAGAGAGCACTACCTTGCCTGAAAGTAATGGATTCTTCTATCCTATCAGTAACTTCTTGGAAAGTGTCTCCAGCTCAGCAGCAACATTTTCTTTTCTCCCATGAGGCTAAAATCTTGCACCAGTATGATCTGAATTGATGACAAAAATAACCGCAGGGTTCATGCTATCTGCATGGAAAGCATAACTCGTGCGCCAAGCAGATCCCTGGGGTAGATCTGTTGAAACAAGTGTAGCTAGTTACACAAAGGACTGTAATCTTCTTTTTGTGGCACTATAGAGTTTCGTCTACAAAAGCCCAACACTTTCATGGCTACAGCTCTGTAAAAATTTAATCTACCTTTTTTTGGTTTTTATATCATGTTTACCTCAGAATATTCATCTAAAGGAGAAACTAACTTAAATTACTAGAAAAACATATAACTTATTAAACTAGACATCTGCAGCTAGGTTTGTCAGTTAGATGTGATTTTTTGCAGAAAATGTTTTATTTAGTTAGGACTTTTTGCTAAATTCTTGAGGATAATTTTATTATTCTCTTTATTTATATGGGTTAATATAACAATTACGTAAAATTCTTATGAGCTTAGAGAAAAAGTATGACACCTTTTAGCACTGGACTTTTGCCAGGGAAAATGGAAAATGATGTATATGCATAGGATATGTAAAAAATAATTAAATAAATAATGGAATCCAGCAGAATAGATGAGTTTTTAACATGAATACAAGTGAAGGAACTAAAGACTGAAACCAGCTGCCCCATAAATGAACTACAAATCCTTCATCTTCATGACAAATGCTTTTAATCTGCATTCAATGAACAAGTTCCTGCACAGTCGTGCTTTGTGAAAGCAACCCAGATCAGTGCGTGAGTTACATGTCTGGGACATCCAACACATCACTGTGGAAAGTGGGCTTGTATTGCTAAAGAACTGGGAAAAAAGAGTTGCATTACTTTTGCAACTGAAACCTGCAGCTGGATAATCCTGGGAACAGGGGGAATAGAAGCAAGACTAGGCATCAAGTATACGCCTTGTAGGAAACTTTTCAGCCAATTGGTAAAAGCCTGACAATTAAAACCAAAGTTGCCAATAGGAAAACATAGACATTTGTGACTCTTGAAACTATTTTTTTTTTTGTTATTCCAATTCTGTCAAAAGTTTTGTTTTCATGTTTTCCTAAGTGAAAGTTTATTTTCTGAATCCTAACAGCTCTTCACTTTGAAATGTGAATTTATATTAAAAGTAATGGTTTGACTGTGCTCATAATGTATTTTAGGTTCTTCATATATGAAAATATTTGACTTCTCATTCTGATTTGGGATGCAAAAATAGCCTGCAGTATCATACAACCAAGCAGGACAAGAAAACTCTTTCCTCGACAAATTTAGGAAATAATGATGCATTCAGTACTCTGCTCTGTGACTAATTTCCTATAAGATCTCTTATAGTTAAAATAATACCTTAAAACTGCAAATATCTAAGGTAATTATGTGGAAAGTAAGTTTCCATCATATGAGAGATTTTGCAGGGAGTAGTTCAAGCTATGTCCAAAATCCAGTTGTTTTACTCAGAAGTAACAGAGCAAAGTTACAAGGCAGTATCTCTGATCAAGGGGGGAAAAAAAAAAAAGGAAAATATGTTTAATCAATTATTCAGAAGTGCAGAAAACTGAATACGTATGACATATTTTCAAGTCACGGGGAATCCTTTCTGAATAAGTGACTGTAGCAGTGAATACTCTTTACCTCATTGGAAAGAATGAATCACATTTATCTAGTCTTCTGCCATTGTCAGAAAATGTAATTCTCTTTCCTGTGTCGTTTAAAAACAAGAATTAAAAGATCTCATTAATTTTTCATAAGATTTAACGTAACAACGCTGAGCAGAACTAAAAAATATTGAGGCAGGTTTTGTGAAATAAGTGCCATGGCCCTAGCTGCTAGGCAGGGACGTGTTCATAAGGACCTTGCTCCCAAAGAGAGAGAAGTTTTATCCATGCACCCACCCTCTTTACTGAATGATTTCCCTCTCCCAAATGAATTCCTATTCCAAAAACATTTCCTAAATTCACGATTGCCTTAAGGACTGGGCCCATTTTTGGAGGTGGCTACGAGAGAGGAGTGTGTGCCTCGTGCGCTCGCCACCTACTGTGACGAGGGATGGCAAGACGCAAAATGGGCCAGAGTTCAGCTGGCATAGACCAATAGCAGAAGTTTTGAAATCAGTGGATGTCTACTGATCTATATCAGCTGTTGAAAAACTGAGGCAAAAGCCCTGCTTCCAGCTAGCTAAATTTTGGAGATGTTGTCTGGAGCCAGCTCTGCAACTCAGGCTTCTCTCTATTCACTTCACAGCGTGAGGGGGAGAAGTGAGATAAAACAGTTAAATATGAAGCTCATCCCAATCCAACCCATTTGCAATTCTAAATGACATCCTCCTGTGGCCTTCTCAGTCCCCGTTGCACTGTTTTACCAGCATTTTACAACAACATGCATGTGATATAATAATAAACGTATTCTAGATTGCTTAAGAAAATTTGGGACACAGAAAGAAAAAGGTCTAAATAGGAAATCCAAAATCCACAAGGACCAGTATTTGAAGCACGCAGGCCTGTTTGAAGAGCCTGTGCAAGTGGCTGAGCTTAGTCGTATCACACAATGTCTGGTTCCTACCAGGCAGCACTACTGAGATGAGAAGGTTTTAGTGTCCTCCCCATACCTGCCAGCTCTCCTGCACACACATGGATAAACACATGCCTGAGTGGTGACCACAGGCAGGCATCACTTTGTTTTTTTCTGTAGTCACCGAGACCCACTTTCAGGTCTGGCCAAGTCATGGGAGGCTATGACCATAAGAAAGGGCAAGCACCCTTAAAATCCAGCTGACTTAGTGAACACAATAGCAAAGGCAGGGAACCCTGGAATAACATTTGGAAAATAGCTTTTGGACCCTGCTGTCATTATTGCTGCGTAACAGACGCAGTGTCGAATCTGATGCCTTTGTCCCTGTAAAGATGGAGTTAGCAGTTATATCTTGTCCCATGATTAAATTCAGCCTGGAATGGCTCTGATAATTGTGCCCTTGACAAACTGACCTAGATGGGAGGCACCAGAGTGGCTTATACTGCATTAAAGTCTACAAGTTGTTTATTTGTGTTTCTAACATTAAAATTATTTCAAACTCGATGTTAGCAGCTACACGAATGTACTAGGAATGACATTCCCACCTGCAAGAGTAGTAAAGCTAAAACAGATGTTTTCAGAGCAGTTTAAACTTGGACTTGAAATAGAGGCTACCTATCCAATTCTTGTGGTCTCTTCAGCAAAATCTGTCACACTGTAAGGAGAAGCCAAAATCCTTCCGTTCAGTGCTGTTAAGATATCCATAAAATAAAGAGTTCGTAAGTTCACCTCCTCATAAATGGAGCATCAGGCTAAAGAGATACGGCCACAGTGGCATGCAGCCTCTTCCTTGAGAGATGATGCAGGCCCTGATCCTCCATAGGGCAGGGATGTGAGGCAGAACTGTGGGAGGTCTCCATGTCACCCCCAAAACCCGAGGTAACACTGCCTATGTCATTCCTGACAGATGTCTGGCAGGCAAAAAAACAGTGACAAATGAGAAATCCAGCTTCCAATGGTTAAGTGTTTGATGCTAGGAACAACGGTTTGACCAGACAAAACAGACAAAAAGAAAGAAAGGTACAATGGTTTGGTTTTTAAAACCCCAAAAATGAACGGGAGATTACACAGTGGATGAACAACAGACATTTAATATTAAACTACTTAATGAAGAGACTCTTCATCCGAGGAAGAGTACAGGGCAGAATATAACCAACTCCCAAAGAGGATTGGAAAAAATCATGACAATCTTTTCCTTCAGTGAGTTTTTTCTGTATCAAACTGGTTGTCCATTAAAAAAAAAACCACAACAATTATCATCCATGGCAGAAACATTGTTTGCACAAAGGAGGATGAGTCCCCTGAGTGTGATTCTGCTAAAAACTTCACCCGATGGCTGACACCTTTTCTTATCCTCTGTGAATCAGGATTCACACTGGTGCCTTTTCAAGGCAGGCAGGTGGGAAGGGATGCACAGTATCTTGGCCAACAGGCCATCTTCTGCTCTTACATGCAACTAGCTTGTGATAAGCACACCTTCATTCATCGGGTATGTTCAGTGACGGCTTTTTCTGAGCAAACTTTGGCTTGTGGTCTGCTTGCAAGTTAATCACATCTCCCATTGTGGGTCTTTGCTATTGTTTTTTGCACTCCTTGACTGACCTCCTACATCACTGTGCGGTATTAGTTTTTGTGTTGAAAACCTTTTTGTCCATCTCACTGGAGCTTTGAACACCACAAGGCGTTCAACCAGTTTGCTGTGGCTTTGTCAGGTTTCAACACACAGCTATGTCACTGTAATTTACATGCCAAGAATCTGAAAAACAGTCCTGTTGGAAAATAACTGGCAGATGTCTGCAAGGTGAAGCAGCCAGCCTGGTTTTGTCACACCATACTGTTGCCCAGCACATCCCAGGCTTGCACTTAATGGATACCAGACTCATCTTGCACCAAAACGCATCAGTGACTGTGAAAACCCTTCCTAAGCATGTCAATGGCAAAGTTATTGCTTCATCACATCCTGGGTGAGTCCAATGAGCTCAGGGAGGCCTCTCTCTTCAGCCCCTGTGGCTTTGATGGCTGGTCTGTACTAGCTCCTGCCAACAGAGAAATTTTAGAGCTGCCCGTGCCCCTGAAAGACCTGGCCCTTTCTCCTGCCTCACAACCAGAGTCGCTGTCAAAAACATGCCTGGTAACAAGACTTTTCTTGGCAGAAATGAGGTAAAAAGATTAAACCAGGTCCTCAGAGGTGGTGCCAGCCCTGCCATTGTGCAGTGTTTCTCTGGGAAGCTGGGGCCACTCGCTGCCCGGACACCGACTCCCATTGCCACCCACTGCAGCCACTTCCTACTGCTCTGCAGCAAACCACCAGTGTCTCGATGGCACACTCAGCGCCACATCTGTTAGCATTTAGCCCAAGTGTTGGCTGTCCTTCCTAATAATTCATCTCGAATAGGCTAAAGCAACAAGCGGGCGTTCGTTCTCTCGCTCTTTTTTTTCCCCATTGTGCCATTCAACAGGCTTCAAAGCTGCTAAAGCCACAGAAATGCTAGAGTGATTATTGGCCAATGTCAAACTTATTTTGGAGTGGTTGTCTTATATTGGGTAGACATATTATTTACCTTTCTTATCTAAGCTCAATAGAGTTAGACAAATCAGCACTTCCTGCCAGGAGGCTGCTAAAATGTGATTGAATGAGCGGTGTCGTTAGGAGAGCGCAAGTCCCCGAGCTCTGATGGCATCTAGCAGCTAACCACAAGTGCCCGGTGTTGTGACATTGTGTTTCCAGGTTCACTGTCAGCTTTCCACCACCTGATGTAGCAGAATAAATAAATCAGAAATGCAAACACATTTTAATATACCTTTGTACATTTTGGTACTTGTAATTCATGAGTTGCTCTAGAATACATACAGGAGCCTCAAAAACTCAGAGGCTGAAAGTGGGAAAAAAATCTTTTTTTTTTTAACTCTCAGATGTTTTAAGGTGAGTTTTTCTTGAAGTCAAAAACTTCAGCCAAGGACAAGTGCATGGTGGATTAAGACAAAAGAGGTAACAGTAATGATCAAAATGGTATCTTTTTAAATACTGTGAAGGCTGCAGAAAAGTACAATAGAGAGTTTCACAGCAGAAGCTTTAAACTCCAGTTTACCCCTCCAAAAACGTGTTCCCAAAGAGGCTGGTTGGAAAAGGCCAGAGATCAAAACTGTATTGACAGAAGGCTGGCCTTCTCTGCCTGGGCACAGCACGCTCGTCGGTGTGTTATCTGAAATCCTCGTACGCCAGCTGATTTAATTCTTACGCCGTCCCACAAGGGCTGGGATGGCCCCTCGCCTTAAGAGACATGTATTGTCTTCTGCCGAGGACCTTTGGCTTTAAAGAAACGAACAAGGATTAACCCAAGCAGCCGTCAAAACAGGGGCTAAAGTGCAAAGGAATAGCAGCAGTCGTTGGAGACCGGCCTCCGCATCCGCCCAGCGTTGTTGCCTGCGTGGTGTTTTAAAGGTCTCACTGGGGCCGGCTACCACTGGCTCGCCCACGCCGCAGCACGCTAACGGCCCCGCGCTCAGCACCGCCTGCGGACCAAATCTCCCTCGCCCCCCCACCGCGCACGGCAGGCGGCCACGCTGGGGCCGGCGGCCTCCCGAACCGCAGCAGCTGCGGAGCGAGTGCTGGCTCCTGAGCAGGCAGCTTGGCTCACCTTCCCCGGCCCGAAGCGTCCCTCTCTGTGGTAGGTAGCTGCTGGCTGGCCAGGAGAGGGAAGCTCACTCAGAGCCCTCTCTCCCCCCCGAGCTGGGGCGATAGGCTCAAGCGGTGGCCGCGCCGCCCCTCGCGGGCAGGCTGCCCACCCTCACTCCCTCGCAGTGCAAAGAGGGGTGCTCCCCAGGCCAGCGAGGGGGGCAGCCATGGCCAGCGGGGGCTGGCGAGCACCCTTGCCTGCTGCTGCCGCACCGCCGAGTTCCTGCTGGTGCGCTCCCCCGCACCTCTGGAGGTCTCGACGGCGCCTTGCTGACAAAAAAGTCTTTCCCGGGCTCCCTCTTTGGTTAGCAGTGTCCCAAGTCTCACAGCCATCAGGCAGCCATCTAGCGAAGCAGGGTTTGGAGGCATCCTTGCACCGCTGGCATGGTCCATGCATCTCCGTAGCAGCCTGCCTAGAGGTGTCATGGGCTCCACACCATGGCCCCGCACCAAGGGTGACCCGAGGGGTGATATATGTGTCCCTGTGCCTGCAGGAGGAACACTCAGGCTTTTTATGGGTGAAATGAACTTTGGCCATGAAGACCACGATAACGTGCAAACTTAGAAACACCTTCCTTGAAAGACTATCTTTGTTGTTGGTGGTGGTTTTTTTAATCAATGCTGAGCCTAGTATCTTTGGTGATGTTTTTATTTATTACATTATAATCTGACAGGGAATTGGTAGGCCACTTGCAAAAATGATTAATCAGAAATACCAATCCTGTTCTGATTTGCAGCATAACGGAAAACAGCAGCTCAGTTCGGTGCTACTCCCCAGTGAGTTACATCAGTATGTGCCAATGATGGAAAACATGGCCTGCCTGTAAAGCTACAATTAAGGCTAGTTTCCATGGACATAATCAGCTGAATGTAGAAAGAAAAAAAAAAAAGAAGAAAGAAAAGAAAGGGAACAATATAAAGTAACCATTATAAAATAACTGAGGACTTTATATGCCAGAACATGAATGACTTTAAGATATATGTTTCTACTGGCAATTTTTGTACTTTTTTTTAATGCTTTGCAAGACTATCCAAGTTGAAAAGTTCACATTTATACAGGAATAAAAGAAAAATCTGAAGAAGCCTGGAGTTTATAAATAAAAGGCATGATACATTAATATGCAATTTCCAGAGTATTCTACTTCACCATCTTCTACTTTAGATAACTAGAGTTATACTCAAAGGAAGCACTATCAAATACAGGAATAAACAGCCGAGGAAGGCAGAATATTTACAAAGATCCAAAAGCAGCTGACACTACATCAAAAGAGGGAACATTTTGACAACTTTATACATGCCAATAATCACAAGTTGCCTTTTTTAACATTCAGACTACCAAAGTTGCTTTATGCTGATTCTTACCACAGAGCAAAATGAAATAAAATTTCACAATAATGACAAAGTTTTGATTCTTAATTTTAGGCATCTCCAAATTTGAAAACTTCTCCATTCTTCTGTCAACAATTCTCGCTATATCAGGATTTTTCTCTCCTAAGTTGTATGCCCAGACTTAAGAAGTGCTGAGCCACCTCATGCGGACCTTAAGTACCATCACTTTTCTAGAGGCAGTAATTTGGATGTTGATGTTTAAACATGGCAAGAGATATTTTAACTGCCAGTGTTGGGGGTATTTCCAGTCACACACTGCACTAGCAATGTTGTTTCTTAGCCTTCTGTTCTTCACTACCCGTGCTAGCAAAAGTAAAGTAAGAATGTGCCTCAGTAACCTCTTTTCCTTGCTAAGTATGTGTAGGTTTTGCCTGTGAGAGGGCTGTGTTGGTCTTGATATTTTTCTTTTCAAACACTGAACTCCTCTGGGATACTTCCAACTCTTTGTGTTACAGAGTTAGGCTGGCATGTGTCTCCAGTTAGGCAGCAGTTCTGGATTTCTAACCCATTATAACCAGCACATCTTATGTGTAATAGTTCCTGGGAAGGAAACATGCAATATAAAAAAACCCTTCATGATTTAACTGTACCCTGTGCAGTACTACATTATGCTGTGTTAGGGTGCAGCAGTGCAGAGCCATGTTTTTACAGGTTGTTATTCTGTCCCCTGGCTCTCTTTATTCAGGCAACATTTACCATGATGAAGAGACAAACTTTGCAAATAGAGTATACACTACAAAAAAACCCACGAGACAAGTCTTGGATAGCACACACAATAGATAGCTAGGATGTAAGGAGCCAAGCATTAGCATTATGTGCTAGGCTAAGCGTTAGCATGCTCACCACTCCTAATAAGACACCCAGTAGGACACTGCTGGCCAGGAAGGCATCTGTCATGTGGAAAGCATCAGCCTTTGCTGCTGCTCCTGGGAGCAGGCTGCTCCTTGGTGTCACTGAGTTGCCATCTTCTGGCTCACTGTCTTCTCCCATAAGATTTTATAACTTTTCTTGTCAGTGATTTTCTCCTTGAATCCTTCAGTTATTAACTGTGCCTGTCCCAATGATCTTACCTCTGCCTCCAATTTTACATTTTAATTTGGCTGATTCTAGTCTACGTACTTTCTCACAGCTCTTTTCTATAACTTAATATTTTCTCTAAAGTCTGAGCTATGGTTGCACAGCTGGGCTGTATCAAAACTAAGCCTGGGATCACAGGCAGCTGAACTCCTAGAAGGAAAATCATGAGCTGGGGGAGGAGGGAGGGAAAGGCTGGTTTTGGTGGGATTGTATTGTACAACTTTCCAAGGTTTTGAGGGGAACTGTGGTTCTAAGCTGGAGATGACAGTGCTTGCTAAGCTTTGCCAAGCCAAATATCCAGGAGATGGATCTCTGAACTCAAATCAGATACAATTTTCCAGACACCTACAGTCGGCTATTTCTCTTTCTGCAAGTAGAATGAATTCATATTCGCAAATGGTTACTGTGCCACCAACCCACAAACCCGGAAATCCAGGAAAGACAAGACTACAGAATTTTAAATGGTAATAAACATGCATGCTCTCTTCTGCTTCAAGCTGAGGAAGAAGCCAGAACAGGTCAGTAGTTAGATAAGTCTGCAGGACCTACAGAGCCCCATATTCAGCTCCTGGCTCTTCCACAGACCTTCCTGTGTAATTTCAAGCAAGATGTGTAAGTTCCAAACTTGGACACTAAAATGCCTTGAAGATGGATATATGGTCCCAGTAATACTAATTTATGCTTATAAGACTCCAAACTAGTTTGCAAAACATTGTAAAGTCTAGGGGGGGAAAAAAAAGATCCAGAAAGTTTAAATGCTGCTTAAAGTCAAGTCCAGGCACCTGCACTTCCCCAAAGCCTTGCTGTCCAGATCAGTGCTGGATGCCTCTGTTTTTGCCTGAAAGGGAACCACCACCACCAATCTCCCTCTTTAAAAGAAACAGGTGAGGAGACCTTTTGCTTATGAGTTTACTGGGTGGAGTACTCACCCGTAAATGGGAAACCTGGACTCTGGTGTCTCCAGAGCTTTCTGAGATCAAACCCATGTAGTTTATATCCCATTTTTAAGGCAGTACTGCCCTATTGCTACAGCTGAGCCACTGTGACGAGTAAGAGTGTGGGAGTCATGGTCCAGAGAGACGTGTTTGGCTGTGTTGCAAAAACCATGCAGCTGGAGGGGCAAACTTGATCCTCACCACTGTGGTCTGGACTTCTGATGCACTTTTCAGTAGATGATCATTTGCTAAAATACAGGAATAGTGCAGAGAACAAGGATTGTTATGCAGACTGATGCATAACATGAAGCATGAGTGCCAGCACTGCTGGCCGTAATTTAAACAAAAAGAGTAAGACACCCACTTATTGCTAAATGAGGTGATTTTGATACCTCAGTTTAAAAAGAAGACTTGGGTTACTAAATTCAGTCCCACATAGGCTGAAGACGAGTGCCTAGCCTGCTGAACAGGGGAGATGTCAGCATTTCCAAATGAATGGTGTAGGCATGTCCCCACTCAGTTAGTGGCTGGTTGTGAATCCCAGCTGAAGCTCTAACTCCCCCACTTGCCATGTGAGGAAATGTCCAACTCCTTTCCAGATACAGACCAAAACACTTGTTAACTATTATTTTTTGAGGATGATATCACTTCAAGAATTAGCTGTGACTTTACTGTCATGGCATATTGTCTGACTTGCACTCCTTCTCTGCAAATTACAGCGGGCTCACCAATGGCCCTTAAATGTGTGCATTAGAAAGCTATTTAGGAGCCTAATTCTTATTAACTTACATGGGAGCTGTGCTCCTCAGTGGCCGTTAGGTGAGTAGCTACTTCAAGGATCTGGACGCAGACAGCAAGTTAGGTGTGGTGATGTCATGCCTAAATCCCCTTGCAGAGCTAGCCTTAAATTTATAAAGAGACCAAGTGGAAAGAATTTAAGTCAGGCTATAGAACAAAGCAGACTTAACAGTACAGTCACTGACAACATGTGAAGGGACTTCACCTCAGCACTAATATTTTTAACATATGTTAATATGTCAGAATTTTGAGAACCTTTTTTTTTTTTGCTGAACAATAAGGGAATCTTACTGTAGTTTTACATGTCATAGAAGGCTAATAAAATATTTGCAAGGTATGTTTTTTATTCTACCTGCTTTTTCTAGACTTCTGAGAATACCCAAATTTAAAATACTGCACTATGCTTTATGACTGTTGTTCTACACTTTATGACCGTTACTCTAAATCACATGCAATTAAAGCAGCCACAAATATTAGTCCAGTCAGAGCACTTTCCTTCGGAGCCAGCTTGGGGGTTTCTGCACAGCCCTGTACTCTGTAGATGGGACCGAAGAGCAAGCAATTGTCACTGAAGCAGTCTGAAAAGGCACCTTGCTGTCTTTGCCCTCCCCCCCCAAAAAAAAGAAAATACTTGTCTCCACGTGAGAATGTTTGTATTTAAACATTTCCTCCTCTTCTGCACTCTATATTAATCACAAGAGAGAAGAAAGGGAGACAGACAGCTATAAAAAAAGCCTGTGAAACTTAGTGGAACAAGTGGGATAATTTCCAATTTCTTTACTAGGTATTAGATCAGGCCCAAAGGAATCACCGGCTGAGATCCAGTCTGCCTGCAACAAACTCCTACAGAGGTTTTGGGCAGCTTATCGAACACTGCCCGCTCAGTGGAGGGAAAACATCTCCGAGGGTCCCCAGGAGAAGACCCTGCCTGACTGCCCTGACACCCAAACCGGGTACCTGGTCTTCTGAGGGCTCTCCAAGATGCTGCCTTCTCCCTCATTTAGCAGAGCCAGGCGACTGCTTTTCTACCGTCACCACACTACACACTGAATTAGATGCCAAAGCAAGGTGAGCTGGCTCGCCTCGTGAGTAACTTGCGTTAAAATTGCTCTTACCAGTATTACAGGGGCTTTGTGTCACCACTGTCAGATTGGATTCCCGTGCACAGACTGTGCAGGGACTGGCGCCAAAATCTTCTGGAGTTATGGGTGTAAGCTTCTAGCTGTCATCATACCAGTGCTGGTCCAAACCGGCACTTATAATTTTAATGTAAATACATGTAAACAAAGAAGCATTAAAGATCGAGTGAGGATAGAAAGGTGAAAGACCAGTGCACATAACTCTCTCAAACTGCTCACCGGCTGATGCTGTGCTAATTTCCACAACAATTGCTACATTTCACTTAAAGAAAAAGGTGCTCCAGGTTTTCTCACATTCGTACAAGTTCTTACATTACTCTTACAGACACCGCTTGTTTCCTGGCATTCAGTGGGAAAACATCTCCAAAGGAGCAGATGAAGTACATGTTGCAGATAAGGATGCTGGCCGCCTCATGAGAAAAATACATGTAGACTAAGTAAGGCCAGTAAATGTTCTTGGGCACTACAATTTGGTGGTCCGTACTCTGAGAAGTGTTACACTAGTCCCTGGGCCTGTTTTACTGGCACAACCTGGCAGTGCTGCTGACAGTACCCACGCACACTTCAAGGGTTAGCACAAGCTGTCGCAGGAGAAAGCCACTCAGTTCACAGAATTTAAGTCAAATCAGGATTGCTGTCATCTGTTGTTTACGATAGCAATTCACCACCAGTCAGTGAACCACACTGATCTCAGGATCAATATCAGCTAAACCACAGTGCTAGACATTTCTAAAATGTTAACAAACACCTACAAACCTCTCAACACCCTTCCAGACCTAATCCCAAGAAGGTCGGGGGATCTCCAGCTGCCCACCTACCCCTGCTGCTCCCTGCAACCTGCTGATGCCCCAGCGGGTCGGGGCGCGCAGCTGGGGTGGGCTCCCCACGGAGAGCTGGCTTTGCCTGGCCTGCCCAAGGTCGGGCTGATGCAGGGTGTCTCTGGAGGTGGCACACCAGGTTTTGACTACTGCCGTTTTCACGTCAAGATCTCCGCCCCTGTTACAAATTGAGATCCCTCTTTTATATTTCCTTTCAAGCTGATTCCTTCTTTGTTTCAAAAGTGTCTTTGTAATTCCTTGTTTACTGTTTACTCTGATTTATGGTCATCTTCCTCTTTAACAGGATGAGTTTTGAGGCGGTTTTGTGTATTCGATCCACACACGATGTTTACAGCCACATGCTTATCTTAGCAGGTGGGGTTATCCAGGCCCTTTTCCAAGGGTGGGCTGTGCAAGCACCCCCACAGTGGGCCAAGGATCACTTCAAATGGACAGTTTGGGATGCAGCCATCCTGTTCTGGAGGGCGAGAGTAGTTAATGATGTGGACACAGACTCTCACATGTGGGTTGGGCTCGGTGCCAGAGAACTATCCAAAGCACCTTTAATTTACCAATATAGACAGAGCCAAGGATGACTCTCATGGGAAATGAACAAGCAAACTTTGAGCTACATGCAAGATGCAGAGTCAAGGTCTTGATCTGGGAGATAACTCTCCTCCAACGCTCAGTGGTTTATAGCTGGGATTTTTGTTCTCTCCAACATACCAATAAAAAACGGCCATAAATTTCAGAGCTTAATTCTGAGTTTAGATTCTGATTCTTTGTATGCTCACTTGGGGTACAGAGCCAATGTTTTGGTTCAACACCATCTCTAAAACATTGCATTAGCTTTATGTCACATGAAATAAAAGGTAAATGTTTTTTGATCTTGGTCTGCAGCCAGGTCATTAGAGGTTCGCTCCCCAGCCTCTTGGGCCTGCACAGGGTCTCACTGACTGTGGAGACGATTGCAAGATCTGATTGCTTGTTCCAACCTATTAAGTTTCTTTCTAAAGCCTTTCCGAAACTGATACGATATAGGCATTGAAACTGGGAGGAGCTTTTTTCTCCCTGTGCCTATTACAGTCATTTCTCTGAAAAATTACAAAGAGCAACTGAGTGGGCAAGGGGGAGGAGGTACTGTCAAATTTCTATAGACACCTCAGGTTTTTTTACTGCCTGTTTTCTCAACATTGAAACCATGAAACCAGGTCTGGGATGCTGTTTGTGTCACTGGCCCTGTCCCCATCAGTTTTTCCTTTCAGGTGCCTCAGCAATTTGTCTCTGTTGTTTACACCTTGGTGTATCATGTGAATAAAACCTTCTTGAGCTGAGCTCGCACAAGGTGGAGCACAGTCTCCTGAGGACTTTATTACAATCTCTGAATAATCCCATCAGATTACGGGTTGACAAGGTAAACAAACAAGGGGAATGCCAGCATCTAAGGTGGAAAACACTTCCCTTCCTAAACAAGCCATGAATACCAACCCTGAGAATTTGTGGAGCTCAGGGACTACATTGCAACAAATTACAGAGGAAAAAAAAAGAATATATCTAGTCTTTCATTCCTCGTTCCTTCACATTCCTTGATGGGAATAAAAAACACTCAGAATAAAAGTTAGACTGTTTTCAAGTCCACATTAAAATTAGAAAGCAACCCCCAACATAGTAACTTTGGTGATGAGTTTTGGAATGACGGGAAAGCCGATAAGGCACACTGAGGGGCAAGAGAAAAAGCAAGACAGGACTGTGGGGAGCCAGGAGGAAGTACCTGGAGCAGGCCAGGGCAACCAAAGGGAGTAGGTGGGTAGGAGAATGAGCTGTGAGCTAAAGACTTCAAATTTTATTCATTCCTTGAGGCTGAATCAGGGAAACTTAGGAGCTTGGTAGTATGCACATGAAAAGATGGTATTCTAGGAGATGAGACTTTGAGTGGAGATCACATTGGTGGCTGACTGGTACCTTTCACAAACAGTATCTTTTAAGAAAAAAAAAGGAAAAATCCTACCGTGTGGACATAAAAGGTCCAGTAAGGAGTTAAATGTGGTAGCATCTGTTCAATGTTTGTGTATGCAATTTGCCAGTAGTTGCAACACTACGTTCTCTGGACAGTAAGAAAAAAAAAGAAAAATCCCTGCAGTATTTTTTTTCATAATGTGCAGAGCATGATGTCAGCCTGGCAGAGGAATTTAAAAATAAACAATAACACACTTTTTTACCAAACAGAAAAAATATCACTTGCAAAGGCAATAAAATAGCCGGTGTAATATGTTCTGTCTCTTACTTTCTTCATGACTGAAGAGGAAGTAGGTAGGCAATAGCAAAGCAGACACTTTCTGCAGGACTGCATGGTACATTTATTTCGACCACTCTTTGTGGCCTGACCTCTTTTCCCAACCCTGGAGTCAGGGAGCCCTCATAAAGGTGTTTCCATGAGGATGGGTAAAATGCTACAGAAAGAACAGCACAGCTCCTTTCGCCCCACTGCCTCAACACATTATACTTCCCCCCCACTCCCCAGTGATAGAATACACTATTTATTATTTGTATTTCAACCGACAGCAATTTTAGTTTGTGTGAGGGGAAGGACACAGCTGAGTTTTTTCAACTCATAGAATTAAATTGTTTCAAAGCAATGCAGTTGGAAAATGTTCATGAAGCTGAAGCTTTGACAATATCTTGCTCTTTCATTAGTGCCATGTTTGGAGTAGTATTGGCTTCAATAAAATGGTCATGGAAGATTATTTTTTCTTAGAGAAGTTTGAAGGAGAAGCTTTGGATCTTAAACACCTGGCTTACATTTAGATGTTCTCTTAGCAGATGTGTCCACCTAAATTAATTAATTACGTGATTTCATGGGCTGAGGAAGACAATGAAATTAAAGTGCTGATCTCACTACCTGGTGGGGAATGAAGTCTTATCTGAGGAAGATTTCAGAATCTAGTCATTTTTGTGCATGAACTAGTTTAGGAAAGGACTTTAAATAGATCTAGGTTTCAGATATGTAACCACACATTGACAATGAACACTGGAGTCTCAGTGCCAGCTCACTTTTGAAGAGTGTATATGGATCCTAAGGCAAACATCTTAACATAGAGACCTAATTATGGCAAGTGAATTGCATCCCAGAAACACCTGTATTACTCTGCCTAAAACCACTTCTGATTATAACGGGAGCTCCTAGCTCACATGAAGACATATACCTTGTAGGTGTCTAAAGCAGATTAAGTAAATGCTATTCACTCTCTCTCTAACCCTCACTACATGTTTTTCAGTGTTTTAGGTACCACGATGGAAGATACCATTTCCTACCTGTGCTGGGATGGATTTCACCTGCAAAATCTACTCTGAATTTGACAGTAGAAAGTTTTGAGTCTGATTTTGCACATCAAAGACAAATGGATAAATAAACCTTTTTGCCCTGAAAGCAGATGTTTTGATATAGCTCACTTTCCAGAAGATTTGGTTTTCATTCCAGTATAAGAGGAAAATACCTTCAGAAACCTTCAAAGGAGTGGCCATCATACTCTGGCCACCCCTTTTTGTTCACTTTTTTTCAGAAAGCTGGATGCTATTTAATTCTTCTAATCTTTTTTCTTAAAATTCTTCTAATCTTTTTTCTTAAAATTCTTCTTTCTTTTTTCCAAATTAATTTCATTAATTCCTTAATTTTTGCTGTAAGAATATTTAAGATGATTTTTACTTCTTTAAATTGAAATCATATATGATTTCCTTATCTTAGACCTCCTAAAGTGGAGGCCTATAAGGATCAGAAGATTCCTTCCACAAATCAAGCTTTTTCTTCTTTCTTTCTTTTCTTTTCCTCCAGCATTTCTGGATAAGGTTCCTGAGACATCTGTCTAAGCTATGGTATGGATGTGAGAAGATGAATATCAGGCACTGTCTGAAACTAAGTGCCACAGATCATATATAATGTAAGAAAACACTGCGTCATAAAAAGAGGCTGATTCATTTCCCTCCTTCAAGGCAGCTGATCACTAGGCCAGCCATGAATTCCAGATTGTCAACTTCATAACAAAGGAACAGAAATAAATTGTTAACGAAGGAGGAGATCTTGGATGGTTCCAAATTTCACTGCTGCCTTGGCTGGCCGTTCATCACTGCCAAATGCTAAATACTCTGAATGCCAGCCATCACCATCAGTAAAAATGTCAGTGTGGATCATTGCTTCCACCGACGCACATCTCCTTGGGATTACAGAGCATCCTTTATGGATCACTGTTTAATCTCAATGGCCTTCTGCCATGCCAACTGCAGTGAAATACTCCTAGATCTCTGGCTAGTTTTGTCTCTCTCTGTTTGGACAAGTAATGTTAGAGCTCTGAACAGGGAATGACATGATGGTAAAAAAGAAAATAAAACAATATCCCCAAATGACTTTCAGAACTGGTGAAAAATGAAACTTTTTATCACTTTCATATTTTCTGTTACATCTTCCTGCAGAGAAAAGCATCAATGCCAATAAGAAGTATGCTAATTACTATTTAGGCCATAGATTCAAATCTTTAAGTAATGTTGAATAATTCTTTGGTTCAGTCAGGAAATTTGCTAAGACACATTTCTCCAAACTGCTGCCAAAGGCAATGTCTGTTTTTAATACTTGAAAAATAAACCAGATTTGCACTTTTAAGTGACCACATTTTTACAGCTCCTTTTGAGCTCCTATGCAGCATTTGACTTTATCCCACCTCATGCTTTCTCCTTGCAGCCATCACACTCAACTTATCTACACTCCAGGGCAACACTGAAGATCATGGTCCTGGGAGCAAATTGCTATCTTGTTTTATGCACTTTGATTTAATGTAGCAGGAGGCAGGAGCAGAGGTGTGGTGGTGGTGGAGCCATTCACTTTCAATGGCTCTGAGCAAAATCTGAGAGGAGGGTAATATATGAAAGACACAAACAGAAGGTGGGGAAGAATTTCTTGAACATACAGAAGAAAATACAGAGAAATTCATGCTTCCTATTGCAACTAAATGTGCGATTAAAATGAGACACCATCACTTTGGGACTGAACAGACTCACTTCAGAGCAGCAGAATGATGACATCTAATAAAATCACTTTTCTTAACGCTCCTCTACAGCTGTAACCAGTCAGTTAAAATCAATAGATTACACTGATTTCTGCATGTTCTTTGCACTTCTCTCAATTTTGGTGGCAGTCTTTGGTGCAGTCCTAAGCTATTCATATCAGCTGCTGATACTAGAAAAATTGAGATGAATTCCCTTTTATTTTAAAGTTCAGAATGTCAGAAGAAAAGATAGGGGCATCGAAATACTCCCTTAACATGTGAAATACTGCCTGAGGTTGGCTTAAGCAAGAAAGACCAGTGACATGTTTTCTCAGGAGGGAAGAGCTATACTTATCAAAGGCCACAAGCCACTTTTGGTCTCCCTGGACTGTTTTGGTGCTTGCTATCCTGCCAGCTTTTCTGTTTGGAATAGTCGTATCTGCTGAAATTTGTGAAAAAAAATCAATGTTTAAAGAATACCTTAACAGTATACATATTCAAATTAAAAACCGAGTCAGGAATTCTCACTTATATATTCCATTCAAACTGATATTTCAGAAATTTTCCTGAATGTGGCCAGTCCTTTCAAGTCTAAACAAGAATGGGCTGGCTTTGTACTAACAGTTTCTTCAAAATTGTTCTGTTATTCCCACCAAGGACTCTCTGGAGGTACTAGTGGTGAATGCAGGGACGTAAGAACCTAAGAATGGCCACACTGACTCAAGGCCAAAGATTCATCCAAACCAGCATCCTGTCACCAAGAGCGATGGTAGAACATTGTCCTGGTTTCAGCTGGGATAGAGTTAATTTTCTTCATAGATGCTGGTATGAGGCTGTGTTTTGGCTTTGGGATGGAAATAATGTTGATAACATACTGACATTTTCAGTCGTTTCTGAGCAGTCAAGGACAGTCCAGCTTCTCATGCTGGCCTGCAGCGAGCAGGCTGGGGGTGCCCGGGGAGCTGGGAGGGGACACAGCCGGGACAGCTGGCCCAGGCTGGCCACAGGGGTATTCCATATCGTATGATGTCATGCCCAGTATATAAAGCTGGGGAAAGAAAAGGAAAGGGGGGATGTTCAGAGCTATGGTGTTTGTCTTCCCAAGTAACCGCTACGTGTGATGCAGCCCTGCTTTCCTGGAGATGGCTGAACCCCTGCCGGCCGATGGGGAACGGTGAAGGAATTCTTTGTTTTGCTCTACTTGCGTGCGTGGCTTTTGCTTTACTTATTAAACTGTCTTTATCTCACCCCACAAGCTTTCTTTCTCACTTTTACCCTTCTGATTTTCTCCCCCACCCCACCACGGAGGAGTGAGCAAACTGTTGTGTGGTGCTTAGTTGCCAGCTGGGGTTAAACCACGACAAACATAATACACCAAGGTTCTACACTTCCCCAGGGTATTCTCATGGCCTTCATTAATTTGTGGCTTAGGGACTTCCTGAACCAGAAGTGATGTTTTTGCTTTCTCTGACACTGAGTCATTGTGGAACTGTTCTTCCATAGCTTTGTCCCTGGCCCCAGGTAGACTGTTACCATCCATAATATCCTTCAGCAAGAAATGCTCACCTGTGTCTCCTGGGAAGGAGCACCCCTTATTATTTGTTTCAGATCTTCCAGTTGTGAGTGCTGGCACAGAAATGTCATGAGCAAGAAGCATAAAACAACACAGTGTGATGGCTTAAAATGCCACTGGCAGTTATTGGCCCATCATAAGTTGCTTCTCCATAGTAGTTGGAACTTACTTTCTTTAGGTCACTTGATATAGTTGCATCTACCTGTACATTCAGCCTCTGGAGACTGTAGCAAGACAGCAATATACAGACTGTAAATTTAAATTCCTCCCGTGAACCACAACTATCTTAAGAACAATGTTTTATTATAAATAGCATTTTACTTCCAAATCTTCAGAGCTCAGGAAATAAAGTCAATACTACTACCTTGTTTCTTGTTCATAACAGACTTTTTGATGGTCTCATGTGAATCTAGAAGGCAGAAAACCCGTTTTAACAAGAGCTTTGGCCATCTCAAATCTGAACGTTGTTCTGCTGGACATAGTTAATACATTCCATTTTTACATATTTCCTGATTTGAAAAATCAGATCTCAATGAAATATAATGTCAGTGACAAAAAAATATTAAGATGCCAGGGAACAGTATTTCCTCAACCCAGTCTGACATTCCCACTTGCTCTGATATTTGTGAATCACAAGGGGTGATTCACAGCACCTATGGGCTGCCCAAGAAAGCAAAGGCAATTGACTGTCATCTCAAAGAAGTAGCTTGAAACATTACAAGACGTTGCCCAGTGCTGAACGCTGAGGGCACTATGCGCAGCTAAGATAGGGCCTGTTGCCTTCAATGACTTGGCTTATCTGTTGTTGACATCATTACAATATCTTCTGTGGTATGGCCTCCGAGTGTCTTCCTATCCTATTGTGGTCTTCTTACAGTTGCCATTTGCCTACTTCTCCATTTTTACCTCTGTCCTCCGTAGATGTAACTTACTAATGAGAATTTGGTTTGATCCAATATTTCTAAATTACAAAGCTACACTTCTTGTAAATTTGCCAGGTCTGTCCTATTTTGACACAGGATTGTGCTTTCTGCTTCTATACTTTTTAATATTAGCATATTTCAAGGCCCAAAAAATTGTAACATGGAAGAGAAAAGATGGAAATCTGTCTTGTAAAGACATTTAATACAACAGGTTTTATTTCACATGAAAAAACACCAATATGCATATACAAATCTCTCTGCAATCAAAGGGAGTTGCATAGACATACCTGAAGACAAAATAAGACCCTTTCTATTTAATTGAGATGTTGCCAAGAAGAGCTGCAGGGCTGAGGGTTGAGATCAGCTGGTAAGTTTACCACTTCTAAAATGTCAGAACAGTGACTTGAGAAAACAGTATTTTTCAAAAGGTTTATTTTAAAAACATTCATTTTTAAAAGTACTATTCACTGGATTCGTTTTCAAATGTGATCGCCTGGAGATATGCAGAGCTTGAAAGCCAGCTCAGCTGTCTTATGCTTGATAATGGCAATTAGGCTTTCAATCCTTTACAAATTATATTAATTCAAAATAGGCACACAGACAATTTAAAGGAAATTAAAACAGGGAGCAGCTTTCCCTGAAACAGAGCAATTGGCTGCTACCATAAGAGTTACTATATAGACAAGATCTCATTGTTCATTGTCACATAGGCTTGATAACAGGTCTTTTTTATTATTATTATTTGATACTGAGTTTGAAGGTTAAATTAATTGATCGATGTTGTCTGCTATTCATTAGAGCATACTTATGTTTTGGCCTTCACCATCTCATGGAAAGAGAACAGATACTTGTATATGTTTCCTATTGCATGTCATATACCACTGAATACGCCAGGTCCAGCATTTTAGTAGCTATTAATATCTATAGGTTCACTCTTTGCATAAAACTGTGAACCCAAGAAACAATTATCTGTGTTTTTTTCAGATCCTGAAAATTTGCATTGTGGATTAAAAACTGAGGTGAGGTCCTCTCTTTGAAGAGCAGGTGGTCAGATGATCACTAGTGGAAAGCGCTGTCCCAAATGAAGTCTCTGCCAGAGAACCCTTTGTCTGTGTTCATCCCAGTTCAATTTTCTTAAATAATTTGTCTTGGATAACCAAGTGAGCCTTCAAGAGTGACATACATTTCATACTTCTCAAATATTTGCACTATTTTCTTACACATACAGCTGGGACAGCCTAACCTTGCCTTCTTGTACCCCATTCAGTATTTATTTGTGCCAACTAACCCTTACTTAGGTCACAATCGATTGGTGGTCTGGAGTGCTGCAGCACCCACGTGCAAGGTCTAAAATGTTTCGGTGTACTCTGGATTTTTCAGGGCTAGATCTGCAGCATTTGGAAAATAACCTTTGACAGCCACAGCTCTTCCAACACATAAGGTTGCAGAAGCAGGGGCAACCATTTCTTGCAGAGAGGTTATTGTGCTGGAAGGGTGTTACCTATCCAGCTATTTCACGTCACTGCTGCGTGTGAAAGGGGTGATAGGGAGAGCGACTGAGACCCAACAGAAAACGCTCTGCCCTTTGGCCAAAAACACCTCCAGCCCCCGCCTGCCCCAGTGTGCTGGAGCAAAGACTGGCGGGCGATCTCACTCCAGTCTCCCCAAACAGTAGTTCATACAGCATAACAAAAAAAAAAAAAAGCAAGCGTAATTTAAGGCAACGTGCCACCTCTGCTCGGGCACGGCCCAGCCCTGATCTGGCGTGGAGACTGAATTACCTCCCAGCTCTGCAGAGGGAAAGCCCTCCCATCACCAGCAGACAGCGGGAGACAGCTTGGCATGCAGCTGCCTGCGCCTTGTCTAGTCCAGGGACAGAGCAGAGAGGGGGCCCCAAATTCCACCGCTGCCCCAGCCCAGCCCACAGATAACAAAAAGACTTGTTACAATTCCTTGCAGACAAAATAAAAGTGGTTCAGAAGAACCGTGGTCCTGAGCCCAACGCACTCGTTACTGAAGCCATAGGCACCTTGCAGCACCGGGAAGACGTGCAATCTCTGAGCAGCTCGAGGCACGGGGAGCTTCCCGGCCAGCGGTGCTTGCAGTACTCGCAAGGTGATGGTGAGTTTGTCAGTGCTTTCCCTCTCTAATTTAAACACAATTTATTTCAAAGATGAATGAATTTTAAAAAAAGTCTAGCTAAAGTTAGGAACGCACACAGATATATGGATAGTCTAAACGATGTACTTTCTACTGTTCTTTTTTTTCTCACCTTTTTTCCCTTAGTTGTTCCTAATTAGAAATGGAGCAAATTGTGCTCACATCTGTATATTGAGATCAGTACATTTAAGTAAGCTAAAATTCCAAAATGAGATTGACTTTCCCTGCTTAGACTCAAAGGCAGTTTAGAAATCTGGCATGTTGCACGTTGTTGTACCCTAGCTCTGCTTAGCATCAAGCCCAGGGAAAGCCACATTGACTTTGTCTAGGGTTATTCCTCCTCTTAAAGCTAAGCAGGGCCTGTGAAGCAAGCTCTGAATCTTTGTGGTTTACTTTCTTTTATAAGGTGAAATAACCATGTAATTATATCATAATTACATGGCAGTAAGCAGAAATTAGAGAAAAAAATATTGCTGAATAACTGGATGCAATTATGCAACTTTACACAGTTACTAGAATTTGCTAAGATCGTGTGTCAATCTAGGCAATTGCTCCTCCCTGGTAACCGTATAATTTCACTAAACTGAACTCCCAGCTTGGAGGACAGACTGACATGTATTTATGTCGTAATGGTACAGTAATAATTACCACATCCAGCCACTGTATGGAAGGTACTGTGCAATCAGTTCTGAAGACTTACCAGACATGATAATTTGAGGATCACTCACATCATGCTGCTGTTCTGTAACTTAAATCTAGATTCTCTAAGTTTCTCACAGCTTCTAGCATCTTACTGCATGTTTGGAAAGAAGGAGGAACTGGTTCCCTCTACACAAGAACATAGTCTTGCTTTGTATTCTGAGTCAGAAAAAAGCTATATCTTCCAGATGCCATTACAAAATTTCACTGCTTCAGTTGTGTTTTAGTCCGAGATAGCTGAAAGGATGGATACAATAGACAAGATTCCCAAGGTTCATGTGCCTTCATAAAGACATGACAGGGCACAGTAATTTTATAATTTTATAATTTCAGAAATTTAGAATAAGAAATTAGGAATAGAAACCATGGGATGATGACATGATACCCATGTCTTACTTGAGCAGCTTCTCCTCCTGGGTCGTCTAGCTCCTGGACTCTGTTCCCTCACCCCTTCTCACTTCATTTCCATTATGGTTGGTGTTACTTCTTATCCCGGTGTGTGAAGCCTGTTTTTTTCTGGATGGCAGTAGCAGCAGAGGTGGAGCCAGAAGGCTGATCCCTCTGGAGCTCCCTTTCACAGACCAGCCTGATGGGTGCAGCTTTCACCCAGCTTTTCCTGTGGATCTACTTAGATGTCCCCATACCACAAGCCTCTCTGTGCAACAGGAACATTTTGACACTTTCCAAAGCGTTTAGCTTCATCGTATTTGACATCTTGCCATGCAGGCAAGAAACACAGACAGAATGTTTTTGCATTTCTTCTCTGACTCCTGTTCCTTAATTTGGCATAAAATCCCATTTAGCCTCCTCACTTTCACACAGCCATCCTGAAGATGAAGCCTACCTCTGTGACTTATGAGAAGATAAAGCTACATTAGGAATGTAACTTCTCAATTCGGGCACCACTTCCACCAAAATGGGGACATTGCTGACTTCCAACCAGAGAGGAAAGACTTTCAATCATTCTCAAGGCCTGTGCCGTTCTCTATCTGTGCACGTAGGAATTGTATCTAGTCAAAACCTTACCTTCAAGGCTATCATACAGGTTTTTAAATCATGTTGTCATTTCCTTTCCTTTTCCTCTGTATTACAAAACTGCTATGGGAATTATTATCACCAACAGAGGAAACCCTCCCAGAAATCCCTGCATTTGCAAGGAAGAACATTTCCACAGAAGCTTTACATATTGAACATGTAAAAGCTAAATTACAGCTTTAGGTTATTTTGAATTGTCTCACATAGGGAAAAACTATTCTTTTTCCTCCATAAAGTATTACTTGCCCCAGAGCTTGTTGGGACCCTGAAAGGTCTGTGAATTGCAAAGCCAGATCAGGTTATTTCAAGGAAAGGCAAGACATCCTATAGCAAGAGCATGAAATGTTAAAGCACTAAGGAGAGATGTAATTTGGAGAACGAGAGGAAAGACACATCAATTTTAGCCAGAAGAGGGGGTTTTGGAAGGTGAATTTAAATGTGGGAACAAGGTAAGAGATTGTGTGGGGGAAAGGATCTAAAAATTTTACGCATGGGTTTTCCTGGCACACAAGTTTCCAAATTGCTCAATTTCCTTCTTTTCCTCTGGACCTGCCAAATCCAAAGCAAGATAACCGTAACCCTGTCCTTTCCCGGCATTTTGGCACTGCAGTAGAGGCAGTCCTAGCTACAGGTTGTAAACTGGGAAATCTGGGCTTTCAATGACCTGGGTGGAAAACTGACCTGAATACCCAAACTGAAACATGGATGCAGAGGAAATCCGTTTTGTGACTGCTTGGTCATTCTGGCTCAGGGTAGCAGCGCTCTCACGCTCTTCGTTTGGGTTCCTCAGTTAGTGCTCTCTGCAAAGAACTGAAAACCTCCAAGTTTTACTCCCAACTATGACAATTTTTTTTTCATTTCATGTCATTAATTTTACTTCTACTTCTCCATATGTGAAACTTTATTTAGATTAATCCCCTGCCTCTCAATTACTGACATTTTTCATATCAACACCTCCTGTCAGAAATCTTTTTCTTTAACTACATGAGGGAGTTTTTGAAAATAACTGACCTTACACAAATTTTCTATTCATTTTTTCTTTAACATGTGACAGCATATACTACCCAAAACTTAGGCCTGCATTGTTTTAAGTAGTTACCAAAATATATTTTGTTACCGATTTTTCAATAAGTAAATGAAAATTCTAATGGAATATTTTACAATATTCCAAAATTACAAAAAAAAAAAAAAAGACCCCATTTCAAGTCTTATAACAAGGGAACTCCAACATTTCTAACACATTTCAAAATGTTTCTTCTGCAAACACTATTAACAAGGGTACAGAGAGATTATACATCTCTAAACATTGTAAAGGTGAAAAAGAATTTTTAGAAGTTGAAACATAGCAGCTACCCATGACTTTTACAATAAATGTATACCTTTGCTTCATGTAAAATCGTATAAAATAACTTGCAATTGTGTTAACATGCTGGCATTCCTTTCTTTTAGCAGGACAAATTAGTATGCATTTATTTAACCTGTCATTACATCATACTGTACATCAGTCACTATGCAATTACAAAGGTAATGGTTACCATGTAATACTGACAAAGCCACCGTTTGGCTCTTGTAATTGGTAGTCAGTAAAATGCATTTTCCACATGATGAATGAAGTAGCCAGCAGAGCAGTCAATGCTGCATGAGATTTGCCAGAACAAAGATTAGTTTTAGAGTCTGTACGAGCTTGAACATACAATAGTGTGTCTGTTTCTTGTTTTTGCAGTTCTCTTACAAAACTCTATAGAGTGAGTTCAGCAGGGGAGAGCCGTGAAGGGAAAAGGAGCATATTCTGGGATGGGGAGGGGAGCAAAGAAACTCGAAGGATAAAATTTGCCATATGTAAAGGTCAGTCCAAGACCCATTTCAGCCTTAAATCACGTTATTTTAATTTAAACCCCTTCCCTTTCTGCAGCAGCTCTGCTATTGGCTGCAGTTCCTTGGCAGACCCAGAGATGTTAGGACCAAAGTGAGCCGCTCGGTAGCCGGAGCTGGTGCAACGCGCAGTCAGGATATCTTCCCGCAGGTACATTCGTCTCTCTCCCAGGCAGATGAGGACAGGCTACCTGTAACTAACAGCTGAACTTGGCTGTCTTCCTCCCATCACCTCTTACGAATCTGCTTCTGCAAACAGATGAACCCTCTTGGAACCAGTTCCTTTAAGCATTTGTGAGGGCCGTATTCATAACTGTTGCACATACAAGGTGATTCATTGGGGAAATATTGTCATGCTGTAAAATCTATTGAAGAACCAGCTGCAGGGAAGGATTTGGTCTTTTGTCTCAAATTACATTAACTTAATGAGTAGAAGTTATTGTCGCTGCAGTGACTTCCATGTTTTGAACAGTAATATGTGTCAAATCTTAGAAGTATTTAGGAATCTGATGCCTAATACAAAGTATGCGTTGCAAACCTACGTATCTGGATAAGTCTGCTTTTTTATTTTTCACTTAAAATCCGTGGGAGTGAGGCACTTTGTGACATACCTCTTGCTGCTCCATGACCCGTTGAGCCCAGCACCAGTACCAGCTGGTGCGCCGTCCCCAGAGGGGCACTTGGGGACCTTCCGTGGGGCTCCCCTCAGCCAACAGAGCAGCTTCACCAAGGGATCAGGATGTTGAAGGCTACAAAATAGGTGCATGCTGGAGGCGCGGAAGCCGGCAAGATAACAAGAGTGCTTTCTGCTCCTGTGCTGCAGTGCTGTAAAAGGCTTCACGCTCACCCCAAAGAGAAAAAAGCTGGGAAACGTATTACAGAGTTGCCCGACAGCATCAGTCACTTCTCACAGAGACACACCATAAGCCGTGGAGGCTAGTTTTCTAATCCTCAGACTTTCTACAGTATAAAACAGATGACCAGTTCTAGTCCTAAAAGGACCAAACAGACAGAGCTCAACTTTCCCCTGGCAGCAGGTTAAGCCTCCAGCGGTTCTGTCAAACTGCAACCTGAGCTCTGTCTTTTGGGGCCCCGGCCACACATAGCATTAGCCCAATTAGGACAAAACTAAGCAGCTCGGAAAAGAGAAACACCTCTCGTATCTCCCCCCCACAGGGCCTGTGGAAGTGCATTTTTTCCAGACAACTAGTGGGTCCCCCTGGAATCTCAAGAGCCAGCTGAGATAAATACACAATACCACAAATTTGCTTATGAGGGACTGACTTCGGTGTGACTAGGGTTTTAACTGATGCATTATTCTTAGATGTATAAACTGGATTTTGTATTTGAGCTAAGAGCTATTCTGTCATGTATTCCTCTCAGAATCCTCTTGTCTGGCTTTTCTCTGTGTTCCCTAAATCCATCAATGTACAACTTATTTAATTACTGCATAAAACCCAGGAACACTTCCACGCCTCATCTAGTTGAGTATTGCATCTGTGACAGACATCAAAGTTCACTGGTGAAAGACAACTTGTAAGAAACAACAGTTTATAGAAAAAAAATTTTCTCTCAGCTTTTCTGATAATCAATGACTTGGGGAACTGCAGCCATTTCCAGTCACCTCCTGCTTTACATCTAAGACTTAATGTACAGAGTTCTGGATTTCTGGGAAAAAATAAATCTCAGGGAAATTACTTGCCTATGCAGCCACTATAAGCAGTACATTTAGCTTTTCAAAATGTCTGAAGGCAACCATGGTATAAAGAAGTATAAAGAAAAAACCAAAAAGCGGATTTTCTAATAAACTGTGTGAGACCTTCCCAAGGTAAAAGGCATATATTTAATTCCATGGGACATCTTAGAACAAGAGCAGTAAAAAGACTGAAAATGTGCTATGGAGTACTGTTGCATTAGCAAGGGGATGGCCTGTATATGCTATTTCAGCTCTTCTGACTAATTTATCTGACCGCGAATTCTTTTTAATTGGCTTTTGCTTTCATCTCTCACACTTTGCAGAAAAGCAAAGGATATGAACAGCTTTGGGGAAAGAGGGATCTTGGAAGATTAAAACTCGGTGTTTGGATTTTGTCTAGAGCTAGTCCATAAGGATAGGTTTTTTGAATACATATTCAGTGGCATTTCAGTATTATGCATTAAGAATCCATACTTAAATATGCACACTGTTTTCTGTGTCTCTTAACAACACAAAACCTAAACTGTAAGCTATTGGCAGTACCTCTTCTGAGCTATTTGCCTGAATTATTTGTGCAGTAAATCTCTAGAAATGTCCACTTAAACAGTAAGGGTCATAAATATCTCATGGAAGCCATAAAATGCAACAGAATTTTGGAAGTCATAATTTTAATGGATAAAACTGTGCTATTAAAGAAGGGCCTCTGGGACCGAGGCTAAAGTAAAATTTATCTAAGCGAGCTGCGATGCTAATCCATCTGCAAGTGATAAATTATCTTATGTCCCAGGTGTGACATATTATCCAAAGGGTGCCTAGTGAATAAGGACGCAAAGGTATAGATGTGGCTGAGGTCCAAGAACGCCCCAAGCAATTAGTGGTGACTGGAAATTGTCAACAATTGCCCTGAATGTTTGATCGTTTCCCCTGCACTCAGGTTTGCCAAGGCACACGCTCCCGAGAGTCTGTCGTGGGTTCCCAAAGGGTGCACGGGGCATCGTGGCAGGGTCCGGCTGGGGACCCACGCAGCTCCGGGCAGGATGCTCACTGTCTTCTCAACAAGGTACTAACACACCCCTCCCCAGCTCCCGCTGAAGTCAGAGGGTCAGGCCAACAATTTGTAGGGAGGGGAGGAGGAAACTGGGAATGCTTTTTTTAAAATACATGAATAGAAATATTTCTGTTTGGTCAGAAACAGGAAAAAAAAAAAACTTAAAAAAAGTCTTTTCTATTCTAAAGAAAACAAAAGTAATTCTTGGAAATGCTGAATTGCATTGTGGTATCATTGCAAACTGTTGTGATTCTGAACGGTCTTTCGAAGAGGCCAGCACAGTCCCCATAAATTAACGACAATAAAATGTTTAGCCAGCAGGCAGGGTGTGTTGGACTGGATACCGAGACCGGTCCATATCGTTATACAAACTGATTATGTTTCAAACAGTAAAAATGGTGAGCTGTTAACGGCCGCAGGCGTGTTTACATAACTTGGTGTCACTGGAGAAATCAGAGACAAACTCCTCGGGTTCCCTTTTTTGCAGGGAAGATGAACGGGATCCAGATGAACGGCTCCCACAGAGAAACCCCGAGCCCATGCGCTGGAGGAGCCGCGCCGCTCCCGAAGCCGGCTGCCGCTCCGCCAGACGGCCCGGGTGAAAGCTTCGTCTGGCCGATAAAACACTCATTTCTGGAAGAGGCCGACTGAATTATCAGCATTATTCAGGGGCTGCAGTGGGAGAGGGAGAGCAGAGACGTTTGGGGTCGCACCCGCCAGCTGAGAGCACCTGGTATGAAGGCGGCTGACACGCACACGGGGGATTAGACGAAGCCTTCGGGTTTGAAACCCGTGCTCCGCTGCACACCCAAACCCGCACCGCCTGACGTGAGTGCCTCGGTGCTCGTCCCTGCTTTCCCCCGGTGCTACCGCCCGGTTCTCCCGCTAACCTCCGGCACACGGGCAGGACCGCTGCAGCGCTGCCCGCGTGCATCGGCCCTCGGGGAACGTATTGCAGAGGGGACTGGCTAAAACCGGTCCTCGCCACTTATATTCCCAAATCTCCGTCTAACCAGGACCTGTAAGATCTACCATCTGTTTCCGGAACCCATCAGAAGGGAGAGCTTCAAGAGTAGCTCACAGGCAAGACACAACATATGGACTTAGGAACACACAAAGGGAGAACACCGCTTCACTGCATGGCTAGGTTGGGCTAGGTGGAGAGCTGGGTCCCAAACAGAGCTGAGAGTGCTTGTGTCAGCCCCCGTGACAAGGTATTTTCCACCCTTGCTGGGATACCCAGCAGACCCGGGATAACAAAGTCGCACTGAACGTCACATCTGACATTTGGGAATTCCCCTCGAACTGCCCATGAGCCTGTCGTAGCTCACAGGCTGGCCTCTCCTTACCTAAATCACCGGGTCTCTTCAGACCCTGCCTTAGCCACGTACAGGCATGCTGACAGCCCTGTCAATGTCTTACCTACCAACAGTCTAGCTGCTGTTATTGATTGTAAGCTTCTCTACCTTTTCGCTTTTTACCTGAAATAAGTTGGTCCCTATTTACACAGCAGTATGTTATACGTCTGATTGGAAGGGCTTGGGGCTGTTTATCTGCCTTACTGTCACTTCCCAAACCCCTGCTAACATCAGGGTTCTCATTTCTGTACAATCATATATGAGAGCTGTGCTACTTCCCCGCGGAAAATGCTACCTGCTGCACTGTTCTGCTCTTACACAGACAAAATCGCCATCCACATGAAGACCTTCTGGTAATTCTCACAAAATGGACTTAGCTGACTGTGCTCTATATCCTCCTGGGCTTTGGCATCCTTGTTGCTACTGATTTCCGGTAACAATGTGGATTAGTTCACCCCTAGAAAAATTACCAGCATTCGAAAAGATGGCCTCATTAAACACTGATCAATATGAGGCTGTTTCTGCACTCATTTTCTATTAGCTCTCTCTTTTTGCCCAATTAGTCTTGTTCACTCCTTGCCACAAACTCGAGGTTTTGATTAAAGGCTTCATTATCTTCTGACCTGTCATGGAGACAAAACCACACCAGAAACTTCTCTCCTATCCGCCGAGAGTAATCTTAGCAGAGGTCGAGCACCCTCCTGGGTACCAGGGAGCCTGCTGTATGCCCCGAGGGGCTTAGTCACACGGAGGATGCCAGGTATCGTGCAGCAACAGGGAGAGCTGAGGAGGAGCTGCTTCTGGGGAGAGCAGGGACCATGGCTACCGCCCTTCTCTGCATCACAGAGCAATTCACGCAGGTGCGGTCAGACTTCGCCGCTCTGCTGAGTATGGGTGCCTTCTCTCACCTTCTAGGCACCAGGGTAAAGAGGAGTCTGCTTGGATTAGTTTTGATGCGCATTTTAAATTACGTTTTTTATAAGCCAGTAGAAAATCAGCTTCAATGAAAATTAAAAGATCAAGACCCAGTAATTTCAGCCTCCGGCCACCTGACTAGAACTATTTTTAGAAGTGAGGCAGGCTGTGGTGGGGAGGAGAAGGATGCAGGGAGAAGAGGAGAGGGGGGCTCCGTGTCCTATCGGAGCACACTGGATTGCCACTTGCATCCTGCGAAGGCTCAGTTTATGAAACGCAAAGGGACCCTTCAGAGGGCTCCATCTGAACCCAGTTTATCGGCGTCCTTCCCGCGTCAAGTTGTTGCGACGCAGTGAAAACAGGTGGGGGTCAGGCTACCGCAGAGGGCTAAGCAATCCTCCGGTGCTGCTAAGGATCTGCCCACCACGCAGCAGCGTCCGCCGAGCAGGGGACAGGCGAGGCAAGGAGCTGGACCCCCCGCCTGAGAGCTACATGCAGCCACCGCTGCTAATCAGTGCCTTTCACCAGACAGAGAGACCTTTCTCACCTTGCCTCCATTTGGTGTAGCCGCGGATGTTGTTTGTTCATGCTCTGATGTGGAGCTACAGGGCTGCTGAAAGAAAGCTTACCAGGCTGGGTATCGGATCCTCACCGACGGGAGCGAAGAAGATGCGCTGTTAAGATTGTTAGGGAGGTTTCTTTGGGGTGCCTGCATAGCAGCTGAGTTGCACTTGGGTATTTCAGCTTGCATATACCACACAGTTAAAAAAGTTAAACGTAGTGTTTCATTTCATTTATTTCACTCCAGAGACTGGAGGGCTATGTGTAGACTGAGTGAATGCATTTTTGGAAAACATAAAATATAGATGTAAAATATATCTTATATATGTAACGCAGCTCTGAACTGAAAGACTTGCTTCAGTCAAAAAGATGAGGGGAAGATGCAGGCATTTCTAAATAGTAAAAATATTTTGTTTCCGTGGCCTTAAGAGAAGGGAGTTTAATTTGCCATTTCAGAATACCAATTTTATTTTGATATTGGGCTACAGTTTTAAGTAAAAGAGATAAGAGTTCAATTGCCTGAAAACAAGGTGTTTTATTTTGGGTTCCCACAAAATAATTTCTTTGAGTTATTATGGGGCTGGTTGGCTTTGGCCAGTGACAGTAAACCCCTGCTGCAGCTCAAGATCTGGATTCCAGATTCCAGATCAACTGGAATTGCCTTCCCCAGATCCTGGCTCTCCCTGTGACCTGCACAAGGACTTCTCCTGTGTCTCTCCTCCATTTTCGGTTTGCCTGGCTGGGCTGAGAGCTCCCTGGGGACAGGCACTGTTGTCAGGCACCTACTCATGCAGCTCCTGGCATGCTGGGGTTTCTGTTTACGTAGCTGCTGCTGCAGTGGGAGCGCTTTAATAAATGTCTCCCCTCTCATATAAACGTTATTATAACTGCTGGGCATTGTAGAAAGTCCCACACCTGTCCTCTCCCAAGACTTTGAGAAAGAGAAGGGAACACAAACCAGCTGCAACTGGAAACCACAAAAGGTTTGATCAGGGTTCATCTCTGAGGTAGCAATGCCAACCGTGCTATTATAACCAACATTTGAACCTACATTTGGAAACAGAGCTGACATTTGTTCCCAGGAGAAGCTGGTGATATGTCATGCACACATGAGCCGTATGGGTGTTTCTTCTGATTCTCACACACTGGTTACAAAAGGCAAGTAGCAAATCCAGACTGACACCACCTCCCCGCTTCTGTCATGTAGATGTAGCAGGTGGCTGGCGCGGCTGGGTACGTAACGTTTGGATGTCTTCAGTCCTCCAGAATTAGCCATGAGGCTTCACTAAAAGACTCCCTGAACTGTAATATAAAAATAAAATGTCAAACATATGCTATACAAAAAAGGAAACAAAAGAAAGGCTGTAGTTATAAACGTAATATGAGCTTACCGAGGTCCGGGCTGCCATGGACGTCACTCCTGTAGGTTTCAATGTGCTTTGAAATAGAAACCATTAGCATCTCATGTATAACAATTCTAAATATACAATAATTTACAACCCTCCCCTAGAGGCCATTGCATAAATCATTAATGTATTTTACTACTTTTTGTAGGCAGTGGAAGGAGGAATGGGATGCTCCTGCTCTCTGCCACAACCCCCATCGCTACCGCAACCCCCATGAACACCGTGTGACAGAAGGGGACATCAATGGGACAGAGGAAACCACTCTAAGCAGCTTTCACTCTTTTGGGTTTTTTATTTTCACAGCCTGTGACCCTTCTGCTCCTCCCAGAGCACAGGCACTGGCAATGGGGTCACTAAGCAGGGCGCAAGCAGTTGAGGGGGCCCTTTCTCCTTGAGACCTCTGCAACTGCCTTTAATATTTCAGCAAGCTGGAAAGGATGCAGTTGCAGGGCTGTGTTTCAGTGCAGACACAGGAGGTGTGATCACCATGGTCCCCTCTGCTGGTTTTGACAAAAGAGAGGAACAGAACAATCTGTCAAGCAGATCCAAAAATGTCCCAGGTCTGGTCCAAACCCAGAAACTCACAACTAAGGGTCAGACTTTAAATCTGGTCCAGAACTACAGACTGTGAAAAATGTGGTGTGATGGTTGGGAGGAATGTCTGTGTAACCCCTGGTAGGACGCTCCTGAAACCTCAAATCCCACCCAAATCCCACCTAGATGATAAGGTCTCCGGACCATGGAATATGTCTTTTATTTGACAGCAAGACCCTGCGCAAACTTACTAAAAAGCATGGGGAAAAAAAATCAGCTATGGGCTCTGCCATTATTCAACATTTATTGAATCTTGAAATTGTAACCTTTGCCAGGGAAAGCCAGGCTAGTGTGTAATATTACACATCCTACAAGCTGAAAAATAGGCTTTTTTGAAATGAGGCTTCAGTGGCTTAGCAAGGGACAGCTGCCACAAGAAAGAGGAGACATACTGTTCTTCCATGTTTTCCCTGTCCCAGACCTAAGCAACCTTCCTCACGGGTGGCACAACATGATGAGGTCCTTCTGCAAAAACTCATTGAGTTTTCAGATTCAGTTTTTTCCAGAAACTTTTCCAATTTACTACTTGTGAGATCCTCAACCCTCAGTCCACTGCTGCTGTCACCCTTACCCACGGTTCATCACTATGCTACCATCAGGCTGTTCTCCACCAAATCTTCCCTCTCCCCAGCACAACTGCAGACCTCATTTCATGGGCTCCTTTGTCACCTCCTCCAAACACAGCTGCTAATTCCTTTCTCTTCTGCCCCGTCCACTCCTCACACCTGCCCTTCTGGTGCTTTGCCTCTCATGCTCTGCTCTGAATTTGGATTCCTCCCTTCAGCTGCTGTCTGCAATTCCTATGTCCTCTCCAAAAAGATTTCAGAGAACCAGGATTACTTTATGCTGCCATCTCCCTAGATCATGTCCCTTAGATACCCGTATCCCCCTCTCTGCATCTCTGTATCTCTTTCCTCACCTTACATCGGGAGAGCCACAGTGGGCAAGTTGTCTTCTATATGGGATGTGTCCCCGTGCTTCATCCTCTGCGCAGCGCTGCCTCGGGCTCCTCCCTGGCTGCATCTTCCTTCCACCTGCTCTTCTTCCAGGTACCCACTTCCTCCCACCTTCTGGCTTCTGGTTCTCTTCCCTTCTCTCCACTCAACCCTTTAGAGACCCAAACAAGATCCTAGAGGGTCATTTCCCTCTTTATTTTCCTACAGTCCTCTGGACCTGTTTTGAGTTCCTCACTCACCGAGAGTAGGGGACCTACAAATTCTGCTATGTCTTATCAACTAGGATGCAAGATTGGGTGCCTTCTGAATAGTGTTAGAGTGCTACATTGATGATTTCAAAGAGAAATCACTGTTTGGCTCTAAAATTCAGTGCTCTCTGTTTTGGTATGTGATAGCTAAATACTATTTGGTACTAGTGCATTACAACTGACTTTTATTTTGTTTTATGATGATGCAATCAATGTAGTCATGTAGCCACACAGAGAGAAACAGTATGGCACACAGTGAATTTAACATTAATGCAGGCAAGCAGTGGGCCAGACTGTGATACATTGCATTAACTGTGCTTGTCTGACAACTCTGATTGAGGCACAAGTCAAAAATGGACTCTGAGTCTTCCCAGATAAATAATTTCTGTAATTCGTTAAGCTGCATGTGCATGTGTCTGGAGAAGCAAGTTTTTTGGAATTGAGGGGCTTGGAGAGAAGACTGCGGGGCAAAAAAATAAAATTATCATGTGTAATGAAGATAAAATACCTTTGCAATAAATTTAATTATGCAATAAAGTGGCAGTGTGGTGTGCAAGGAATTTGCTCAAGGTTCCCAAGGTAGGCTTTCATTCATTTTGTCTTGCATTCTTGAGCACTAGCAGTCAGACTTCCGAGAGAATAAAGTATGTATGTTACCTCCCTTCATTTTCTGTCTTTTTTTAAAAAGTACCAGAGACAACATGTACAAGTTGGTTAATGCAAACTCTTCAGTTTAAGAATGCAGAAGCCAAGAAGAATTCATGTAAAGGTAATTTTTAAATTTTTTTCATTTCTGCATAACATATTCAAACATGGTATCTCAGTTTCTTTGAATGAAACTATCAGTGGTTTATGTCACTGTTTATGCACTTTTCCACAAACACATTGCCCTAGGTCTTTGGCACTCTGATTCAGTAATACAGATGTAGATCTCACAGATGCTTCATCTGCATGACAAAAATGGTTATAAACCCCATGATAATTCTTCTGTTTCTTGTGTATTCAGTCAGCTGCTATGAATAGAGGAATGGCCATGCAGCTTTTACAGAAACAAGGTCATACCTGAAATGGATGTGATTCATGTAATTTTTAACCCCAAGACAACAATAGGTGTGTATATATTTTTGTGTACAATGACCCACATTTTATGCTGATATATCCTGCCAGAGCCCCACTGACTTCAGTAGAGCTCAAATTAATTTGAACTTCTAGGAAATTCAGCCCACTTTTCCCTATGAGCATTTGTAAATATTCCTCTGAGAAGGCAAAAGTAGTCTTGGCATTTTTCTTGAACACAGCCCCATGTGCTGCAGCCCCTTCTGTTGTCTGCCATGTTGGTCATTCCAGAAGGTAATCAGGTGGTCTATGGGCATCCCACATTTTGTTCTGCATTTGGCCTGCAAACTGGTGGTGTTCTGCTGTACAATCTTGTGGCTTGCTATATACGGATTTGGGCTTGGCTTCTGCTCACTGTGGTCTAAAGTCATGTAGGAAGGATTAGAACCAGAATCTCAAGTAAGAAGATGGTTTAGAGCCCAATGGAGGTTTTCTCATGGAAGGGGAAAAAAACCTCCCACACAATCATCTGTGAAGAAGGGATTACCTGTTTTCATTTACCACTGAAACAAACCCAAGGATCCCTGAGATGTTTTTGTGGCTAATGCACAGCTGGTATTGTGAGAAATACTGTAAGTTGTGGCTGAATCCTCTTCTCGGCAATGCCCATGTAAAGCTGAAGTGACTATTTTTTGCTGAAGGAGTAATTCAGTTTTACACCTTCATAACTGAGGGCAGAATCTACCCCAATGGTTGAATGTCTTTGTCCCGATGAAAAGACTAAATATAGTCAAATCAAAGCAGCAAATGAGTGCTCCTCAGAGGCACATTAATTTATACTGGTCAAAACTGTCCTTCGTATTAGGCCATTGTTCTGGAAAGCATTTGGGCATGTCCTTATCCTACACCAACTGAAGGCATTAAAGCAGGTAAAACATAATGAATTTCAAGCTGATGTCCCTGAGATTGTAATGCTGGTGGAGGAGACTTTTCCTGAGCTTCTACCTGTGCTGCTGACCAACACAAATTAGGTAAATGTGTTGGGTCACTGCCTGCCCTCCACTCCTGCAAAGCAACCTCTGGACTGAGCACCAGGGGCCAAAGGGACTGCATGCCAGTGGGAGCCAGCCAAGTCTGCAAGCATGGCAGGATCAGTAGAAGACCCTGGAGGCTGTGGGCAAGGCAGCGACATGGACTGGTTCTGCCTCACACCTGTAAATGAGAGTGTTTTGGTTGGGTTCATGGCACGTTCAGTATGGCAGTACTCTGCCCCCTTGTAGAGTCTCTGTATGCTCTGGAGTCTCTTTCCAAGACTCCGTTTTCCAGGCACCTGTGAAAGTAGTTGCTGCAAAAACGTGGCAAAAGCCATGTCCTTTTTATTTTCATATAAGACACGGTATTTGGCTCGGTAATATGGAAAAGTCTATGTCACACAGGATATTTGGCAGCTCTTGCACTGGTGTATGGGAGTTGGGAGCTGTATTAAACTGAACGTCCATGCTCCATAGGCCCATGTTTTGATGCACAACTGGGACACAGTTCTCCAAGCCCAAATAAAAAGGAGTTATTCCTCTGCACTTTTAGTTTGGTTGCATGCAGTAAATATCCTTCCCTTGAGGTATCTTTCTGAGTGGGTTCAGAAAGGAGCTGCATCTAGAACTAGCATCAGAATAGGGTTTGGCAATGTTATGTTCCCTGAAGAGTGTAACTCATAGCATGGGGATCATTCAGTTTTGGTATTAAGCCTCTGAAACTCATTGACCTGTGAATGAAAGACCTCAAAGATCTGTGAACCATGGATGTCTGTATCGTTTGCAAGATGTGGCTCTTTATAGAGTCATAGACTGACCTCTTGGATGGCTGTGTATCAACAGCTGAAAAAGAGCTTGCAGTCAAGAATCACAGAATCACTAAGGTTGGAAAAGACCTTTAAGATCATCAAGTCCAACCATCAACCCAATACCACCATGCCCACTAAACCATGTCCTGAAGTGCCACATCCACGTGTTTTTTAAACACTTCCAGTGATGGTGACTCCACCACCTCCCTGGGCAGCCTGTTCCAATGTTTGATCACTCTCTCAGTAAAGAAATTTTTCCTAATATCTAGTCTAAACCTCCCCTGGTACAACTTGAGGCCATTTCCTCTCATTCTATTGCTAGTTACTTGGGAGAAAAGACCAACATGGTTGGAATATCAAGCTTCCTGTCTTCCCCCACTTCTCACTAAAAACTGTTAGTGGAAGATATAACCCAGGAGTTATATTTTCCATAGTAGAAGGTGACCCAGGTACTATGGAGGCTAGAGATTGGAGTGGGTGGGTTATACAACTTTCAAGAGTCCATAAAAATAACTAAAGGCTTACCTATACTTTATATCTGAAAAATAAAATATAATAAAGGTCTCCATTCCTCCGTGTTAAGCTTTTCCTATTCCAGACCTCATATAGCTCTCTTCAGCTGAGAACATACAGAGATTTTTAGACAAATTTAAGTCTTTTTGCATCCCTGCTTCTTTCCCAAAGGTGGACTTAACCCTTGTGTAGATGAGGAGCACAGCACTATACTGCTGTGCAGACATGCTTGCTGTCTAAGCAACATATTTACTTGAGACCATTTATGTTTTAAGTTTCATAACAGGACTGAGGTCAGAGATAAAGCTTTCACATCATGCTCTTTGCAAAACACCTCAGGGTGACTAGAAATGTGCTGGAACGGCCATATTATACCCTACGGAGCCACAAAGTTTTGTTTTTAGGCACTTAGTCCTGCTTGGAACAAGAACTAGCACTGACCATTGCGTAGTAAATTACACATTTTTTCCAGCACCGACCTCATACTTTGGTTTTCCCTTGACACCTCTGATATTTTCACAGGCCGTGACCTGTTTGCGTATCTCATGTAGAGGACTAGTTTTATTACAGATGTTAAAATGGCATCATACTGACTAGGAAGTTTTGACACATGCTCTAAAATCAGCCTTTGTAACATATCACCGTACCCTCTTTTTTCAGCACACACGTCGCAGCAGCGTACGGCCATACATACCAGGGACACTCCTGGGACAGCACAGCACAACGTGCAGTGGCTGGCCCAAGGCAGACCCATTGGGGCACGGTGGCTGTGCCGAAATCCTGCCACTTTGCTAGAGCATCCTTTCAAAAACCTTCACGGCCTGACCCGAAGTCTGCTGGGAATATTTTCAAGGTTTTGCATCAGGACACCCTGGTCTGATTGTGAATTAAATGTGTTTAGGCGAATGTGCACTATGGGACCTTTGAGAAAAGTCAAGATAGCACAAAAGAACACCCGCATCTATTAGGCAGTAGGCAGGACCAGTGAACTATCTGAACTTTAAGGAGTTACAGTAAAGCATGATTATTTTCACATGCATGTTTCAAGGTAAGAAACTGGCTCTGTGTTTCCATACTATATTCAAAGAGGAAAAAATATCATATATGAATCCAAACATTTATAAATCAGAGACATATCTTTTCAAAATTCCCTGTCAGAAAATTGGCAAAATTCTGCCTGCATGGATTTTTGTATATAACAGTGCAATAAGATGAAATGTTCTCTTAGGAACAGACAGACAGAGTTCCATGAAATCTCTCTGCAGAAATATATGTATTTGCTTAGAAATCCACGGAATAGATCACTTCGGAGCTTTTGTCTTTTTCTTTTTGTCCTGCTTGGCTTTAGCATGTACTCCCAGGTGCTCAGAGAGTGTTACCATATTGCTTTTGCACTAGGCTGCACCACCAAAAAAAATGGAAGGTAGCGTTGATGAATCCAGAACACATTTTGTGCAGAAAATTACTCTCCTTCCCCTTCATGGTGAGTAAGCATATTGAATTTTGAGGGTGTTTGAATGGTTTTCATGGAACTGGTGTGAAGGCAGAAGCAGAGTTTATATATAGCAACTTAGAGCAGGGAGGGAAAGCAGCATGTGTGCGCTGGAGGGACAAGGACAGAGCTACCCAGAAACATCGTAAATTAACATAGTGTGATGACATATGAAAAAAAGGGACCTTGTTAACGAACCAAATTGTTATTGCAAGGAATGTTTATTTTTAGAGTTACAGGAGGTATGTTTTAGAGGCTATTAGTCAAAAAAAAAAAAAAAAGAAGGGGGGGATTTTGTTGGACATCTAACCACATGCTTCTTCCCTGCAATGCAGGGAAACAAGGAGAGCATTGGATTTCACAGATAGCACCACAGACAGCTATTAAGGCCTAATCCAGTGTCACATTTCTGCCCAGTGCTGGCTAACTACCAGCCCAATTTGCTGGCTTCTCTCTCCCTGTGTTTCTTCATTGTTTCAAGCCATGCAGAGACTTATCCTAATAATGGGTCAACCCTCAGCCAAATGTGTTCAATTGAAGGCCACCATGGGAGAATGGCAGGATATTGTCTTTCCAACAGCAAGTGAATTTCAGGCAGCTTAAGGCGGTATCCATTTCACTATAATGCTGGTTTATGTTACAGCCCTTTTCAAACTTCTAATTGCCCTGTACTGCTGACATTTATAGACATCCCTGACTTTAAATGAAAACACAACACTGAGGTCAGGAGGAGGTTCTGGGACAGCAGAGATCCCAGGTGAGGCCAAGGGAGGAAATTACTTCAAAACGCCTAAATGCCAAACATGCTGGGGTGGGGGGAGGAGAAGAGAGAGAAGAATAAAACCCAGAGGTGAGGGAGACCCTATACAGCCCCAAAGGTATGGATGCTTAATAGTGACTCTTACTTATCCACACATTCAAGGCCTGGAGCACAGCTAGTCCTCTCTCTCCTCGGTTTCTCCCCACTAGGCATAAACATTTTTAAAAGTGTGTTCATCTGGATGTGTGACTCTTCAGCTGTGTTACACTGGTGGAGCTCCAGTGTAGCTGGTGACTTTATGCTGCCCAGGAACCTGGTCTCACTGGACTGAGAAAATGTTCTGCCTGTTACAGAGGAGAAAACTCCCAGTTTTTCTTTCTTCTGTCCAGGTATCCTCATCTGAGGAAAACTGATTTAGCAGCGGCTGATGGTAAGAGATATCGTTACGTAGGCTGGCCCTTCCTTTCCAACACACTGTACAACCTGTCAGCCACAACGTGAAGTGAAATCTGAGTTAAAGGGCCAAAGTGAAGAAACAATGTCTCTCACTCGCACAAGGATCGGTTAAAATGGTAGAATTTGTCTGCTCACTTCACATTACCCCCGTGGTGTAAATGGTTCCATTATTCCATAGAATCATAGGATAGTTTGGGTTGGAAGGGACCTTTTAAGGTCATCTAGTCCAATGCCCAGTTCCAGGGGAAAAGTATCTCGCAAGGACAAAAGTGAAGGGATGCTACCATGTTTTTGTGGAGTGTTATTTGTTCCCTTGTATCTACAACTGTTTCTTACCTGTTTCCAGAGGGGCTGAAGCCTGGCCTGTGCTCCCCAGCTGCTTGGCACCCCTGGGGCTGAGCCCGCCAGAGCAGGGCAGCCAAAAGCAGGGCTTGTACCGAGGAACGCACTTTCTTCGTTTAGCCTGTTCAAAAGCTGCCTGTACCTTCAAGGCATCATCCCATCCCATGCAAGGGAAACTTGCATCAGTGAGAAATGGTGGGGAAGAAACTCTGCAGAGCCATAGCCTCAGTACCCAGTGAGGAAGCCTGCAGCTCCTCGATGAGGCACAGCAGCAGTGCATGATGCCAGGAAAGCTCACAGATCTGTGGAGCACATGCAAGGGGAGAAGACACGGCAGCTGGCGCGAACCCTTGGCTCTCTATCAGGAGTGCCATGGCTCCTCAAGCAGTCTTAACAGGTCATCGTTTTCTCCCTGCTGAAGGATTTCCTACTGCATCAACAGGGGATGATCTCTTCCTGCTACAGAATGGAGAGAAATTCAAGGGGAAAAGGGATAGGGGAGGGACTTCGGAGATGATGACCTTGCTAACACCACTAAGTGATGGTACCCTGGGAATTTATTCCTTCTCTGTCTTTGAATTAACAAATACAGGCAGGCAAGGAATAAAACTGCAATCTACAGTTAGATTGGGACGAAAGATTATGCCAGGTTGGATGGGGCCTTGAGCACCCTGATCTATCGGAAAGTGTCCCTGCCTATGGCAGGAGGGTTGGAACTAGGTGATCTTTAAAGTCTCTTCCAATCCAAACCGTTCTGTGATTCTATGAATCTGTGGTTGGAATGTGAAAAATTCCAATGATGTTTGATCTGCTGCTTGGTGCTCTGCTTTATTTTTCCCCTTGTGTGACTATCACCTTTTGAAAGACAAGATTGTGAATTATGAGACTATGACAGAGGATACATGATATTGGACTAGAACTTGGATAATAAACCAAGATTACTATTCCAGAACTGGACAAAATTAAGATAATTGTGTATCAATTTTGTGCAAAAGTAGCAAAATGTCAATGTAGACATGAAAAATGGACAAAATATGTCTTGTGTTTCAAATACATTGTTAAAAATATGTTTAACGTTTTCAAGTACATAATATTTTTTACTTGAAATACAGTCAAGTTTATACATGAGTCTATATTTCTGCGATTACAGGTTGATATTACTAATGAGTAGTTATAACGCTTTTATATAACAATAAAAAAAATCTTCTAAACATAGTCAACTGTGTGCTGATTTTAAGCCCTGTGTTTTATCCTGCCCATAGATACATTTCAACACCTTTCCTAGCGTCTTGCAAATTATCTAGTAGATATGCACCAGCTATGATGCAAGATGTTCAATAGCTGCACGGTGACAGGTTAGAGTACTTCAGGCCAGTTATTTAGGTTGCTAAAGATGATAATGATTCAAATGCACCTCCAGCGACTTTCAGCGGGAGACAAGTGACAAAACATTTTTGAAAATCCTGTGACAAATGTCTTAATGGGTTTGATACAGTTGCTCATACACAGATACTTAGAGTCACTCCAGAGACCTTACAATACCTGTGAGAGGGAACCTGCTACACAGGACTGACAGATATAAATAGGACCTCCAAGAGAATCATACAATTCTGGACCAACAGTTTGAATATTGTTATGATAAGGGGGTGGGGGGATACTTTCCTATGTTAGGAGAACTGAGCCCGGGGGTCTGACAATGCTTATAGATCTAACTTGTCCTTATCAAAGCAAGTTTAAATACAAAATTATCAACACAAAGGAAATTTTTTGATAAAAAAATGAGGATTTCATTGTGCAAGAAGAGGTTCACTTACTTTTCTTTCTTATGGAAAAGAAGCATGGATGCCACATAGCCAGCCAGCAAAATTCAGAGGAGGTCCACTCGCTTTAGCAGGGAGATGTTAATTTGCCACATTTTAAGGAAAGGGTATGGCAAGATTCCTCTTCCTGGGATTTTTGCAATTATATAGAATCATAGAATGGAATATCCCTCGACCTGTCACAGGGATAGACAATGAGGAGAAACTTCAATTCCTTTGTCTTGGTGTTTGCCTCAATTTTGAAAATACAGTTCAAGTTTTAATAATATCATATTAATACAGTGAACTTTAAGACCTCAGTGAAGTTTAGGGCCTTATAAAGCAAACCTGGACCTAAAGTAGCTGTTTCTCCCTATGCTTGTATCTGTTCCTATCCCCAGGCATCAGCAGAAGATACTGAAGTTCCTCTTTATAGAGTCCTCTTTATAGTGAAGTCCCATGGGACTGGTGTGGCACTTTGCAAGCTAGGTCATAGGTGTGGAAGTGACTACTGAGCAGAATGCACAGGACAGTCCTCCTTCGCCTTCACTCCTGCAACTGCTCATCATGCTTCTGCTCCTCACTTAGACAATCAAGACTTAAAAGCCTGGTCTGTCTTTCAGCATCCCACTGCTGTGTCAGGGTTAATCAAGTTATATTTGTGCTGTGTTAAGCCTTCGGTGGCTTTTTTGCTGATAACTTGGAAAGCCTGAGCCACAGCAATCTTCTCAAGCTTCACCTTCTGCTTGATCCATCCTTGTCCCACACTGCGTTGGGAACTCCAGAGCTGGAGAGAGGGAAAGGAGAGGAAGATCTCTTGCGAGTGCATTCATGCAATATCTCACCTTTGACTTTCTTCTCCAGACTGGTGACAACCTGTGTTATTAATAGATCCAGTGACTGCAAACAAAATGTACTGGGTTTGCTTAGCAAGGTTTTGGTAGCTTGGGAGGCTGCAGGCATGGTTTCTGTGAGAAGCTACTAGAAACTTCTCCTATGTTCGATAGAGCCAGTGCCAGCCAGCTGCAAGATGGACACGCCACTGGCCAAGGACAAGCCCATCAGTGACGGTGGCAGCACCTCTGGGATCACATAGTTAAGATGGGGAAAAAACTGTGTCTCAGCAACAGCAGCTGGAGAGAGGAGTGAGAATATGTGAGAGGAACAGCTCTGCAGACACTCAGGTCAGTGCAGAAGGAGGGGCAGGAGGTGCTCCAGGCACTGGAGCAGAGGTTCCCCTGCAGCCTGTGGTGAAGACCATGGAGGGGCAGTCTGTGCCCCTGCAGCCCATGGAGCTCCCCGCTGGAGCAGATCTCCACCTGCAGCCTGGGAAGGACCCCACGCCGGAACAGGGGGATGGCCGAAAGAGACTGTGTCCCCGTGGGAGACTCAGTCCTGAAGGACAGCATCCCAGGGAAGGGACCCAAGCTGGAGCAGTTCGTGAAGAACTGCAGCCCGTGGGAAGGACTCACGTTGGAGAAGTTCCTGGAGGACTGTCTGCCATGGGAGGGACCCCACGCTGGAGCAGGGGCAGAGTGTGAGGAGGCCTCCCTACAAGGAGGACGGAGAAGCAGAGACAACGTGAGATGAACTGACCACAACCCCCATTCCCCGTCCCCATGGGCCGCTCGGGGGGAGGAGGTAGAGAAAATCAGGAGTGAAGTTGAGCACGGGAAGAAGGGAAGGATGGTGGGAAGGTGTTTTAAGATCTGGTTTTAGTTCTCATTACCCTACTCTGATGTGATTGGTAATAAATTAAATTAATTTCCCCAAGTCGAGTCTGTTTTGCCCATGACAGTAACTGGTGAGTGATCTCTCCCTGTCCTTATCTCAACCCAGGAGCCTTTCGTTATACTTTCTCTCCCCTTCCCAGCTGAGGAGGGGAGTGACAGAGCGGCTTTGGTGGGCACCTGGCATCCAGCCAGGGTCAACCCACCACACACACTCACCCATTATTTTATTTTTTTGAAAGCCGATATTTCCATTAAATTTCTCCAACTCGAATTTACTGCCAGAGTATAAATTACATTTTCCTTTTCCACTCTCTCCTCTTAATTTTTGCCAAGTGACAACACTGTCTCAGGAGGAAAAATGTCATTCTCCTAATGCGATGTGTCAGTTCCCTTAAGCCCCGGCAGGTTTTTATTTGATGCTTTTGTTCCTTTCTGATTCTACCTGTTCATGCCTCTTCAAAACAACGCTTAACATGAAGGTGTTAATGAATGGGAGACCTATTTCTAATGAAGCTCCTTGTTCTTACACTATCATTTCTGAGCAGAAGCTCTGACCTTTGTTTCCAGTGTTTTCAGATTTCAGCTTGTTAAAGGGAGTATTCAGTATGCAGCACAACATTCAGCCAACATTTCATTACGTTTTGGAATCCAATTACTCACGCAGAGGTGGGGGTTTTTTTGTAACTTGGTGTAAGTTTCCTTTTCCTGGGGAGGTTTTATTTTAATTCCCTTCAGTCTGCAATCTCCTACAAGTATTTAGTGATATTTTTTTAATTGTGGCAGAGCTACAAAATAAATATTTTTTTTCTTCTTCCCTTTTTTTTTTTTTTTAAATCTGGAAAAGAACCAAATCCAGATGAAATGTATCTCCAAGATTTTTGAGTGAAAGCAACATTAAAGGATATCTAATTAGACCTACAGTAATAACATCACCATCCTTGTTATAGGACATATATATATATATAAAGGCTTGTGATCTGCTGAGTTAGGAAGTTAGCAAGCTGGAGGGTCTACCACAATTTCTGAGCACCCAATCAGCTACACCACATATTACACACACCATGGAAATTATAACTTACTCTATAGCTTTTGTGTAATCAATTTGGAATGACCAGATCTGCTCTCAAAACAAGACTTCCAGGATGCAAAAACCACAGATCTGAACAAAACCACAACTCCCTATATGCAAACTATCACATTTTTACATAGTACAGTGAATCTAAAGAATCTAAAACAAGATGTAGAAAATGTGAAATGCCAGCAAACTAGTTGTGCTGTTTGCCTATGACCACAGAAAATGACTCTGGATGTCCTATACAGCTTGTAACTTTTTAAAGAACATTTAATGAGTACATAGGAATTGCCATCTATGAATCCAGGCGTATAACCTCACCAAACCCTAATATAGCATCTCCTCTGCTTGCTGTTCCTTGGGTCCTGAATTCCAATACAATCTTTAAATGATAAACTTCCTTACTCTCCGAAATGTTGATCTGTGCTTGTGAATTTTAAGTAACATCTGTTCTTAAGAATTTCAATTACTTTGCTCAGCATTGATGTAAATTGTTAGGGTTGTTAGGGTTTGGGTTTTTTTAGTTTTCCCCTTCTGTTGCATCTATTTGTCACTTTATGCAAGTTTTGATGCTTTTATTAATCTTGGCAAAAGCCAGGAAATTGAATATCATAAATAAGTAGGTCTGGTCAATTTGGAATAGCCCGTGACTGCCAAGCGCTGAAGGAGGCATTACAGACCAGTTCTGTTCAAACAGAAGTACAAGACAGCGTCTTACCTTGTAAAAGCCCCACCTATTTTGCCACATTTCTGTTGCCTTACCCTATATGTCGTGAATATGGTGAAGTTAATGAAGTGAAAAAGAACACTAGAGGATAAATTTATCGCAGGCATTGCAGAGTCTGCATTCAACCTATATTCTGGACTAAATCTTTTTCTGTTTAATAGTCTTGCTGAGGTTTTAATAGGGAACGTTACTTGTTTTCACATCCAACAAAGCATTTTTACTGATTCATTTCTCCATAAATCATTTTCTTTCTTTTCCTTTATTTTTGCTTGAGGGGTCTAGATTTGAAGCCACTGGCCTAAAGCTCAAAAGACCTGGACCTAACTCCCAGAATTCTAAATAGCTTACTTGTATAGCCTGGGGAAAATCTCTCTGTCTTTCCAGACATGGGCAGAGACAGGGGGAGAATGGAGAGTGTTGCCCTTCTCTCTGGAACCGCACTCTCCTCCTCCTGGCATTACGTGAGCTGAACCCGTCTGGCCTCTCCATTTTAAAGATGTCCAGCCACTGCTGCTGCCTCAGAGGATAGACAGCTGTGCCTTTGCAGCACTTGTGAGTGGTTTGAAAGCTGCAAATAAGGTCTAAGTTAGCAGCGCTGAGCAGGCTCTGAGAGAAGCTAAGAGAGCTCGTGTCATCCCAGCAAGGGATGTGGCAACAAGCTCTGGTGTGCGTGTGGTTACAAATTGACAGGGCAGTGAACTGATAAACTGCTCTGGCTAGTTAAGTAAAAGTACATCTGCCCATATCCTTGGTTCTTCAAGCATAAATAGGAATTATGTCATTTTCCCCTCTAACACACAGTAAGGATAAAAACTTTAATGCCTGTGGTGGTTCTGTACTACAGGAATAGGAACCACATCCACTTCTGAAGAGATACAGCAACTTCACAGCAACTGGCTCCCAATTTTGGAGGCCAGATTTTCGGTATTCTAATTTCAACTAATTCATATCACTCTAATAGTACCCTCATTTCCAGGCTATTTTCTGCTCTCATAAATATTAGAAGTTTCTTAAGGTCATGAAACTCTAGCCATTTGACTATAAACATCTGCACAGTAGATATCTGTCCCTGAGCTGCCCATTCTTGCTTCCCTTTACAGCCATTTGTGAGAAAAAAAAAATGTTTACCATGGAATTGTTTTATGACACACTTTAAAATTGCCCAAATCCCTTCTGCAAGGGGGGATAAGAGAGTGTACAGAAACTAGCTGGCAGTTGGGTTTTTTTTATTATTCAGATCTTACCCACAGAGGTAGCTGGGTGTGAGGGTGAGCTTATAAGCATTGCTCTTGGAGGGGCAACGCTTTTAAGACGGGGTAGCTGAAGCCCTGATCTGAATGGAGGGGCTGCACAGCCATGTGGCCACAACTGCCTCACGTAATACAGGAGCACATATTGCCCTGGCTGCCGACTCAGGGAACTAAAGCCTTCTCCTCTCACCTCTGTGATAAATCCGTGCTTGCAAGTTATGGATGATTTAGATCAGAGAAACAAAAGATAGTGAGCAATAAGTGTCTGGTTAGAAAAATAGCCAAGTAACCCGAATCAACTTGCAACACAGAGGTGTCCATTTTGACACATAATAGCCCAGTATTTATAGATCTTTTCTGGGCTCCAGGAAAATGTTCTGCTTTCTGTTGTGCTCAGTGAAATACATCTGGATGTTCTGCATCCCTCCTGTTATCACTAAAGTATTTAAACACCTAACCCCTTATCTCCATCATGCTGTGCATCAAAATGACTGAGTGAATGTTCTGAAACTTTAAGCCATTAATCTGGAGCTATTAAAAGAAATATTTGCAGAATGAGCCAATAAGGAAACAATTTACGACTTTTTAGGAAAATATGATGGGGGGAAAGGGGCAAGATTTCCTCTAGTGTTTGTTCCATACTTGGACAAATAATGGTTAAGCCCAAATCATCTCTTCCTCTATCCTGCAGCTATTTAGAAAAATCAACACTTTTCCTGAGCGCTAACAGGAGGTTCTGATGGTTCACTGTTCTCAGACAAAACCGATTGCCCAAGGCTGGGGACCCAATGGTCCTGTCCTTGGGGCAGAGCTGTCAACAATGAAGAGAATTTGCAGAACACTTCTTTGTTTTGCTGAAAGTTTCTCAAATTCATTACATTTTCAAGAAAACAAATGCACACATTACACAGACAGCATTCTGCCATCAGGAAAAGGCTGACTTGATGTATTCACAGAAAAGAACAAAAGTATAAAGATAAACAAGACCCTAACAAAGAAAAGTATTTAAATGTTTTGAAGTATGTGTTCAGAGTAAAACATCTCCATAATGAGTGTGTCGAAGTGCATCCAAAATACAAAACTAACCTACTTATTTTTCTAGACTGAAGTTGGACAATGTGGTCCTGGTTTTCTTGCATGTCCTGTTGTATCAACCATAGCACAACAGAGTACAAAACCTCTGTCAGATGAGAAGTTGCATTTAACATGCAGTTTCAATCCTCAAAGCCCAGCAAAGAGTTTTTGCATGCATATTTAGGTACAAACTCATCTAGACATACACAGTCTAAATGTGTTTGCATTACTTCCTAAGCTGTTGCAAGGCACAAGAAGGCAACACAGTCAAGTAGCCCACCATAGCTCATCCCCCTATCAAACAGAATGTGAGATAATTAAAAACTGCAGTGTAGCTTCACACAGCTTAAGCAAATGCACTGTTTAGTGGTGAATTTCCTGGGAGGGCTGGTGAGGACCTAAGGAGGTCCTAAAGTTCCTCTTGCACCAGAACCCTGAGTGGTGTTTCCCAGGGTAGCAGCCACACCACTGATCAGCTTACTTGCTCCTACCATACCTGCACCCAGCACTGTTATGTCCCCTCTGTGTCCAGACTATTCCTTTTACCGTGTTATAATGTATGAAGAACATACGTGATTTTCAGTCAACAAAGGCAAGTACTCTGAGGAGGTGATCCTCATGTAACCCATAAACTCTGAAGTTTTCCTACCATGAGTAGCATCTACTCATTGTGGGCAGCAGGGGAGTCTGAACTGCCGCAGCCACAGCTCAGTTACACCTTATGTAAACTACCCTTCTGTAGGAATATATGTGGAAAGACAGTACGTGCCACCTTCCCTACGCCTAGAAACGGTTGCGCTCTCGCTCACCCCACCTAACCTGAGACATCTGCCTCCGGCAGGGATCCTCTCTCTCTCCACTGACAGAAAAAGAAATTTAACAAGTCTCTGCCCATAACTTAAGCACCATTGCCAAGGGCCTGAAATGAGGTGGGATGATTCCAGGTTTCTGTCATGACCTGCCATGGTCTATCTCCACTTAAGTTTCTAGATGCAGCTTCAGTAATGAGACATTTTAATCATTGAAACTGTCCTTGCCCTGCCCAGGATTACACGTAGCTACATACCTATTTGTTCATGACAATCACTGCTGCAAACGAGCCTAGCAGGTAGTCTTGCATGCTACTTCATGATCATGTACCTTGGCCACGTATTCTAAGACTTTTTCCTAGCTTTCACACTGACACAGTAGCTAATTATAAAAGCAAACTGTAAGCCTATCTGTTTGCCCTTGCCTGTTGCCAAGTAAAGTTTGGTTTGACATGTGACAATAGTATCAAGATGCTTGAACCAAGGTTGATATATAATAAGAGAATGATGTTGAGAGGAAACAATTGCAGTAAGTAATTTTCCTTATAAGGAAAAGAAGCAGAAAACTCTGCACAGTGTTAACATTTCAAATGCTCTTTCACTTTAGCAATAACTTGCATGTTAGAGGATAAATTTCACTTCGTGTACTACAATTACAATTATCATTTAACTTTCTTTGGTATTTATAACAAATAAAGAAATACATAGCTCTCTTCATAGATTTAGAAAAACCCAATAAGGTTGATTCATGTATACCCAATAAGATATTTCTTGAGGGCTAGCCATCCGGCCCTGAAAAATCAGGTGAAACTTTTTTTTTAATAAAAGAGAAGAAAAAGAAGAAGATAATATACTTATAGACTCTCCAAGTAAAGTTTTGGATCCATGATTCCAGAGCTGTCTGGATCCAGCCAATGTCTATAGCTATGCATAATTTTATATATTTTGACCTTCATGCAGCTAATGACAATGAAGATGTAGCTGATGAATAACCAATTGCAGATTCACATCCTAATCAGTATCATAGCGCAGCAGACATCATCCTTTTCACCTTTGTACATCTTTTCAAGTTGTGATAATCTGACTAAAATTAACATTAGTTAGTTAACATTTCTAAGGCATCAGAAAGCAAAAAAATGAAACCTTGCTCAGAATACGTATTAATTTTTTGTCTTCAGGATTTCTGGACAGAAGCTGAATCCACCAATTCAAGAATTTCTGAAACCTTTTCCTAGTTTAGCCATTTATTCTTGTATGTGTTTTGTTCAGTTTTATATCCTAAACCCACAAGTTTTTAAATTGAGCCACTTTTAGAAGCATATGGGAGAATTGAGTTGGCATTCCTATTAATGCTACTCCAGTACTGAGAAGTTCCTGACAGGCAATCTTTTGCTTTTTAAATGCTACTTGGTTGTCAAACCCAGGCATAGATTGGAATAGTCTGTCCATACATAAACTTTCGAAATTCCCATTCAGTTCATAATGTCATATTCTTCTGGAAGTCCTAAGAATTGAGAATAATTATTATTTTCCATGCTCAGCAGTCAAGGAAATCCCTGTGGCTTCTACTCAAGTCACTGAATCATGAAGGATAAAAAGAAGTGCCACTGTCCAATATTCACGTACATTCAATGTTAGGCGATACAAGCGGATCTGGTTTGATGAAAGAGTGGTACCTATATCACGGTGCTGAGTGCCTATTAACTTATAACAGAGGTACATATTGGCTTCAAAAAAAAAGCAGGAAAGCAAATTTCTTCATTTGCTCCAATTCAAAACTGTTCCAGCTATTTGTGGCTTGTTCTTTCTACCCGACCTTCTGGAGGAAATTTTGTTCCTCATGACCCTTCAGCATTTTCTCTGGATGCCTCTGCCTGTAAGGAAAGGTAGGATTGGCTTTTGATTTATCAGCTAAGTCCCTGATGAGAATGAAAATACTTTTCCTTTTGTGGGTGGAGGAGTGTTTGCAATGTCTTGACCTGCCGTGACAGCTCTCTGTGTTCAGTAACTTGTCTGAAACATTTGTTTTGGGATGTCAGCCTTCTGTCTCTATCAGTGTTGAAATTTTTAATAGGAGACTACTGGAAAACAACTTTCTGTTAGAACTGTTCTACCTTTACGTAACAAGCAACAAAATACTTAATGTTCTTATGGAAAACTCGGAAGCAGAATGGATGATATGTTCTCATATTTTACTAACATTATGTATCATTTGGCCTTGTTTAATCACATTTCTAATTTAAATGAAAATTTGGCTCCTTACGGCATCCAGAAGAAAAAACACAGTCACCTCCACCACGCTGTGTACAAAGACACAATAGCAGGTTCAAGAGACAGTACAGCCTATTTCTGGATGGCAGATGCTCTGTAGTGTGATCATTATTCATTGGCTGCAGGGATTTTCAGGCAGGCTGCCAAACAGCCCATGTGCCTCTGCTTATTGCCACATTTCTTAAAGGTAAGCTTTTTAATTGGAAAAGGGAGAGGTCATGTGTGATTTGCTATGTATGTCTTGACAAGAAGTTTTTACAATTGAATGCTATGCTATTTTTTCATATGCAGGAAACTTTGGAGAATGTGATCTGCCTCTCCGACAATCACACATTAAACTATAAAGCTCCATAGAACACAACAGTCGATAAGAAGAGAGGAAAACCAGGAAATGATTTACACTGTTTTGGGCCCTTAGATAAGCGCATGCAAAATCTAATGCACGTAACCACCAGAAAGAGCAAGGAATTTATTCACTAATGCATTCCTTCTCCAATGCAAAGTGGTTTTACCAGGTGCTCTTCATCTCTACCTAGACCTGTATCTTCATCTATACTTCTACAATATACCCCTCCCATATGGCAGTGGATAAAACACATATCTACAGATGAGTCTAATTCCAGCATTTGATGGGCATGACAAACATATGGTTTACATCTTCTAGACCCTATCTAAGATTTTACAGCTGTCCAGATCACCACATCCTTAGGTCTTGATCTGTAGATACAGGATGTAGCCCTACAGGGATAACACTATAGGATTTTGTCTTAGAGGAACTAGAATACCGTAAAAAGGTGAATACATTTCTTCACTGCAAACTTGAAAGGCCAAATTTTCACATTTGAATGTCTAGAACACATAAACATATTTCTAGCTTTTAGCCTACTTCAGGTTTGTAAGACTTGACTTCAGCACTTCCAAATGAAAATGTCATCCAGATATATAGATGTCTTAATAGGTACCTAGTTGGGCTTCCTCTTACTTCATGTGTGTGTCAGCAGTGTCAATGTGTACATCTGAGCTGGTCATCTAAGCTCTTCTTTCATACAGTTAAGAGGAAGAGGGTCCTGTAAGGCACTGCTCATCTCTTCCTGAAGTAGATTTCTAAAGTAGATAGAAAAATACCCTAAAAATGCCTTTTTTTCTACATTGACAATAAAGAGAAGCTAGGGAAATAGCCGCCATGTAGACATCTGCATTGTAGATATTGCACACACCTTGCACACCAAACCCACAGGGCTAATGAAACACAACCAATTTTAGAAACTGAAAGCAAGAGGGACAACCTGTGAGGAAAGAGAAAAGTTAACATATTAATACAGCCTGGTTAAACTGTGACACAAGCCCTCCTTCATGTTCTTCAGCATCACAAATGCCAAGAAAGAAAAAATATTTTCCTGATGTGCTGTTGTTGCCCAGCTTTATCTACATCAGCTGACTGGCAATAAGACTGAGCTTGCCTGCAGACTGGTGGGATGGCCCAATCTCCAAATGTGGGAAGGGGGAGACCAGAGGGTACCAGCATCCCACCTGCACTGTAATGCAGCCATGGGGCCCTGTAGGAGCCACTGCCACCTTCTGTGCTTGCACCCACTCCTGGAAGTCCCCTTTCACCATCCCTCCTGCATCTATCCTGTGTTTCAACATCTTACGAAGATTTTGTCATACATCACTAGGGATCAAGACGACCGTCCTAAGACATATAGCTAGAAATAATGAAGTAGAAATAAGAACAAACAGAATAAATATAAGGCAAAAGAAAGTTTCCTAAAGCTTCCTAATACTGAACTCTCAGCAGGCATAAAAGAGAAGCAGCTCATTACTTACAGTCATTTTCTTCAGTGTCTTCAAGCCTGACCATCAAAGGGGTTATGCAGCAGACAGAGACACAGCACACTCACAGATTCCCAGACCTGGTTGTGATAAAAAGGTGTGAGGTCCCCTGACACTTCTGAAAATATCCATGAAGGTAATCTGCTGCTTTACATACTTTAATAATTTTAGATATCTGGCACTTAGCTCCACCTTCTTTAGCTGTACTAGTGCACCTACTCAACTCTCTTCACAAGATCCACACTGAGGCTACATTAGATTACTGATTTCCACAAAGCTACTAAGATATGAACAAAGGTGTCCTGACTATCATGCTCGCTCCCTGGCTTGTCCTGCCCTTTTAGGAAAGCTGCCTGACTGAAGCTATTGGTTTAAACTATGTAGACCAAATCTGCTAAGCTTTCAAACAGTATTTTATGAGTAGGCGTTGTCTTCCTCGCACTTGGATAACACAACCGTGGTTTTCCTCTTGGTTTTGCACCCTGATTGTTAAGGTTAGGGTATTTCTTGACAGAGATTTTTTTAGACCATGTAAAAATTGAGTGTGTAAGGCCTACAAAAGATGGAGAATCTCCATTGTAGGGTATGATGCTCCTCAGCTCCCCAGCTAAATAAGGGGTCTGAGATGGTCAGGAAGGAAGGAAAGGAACATCTCAGAACAAGAGAGTCTGTGAAATGTTCTCAGATGCCAAAGAAGTCCTTGGGGAAAAAAATAAAATTTTTAAAAAAGGGGTTGGGTCTGGTCTGAATGATTAAGCAGCTTTTTCCATCTCTAATTTCTATGACTTCATACTTGTGTGTTGAAATCCAGACTCCACTGAAACTGATGATGAAACTCCCACTAAATTCCAGGGGCCAGGCTTTTATCTGCATTGTCTAAGGAGAACTTTTGCTAATTCTAAAATTCCTAAGTGCTATTTGAGGAATTTCCAGCTGTCATAAATGCTATTGTTGTCTTCCTAGTACTGCAAGCACAATTCAATTTGAAAAGAGAGCTGTACAAATGAAAGTATTTGTGTAAGTATAAGGCTTCCTTTCTGTTTCTCATTGTCTTTAACAAGAGATATTTCCACTGATCAGCCTGAGAGCTAAAAACTAGTTATCTTACAGATGGGTAACTAAACCTTAATGAGATCAAAGATTGTCTCTCCAAGTCTATTTGGTCTGCATGCTGCCTATCAGCTTTTTTTATGCTGACAGTTCCTGCTACTCCCAGCTGACAGCCTGAAGTGAAGCTCTCGGGCTCCACTGGTCTATAGCTACAAAGGGCATAAGGGAGATCTGCAGGGAATTTGGAGAAGCCGGTTTGTTCCACACAGACATGCCCATTGCAACTACTCTGAAATGTGGAAAGCAGGAGAATACTTTAAATGCTCCTTCTCTCTCTGTGCTAGACTCAGCAGCACTGTGGCACAGGTGCCCTGGGTTTGGTTTCTTTCCCCAGTTGAAAAAAGGTCACATCACACCTCCCATGTTCCTGCAATTCTTTCAGTTTTGGGGACCAATGTGGGGAATGAAACATATCATTTCCCTTTAGCTGCACAGGTTTAACTGTTTGTTTTAGGGATTAAATATTCATGAGCACGGTAAGAAGGAACTAGTGCAAGTGCATCTCTGTGGTTTAGTGCCTCTCCCTTGATGGTGGAAAGGAGAGTGAGAACCTTCCCAGGGGCGGGAGGGTATTCAATAACGCTCTCACTTCTTGAATGCTGTCACCCACAGCATGTCCGCTGAAAAGGGTGAGAAGTACTGCTACCTTTTCCAGTTGTTGTGAGGGGGAATGGCTAACGACACCGCCTTGCACTGATACGGTTTGTGTAGGCATTTTCTTACCTTTGGGTGAGGAAGGCAAAGCAATGTCCAGCCTGTGGATCTCAGGATAACTTGGGCTTTCCGGACTTTCTGATTTTCTTGGGACACATATCGTTCTCATAGTGTTTCCCTTTTCACAATGGCAGCAGGCTCTGGAGTATTCCCATTCCATCCTCTGATGCTGGAAATGTTCAAGCTTCCAGTTCTGGAAGGGCGCAGCTGTTGCGTGGACCAGCATCAGTCTCAAAAGGGAGGGCAGGCCCATGTTTCCTCACCTGTGCCCAGGTTTCTGCTTCCCCCCATGCCACCTGGGTAGCCTTGGACAAAGGATCAATCTCAGCGCCCAAGTAGCAGCAAATGCCTAAAGCAAATCAAAAATGTTAGGTGTTCCGAGCCATCCTAGTTTGTAATTAAAGATAACAAAAAAAATATGGGTAACAAGGGGGACAGGTTGCCACAGGCTCAGCCCAACACCGCATGGTTGTGCTTGCTCTTAGCTTCATCCAGCAATCATCGCTTGGCTGTACTCCTTTCCACATCATCTGCAGTGTCACTTACTGTCCTTTCTCACTGGGGCAGTTTGGATAATATCTGCATAGTTTCATTCCTACAAAACGCTAGTGGCTCTTGACATTGATTCTTTGCAAGACACTTTTCCAGCTTCTTTCATTTTTAGTTCATTCTCTTCCTTGCCTGCCTTGAATGTTCCCATGTGGTTATGATTGCTTTTAGCGAATCCATGCTCCTTAAAAGAAGCATACGAGCCAGTACGCTGGCGCAGCCCACAACAGACAGATTGCAAAGTTATGTTCAAGTTTGTTGAGGTTTCTTTCCTTACTGACAAAACTGGAAAAGGATATATGAAAAGAGCAAAGCTACCTTCAGAAAATCCTGGTGACAATTGTTCTGTCCTGCAAATGCCAATCTAATGTACCATTTTGTTCATCTGATGTGTAAAATGGCAAGAAAAAATTAATTTGATTAGAACCATGTGCACAGCAATATGAATAACAGATTATATGAATATCATTAATAATCTTTCTATGAAAGGGTTGGGAGCTTTTTTTCTTTAGTTTTCCATTTTAGTTTTCCATTTTTTTCCATTTATAAATTACCATTATTGCCTGCTTTTTTCAGACATCAAGGCCTCCTAAAAAACCCTCTAGGTAAGGATTGAATTTAGCAACCATAAAGCAAAGCAGATACCTGTTGATGCTGAGGTAGAAGAAACACTGCTGTGCAGAAAAGAATCTTGTATGGCAACCAGCCTTCCATCTGTATTTCCCAAGATAAATGACTGTAAGACTACAGTTTTTGACACCTCCGAATTTATTCCTGGATACCTTTTCCTTAAGTATTTAACATGAGACATATAAAGTGATCAAAATTATACGTACACACCAACCTTCCACACGTTATAAAATAATTAAACTAAAATTAATTAGATTATCACCATATAAATTAATAATATGTCATTGTCTCATATGAATTTATATCAATTTGGATGTGCTGCAAGTCTGGCCAAACAAGTAAAAATTCCCTGCTCTGGGGAAATTCCTTGGCATCAGGTCTATCCATATTCTAAGAATAAGCAATTAGTTGCTTGTGTTTAAAACAGCAAAGAAAAAATTCATGGAAGCAAATAGCTTTTCCCCACAAATGTTTACAGACTGAATATTCTGAGAGAGGATCTTTGAGCTGCTGACAGTAAAATAACATGAGACAGAAGAAATATTTTTGACCAGAAAAATCAGCAAGAAAACAACCAAAATGATCTCTTGCAGAAAGCAGAAGTGCCAGGGAAGAATTTTGCCATATAATAGACTGGTTTCTAGCAAGAAGGAAGAGCTGAAGAATGACAGTTTATGCAAATAAGTCAAGAAAAAAGAGACTAATAAATTAAATTGCATTGATACTAAGTATAAATAAATCCTATGTTTATATTTGGCTGCTGAAAAAAAAGTACTAATACTTAAATGAAAAAGTAAGAGTTTTTCCATTGCTATCAATAATACAATACCTTAGTAGATTGCCTAGAAGATCATCCAAATAAGACAGAAAAGCCTGCCTGTGCTTACTGGAATCATATTTGCTGGGAAAACTAGGTTCACACTATCAAACAGAATTAAAGCTGCTATGGTGGGTTTAGTAGCCAAACGGCAGAGCATACGTTGGAAACGTATAGAGTGTTTCTCAGCTAGACTGTGGCATTCTGAATACTTCCAAACTATAGACATGGAAAAAAGCTTCCAGGAAATAAGATCTCGCTATACTTCCCCAAAAACCCAGACAAAATGTGGAAAGATATTTATGAAAGACTTAGATTTCCCCCTTCTATATATTAGTGTTTGGACTCCCTACCCATGAGAAGCCTTAAAGGATATATAGCTTACAAGTTAATATTCTATCTTCATATGCGATGAATTATGATATGGATAAGTTTTGCAAATGTCTGTACAAGAAAGTGTGCTGTGATGGAATCAAGGTTGTCTGGGAGAGCACTTGGCTTCCTTTCCTGTGAGACTGTCCCTTCCCTGCGATCCCCTGCCTTGTCCTCTACAAACTTCTTATACTCTGCAGCAAAGGAGCTGGGAACCCCAATGGATAAAAACTCTGTTCTTACCATATGATTCTGTTTCAGTCTCAGCATGTATATGAGGGCCTGCTTAACCTCTTGATCTGGTTTAGCAAAAAGCAGAGGGAAGGAAAAATGAAACAATGAAATGAAATGAAATGAAATGAAATGAAATGAAATGAAATGAAATGAAATGAAATGAAATGAAATGAAATGAAAGAGAAAGGGAAAAATTTGAACTATAGGTAGATTTACCAGTGTCGTCTTTAACAAGCTTCTTATGAAAAAAAGCAGCCACATGTCTGTAAGAATGTCTTGTTAAGCAATTTTATTATTTTTTTTAATTTGGGATAACTTCACAGTAGCTTGGTTTATAGTGTAGACCCACAAGCAGCTTTCCCTGGCCTACCTGAAAGCGTCATGAGCTGCAGTGCAAGATGAGAAGGTGTAATAAGGTGATGAGTGTGGAGAAAGGGAATAAAGAGCATGCATACACTGGCTTTGCCATCAAAGTTGTTGTTCATGTAACGGTCCTGAGGAAATACGATATTCTAACTATACATTTCAGAGATCCTTAAAAATTTTCTGAAGAAGCTGTTGTTTGTGTTATTATTTTCAGTTCCGTTCTCTTATGTATTTCCAGAGCTACAAGTAAATCCACACACAGCCTTCTGGAAAACTTGGAATCACCTATTCTAAATTACTCCCATTCTTGCTCTAACAAATAAAGCTGAGAAAAAAAAACTGTTATTTCTGCTTTATAAGTCATGTAGAAGTTCTGTTATTAGTTTTAATTTAGAATTGCGATAAATGTATTTTTCAATTTCCTATGAAATGTAATTTTTAAAAATGTTCTGATGCATATTTTGTCAGCATGGCAAAATGTCATATCAGAAGTGCAAGAATGTTTGAAATCTTAACTAAAACCTCGGTTTAGGCAACACATGACAAAGCTCAGTTGCATCTGTAATTTGTGTAAACCTAATAAATCAGTTGTGCCATACATGACAAATAGATACTTCACCAGCTTCAGTCAGATTTCCTACAAGAGTGCGAGCTACTTCCCTGATTAAAGGAAATATAAATACTGAGTTCTGTTCTCAGATACATTAACACAGATCTGGAATGGTTCCAGTTGAAGTCAATCAAATTACTTTAGCTTCCCAAAGAAGTTGCACTGTGATGCAATTGATATCATCACTCAGTTTTCACTCGTGGAACATAAGAATACTGTCCACAGTCTGCAAGTCTCTTATAAAAAATCTATTTATACAAGTATATACACAAGTGGAAAAGATTTTTGAGGCTTGCATTTAATCATTTTCCTCTCTGAATTGTGAAGTTTTCCTGCATTGTATCATAGCCATGCTTTGCATACCAAGAGATATTAGTAATGGCCGTTGAAGTATCCTGCCATTTAAAAAAAATAAAATTACAAAATCCTCATGACATTTGACAGGATTATCATTTGCGGGAAGACAATTGCACAAATGCAAGAAACTGAAAGGGTGATCACTTTCTTTAATTCTTCATATTAACTTCATTGGATATTGATCTTCCTGCGGTGTTTCCAACACAGGGAATTATGTAGGAGAGACTGTCAAAAGTGTTTTCTGTCTGCTATTAATTGGCTTCTGTTGATGCCCATGAATTTAGACATTCAAGTTAATAGCAGACTTTGTCCAACATTAAGCATATTTGAAAATTGCTTCTGCAAGTTACTAGTGACTGGGAAAAATGTTTTCCTCAGGCTGAGCCCTTCTTTGGTTAAGTATTGTCTCAAAATAGATCCCACAGTGGGACAAATGTGTTTGTTGCTTAGATATGGTCTGCCAGATTTTCATGTGGAATATTTCAAGCCGAGGAGGGAGAATGACCTGTACCATGCAAGTTCTTCATGGGCGTTTAACACCCACAGTTTGAAACTCTAGCTCTGTTTATTTTCTCAAATAAAAACCAAGTGCTTGTTTCTGGGTCCTAGGTTGGGACCAGACCTCCCTGCCAGCAACCGCTTTGGGTCATGCTAAAGTAACCCCGGGTTACTGGCTGGAGAGAGCAGCCAGAACTTGCAGTAGCTCCTGGGCTGATTGACAGCTGAAGCCCGTTGTTGCTAGCCCCCACCCTGAACTTCAGCTTGGCTTTTGGCTACTCAATCCAGGTCTTCATCCTAAACATCGGTTCGGACCATGTGCGTCCTATTGCTTAACCAAAGGTCACGTGATAGGCTTTTCAAGTGTGAAGAGTAAATCTTAAGAGTCTCGTATCTTCGCAGAGCGTTTCAGAATATGCCACCCCTGGTGAATTTAATTCAGGTGCTCCCTGGCCTCTGGGTTAGCTGAGTGTGTACGTGAACAGCTACAGCAGAAAGCCATCCTCTCGTTACTGCATCCAGATGTGCACACCTCTCGTATGAGGTGCTAGGACTCATAAGGACATATCCTGAAACTCACAAGTGCTGTATGAAGTGGCACTACTCTGAACTGTTTTCATTATGTGTTAGGAGAGACCCTGTTCCTTTCCAGATGCCTACGCTGAAGTGCTCACAGCCCACCAGCTCAGTAACATTTCCTTCCTATTTATTATGCTCTGTATTTCTGTCTAAGATTTTTATTCTAACAGACGGCAAGACACAGACTCTACAGACCTGTTCTAGCTGTTGACATTAATCCAGCTTTCATTTTGTAGCCCCAGAGCAGATTTCGTGATGTGAGGTGCACAGTAGAGCAACCTGGCATCCAAGGACGGCAGCTTGGCTTTGTTAAGAAGATCACACAGGTTACAAGTGGCTACAGCAGGTTTTAATAACTATAGCATTTCCTCGTGCTGATTGTCAATATTGGAACAGAGCGCCAGGACTGTATCACCGTGCTTTCTGGGGTAGCCTTTAAGAAGTTGCATGAAGGGACATGCTCTAAGCCAGATAAGGACACACAAATCAGAAAGACCCTATCAAGTCAGAAATGGGTTGTTATTAAACAACTCTCTAGAAATTGGCCTTTAAATGGCCAGAGGTTTGTGGTTTACAACAGTTTAATGCTGACAATTGCAGGGATTGCAATGAAAGGTGAGCTATTGCTGTGGTATTGCTACTGTTGAAGACATCTAAAATCCCTGAAATCCACAAACAAATCAAACACCAGGGCTTCCATCTAGTTTGTTGAGCTGGACTTTGTGAGGGAAGACACAAGGAATCTCTTACTTGCCCACAGTACTAACATTTTGCGGCTGAGGTGGCACAGGAAGAGTTGAATTTAGCCGAGGAGCAGGACCTTGGTAGGAGTACACCTGCCTGTGTTTGCACCTCTTTTGAGATTTGATGACAGAATACACTGAAGATTGAGAAAATTTGTGTGTTACAAGACAATGCTAGAAGTCATTCTCCAACACACTGCCTTGAAATTCTCTGCTGCAAAGGGAATTGCCCTGCACCACTGTGTAGGCAGGGACTGAAATTTGGGCTAATAGGAACAGGATGCTAAGTGAGGTTGCAGGAGCCCTGCTCATGGCAAGTTGCTGTGGGATCTGTGCACTTTGCAAGTGCTTGAGGCTTAAAATGATCTCAGGTCAGCCAGTAGATTGAAGTTACACACTGGGCTTCCAACCCAGATTTCCTTTGAAAACTCAAGCAAGGTAAAAAAAAAAATCAAAATGTATCAATATACCTATGCTTCTGCATCCTGCATTTTCATCCACAGGAATTGCTGGATCTCCATCAATAATGCCTGCATTGTGCTTTGTTTGATACTATAAACCACTTTGTACATATTTGAAAATGCGGTTTCTCTATTTAGAGGCTATCCTGAGTCACGTCTGCTAGAGACCAAAAGTGAAATAAGGAAAATGGAGGTCCTGCCCTCAGCTAAAGCTTTATGTGAAAAATCTCACTTTAGCTCAGGGAATATTTTACACTCGAAGTGATTTGTCAGTACTAGGCAAAAGCTGGACCAGTTGATGGCCCCACAGTAAGAGTAAAGACAGAGGTCTCTGGGTTGCTGTGTGGCTGGCTTCTCTCTGTTGTCCTTTCCAGTCTGGTCTTCTTTCTTGTCCTTACAGAGGCCAGGTTTGGGGTTGTCTTGACTGCAAGCTGCTTACTTCCCTCTGGTCCCAAAGCTGCTAGTGGCTGTTCCAGCTCTTCAGGTTTTTCTGCTCCTAGGTGAGTTTTAGTAGCTCCTATTTTTCAGAATGAAAATGGGCTTTCTTCTCGGGAAAATGGTAAGCAATTGGTCCAGCTCATCATAGTATAGATAGGACCTTGGTGAACTACCAGACAAAAACACTGGTCAGGCTTACGGACACTGAGAATGTCAGGTGCAACAGATTTGCAGGGACATACTGGGGCAACTCCAAGTGCAAGATGGTGCAGACAGATTATTAGGAACAGTTCTGAGAAAGTCTTGGATGAAGTTCAAATCACTGAAATGACTAATGCGTTTCAGATTTGGCCAAGAAGCAGCATTAAGCCTTCATTTTCAACAGAAGGACACCTACCATTAAACAACGTGTTCCCTCTGACACATCACTTTTTACCAACCTCAGTTGCAGCAATTTAATCACTGGTTACTTTTACTACCAGGGCAAACTGTTATGTGAGTTTTGTGTGCAGATAGGATGATTCGTTTCATATGTCCAAAATATGTTTGCTGCAGGCTGGGTTTGCTGCTAAGTAGATAAACCACATCTGAAGCACTAATGCTCTCATTAACTGATGTGTGCTTTCTGATCATTTCTTTTAAACACAGCTTCTACTCAGCATCAAAAAACATTAGCAGTTTTCAGAGAAACCAGATCCCTCAGCTTTGACACATGATTTAGCACTCTGATCATTACACAACACATGGTTTCAAAGTGTCTGTTGCAATTTTAAACATGTGTGATGCTACTTGAACTACACTGTCTTTTTCACAAACTGCCCTGGGGAGTTTATTGAACATATTTTCAGTCAGGTTTCCTGGCACTTTAAATATAGTTTTCTCAAATAGCAGGGAACGTTGAAGCACTGCATGAAATAAAATAATGCAGTGTGGAGTAAGCAGGTGCAACTTTCATGGCCTGTACTCAAAGGTCTTGTGAATTCACAAGTGTTTTGAGTTATTCCAAGTTAGTTTTGATCTGTCTTATCCCATTTTGGCATTTGGAGAGAGTCTAAAAACAAGTATAACACAAATGCCACAACTGCTGGAAAGCAACAAGAAGTTGCTTCCTGCCACTTTAATTTCCTCCTTTAGTATCCTGGACCATTTATGGGAGGCAAACTGCTAGCAGAAGCAGATCGAGCACTTCCGAGGCAGCACTTGCTTATACAAGTATAGAGTTTTTCATGGTCAAAGGAGTGGGTGAGAGTTTAGTTTGCAGTGGGGATGCCCTCTTTGATCCAGCTCACCACAGGCCCACATAAGTGCTAGTGACAGCACTAGGGAGGGATGTGGGAGTGAAAGACTGAGCCCACAGGACAGGATGAGCCCACTGCTTTCAGCAGCAGATTAGATTTATACCAGATTCAAATGATCCTGGAGGTGCGGCATGAGTAATATCCATTGCTCACAGCCACTGAAAAACCAAACCAGCCCAGGCTATGCTTATGCTGAATCAACTCTGTTCTTACAGCTTCAGAAACACAAAGCTGTGTTGCCTGCCAGCAACAGGAAAGAGCAAAACGTGGATCTGAAACTCCAGCCTGCAAGAGGATGAAGGAACTGAAGCTCTCTGCTCTCCCCTGAGCATCACTGACTGCAGCACACCGGGAAGAGGAAGCAGGATATTAGGGCTGATGGGAGCAGAGTCACTTGGTTGATGGGCAAGTGCTGGCAAGGATTTCTCCTTGACAGCAGGTTTCTGTGCTGGCTATCTTGATGGCTAGGGAAAATGTGGGCCCTCCCCACAAGGAAACGAGAGACAGGGAAGGATACGGAGAAAGCTGAGGTACTCAACAACTTTTTTGCCTCAGTCTTCACTGGCAAGTGCTCAAGCCACACCACCCAAGTGGCAGAAGGCAAAAGCAGGGTTTGGGAGAATGAAGAACTGCCCACTGTAAGAGAAGATCAGGTTCGAGACCATCTAAGGAACCTGAAGGTGCACAAGTCCATGGGACATGATGAGATGCATCCACGGGTCCTGAGGGAATTGGGAGATGAAGTTGACAAACCACTATCCATCATATTTGAGAAGTCGTGGCAGTCGGTGAAGTTCCCACTGACTGGAAAAGGGAAAACATAGCCCCCATTTCTAAAAAGGAAGACCTGGGGAACTACAGGCCGGTCAGTCTCACCTCTGTGCCCCACAAGATCATGGAGCAGATCCTCCTGGAAACTATGCTAAGACATATGGAAAATGAAGAGGTGATTAGTGACAGAAAACATGGCTTCTAAGGGCAAATCATGCCTGAAAAATCTGGTGGCCTTCTATGACAAGGTTACAGCATTGGTGGATAAGCGAAGGGTGACTGACATCATCTACCTGGACTTGTGCAAAGCATTTGACACTGTCCCACACAACATCCTTGTCTCTAAAATGAAGAGACATGGATTTGGCGGGTGGACCACTCAGTGGATAAGGAATTGGCTGGATAGTCACACTCAAAGAGTTGCAGTCAATGGCTCGTTGTCCAAGTGGAGACCAGTGACGAGTGGCATTCCGCAGGGGTCGGTATTGAGACCGGGGTTTTTTAACACCTTTATCAGTGACATGGACAATGGGTCTAAGTGCACCCTCAGCAAGTTTGCCAACAACACCAAACTGTGTGGTGCTGTCAACACACTGGAGGGAAGGGATGCCATCCAGAGGAACCTTGACAGGCTTGAGAGTTGGGCCCGTGTGAACCTCATGAAGTTCAACAAGGCCAAGTGCAAGGTCTTGCATGCAGTTTGGGGCAACTCCAAGCACAAATACAGGCTGGGTGGAGAATGGATTGAAAGCAGCCCTGCCGAGAAGGACTTGGATGTGTGGGTTGATGAGAAACTCATCATGACTCGGCAATGTGTGCTTGCAGCCCAGAATGCCAACCACATCCCGGGCTGCATCCAAAGAAGCGTGGCCAGCAGGTCAAGGGAGTTGATTTTGCTGCTCTACTCTGCTCTGCTGACACCCCATCTGGAGTCCTGCATCCAGCTCTGGAGACTTCAGCACAGGAAAGACATGGACCTCTTGGAGTGGGTCCAGAGGAGAGCCACAAAAGTTATCAGTCAGAGGGATGGAGCACCTCTCCTATGAGGACAGGCTGAGAGAGTTGGAGTTGTTCAGCCTGGAGAAGAGAAGGCTCCAGGGACACCTTCTTGCAGCCTTCCAGTACTTCAAGGGGGCTTAAAAGAAAGATGGGGACAGACTTTTTAGCAGGGCCTGTAGCAATAGGACAAGGCATAATGGCTCTAAACTAAAAGAGGGCAGATTTAGACTAGATCTAAGGAAGAAATTTTTCACAACGAGGGTGGCAAGACAGTGAAACATTGCCCAGAGAAGTTGTCAATGCCCCATCCCTGGAAGTGTTCAAGACCAGGTTGGATGGAGCTTTGAGCAAGCTGGTCTAGTGGAAGATGCACCTGCCCATAGCAGGGGGGTTGGAACTAGATGATCTCTAAGGTCTTTTCCAGCACAAACCAGTCTATGATTCTGTGGTCGTCCATGAAACCTAAAGACATACCTATTCTGAAATGTAGCTTAGTGAGATAAGCAAATCATCACGGGCTCCTTCAAACCCACTGTTCCAGATCTATAGACTGATGCTCCTCCTGAAGAACAAAAAAAAAATCATCTCACCTTGTGGATGAAAGGATGTAACGGTATCATTGTCAGTGGCATTTTACTAGACTGAGAGTTCTGGGTTGTGAAGGTTCTGCTGGAAGATATACACTTGCTTTTTTGGAGACTAAAAAGATCTGGTTTATAATCACAAAATAATCAAAAGTTGCAGAAAGCTACACAATTAATTAAATGCAAAATTCTCAAACATAGAAAAGAGAGTTGTTAGTCTGCATACACAACTGTAATATGAAGGTCTAATCTCAACTGATTTTACCTTTTCTTAGGCAAGACATGTAGACCAGGGATCTGCCACTCTGAAACTTTGACAAAATTTGTATTTTGAATCACAACTGTAAAGGCTACTGATCAAGATAAGTTCTGGCACTTTTGAAACATCGTTGCTTGACCCTTGTAAACACTTCTTGTCACTCTAAAATTTGTTATCCCACTCACACTGTTTTATTCTCTTCCACTGTTTGTCAATAAGGCACATATCACTATCACCAGTACGCATACAAGTTGACCTAGTGTTTTGTTTCTCACATGGGAGAGCTGTTTCATTGTAGGCAGTCAAGGTGATATAAGATGATGTGAGGTTCATAAGACAGCAATCAAATCAATGAAATTGTCATCTGGTTAAAGAAGAAAGCAAAACATATGTGAAATAAATTTTAAACCAGCAGAAAGAAAATCCAGTGCTGTCATCACCCCAGTACTCTATCACCTGTACAGGAACAGCGCATGTGTGCTGGATGTTCTTGCCACCCACCTCCTAAAACCACGTGCATGCTGATCAGTCCTATCGTGCTATCATAAAGCAGACTTTATGCATGCTACAGCAACTGTGGCAAGAGTGCAAACCATCCTCGTCCAACATGTTTTCAGAGAATGTACAGAGAAAACAATCAAAGGTTTAGGATTGGATTTCTGAGCAAAAAGAAGCCTTCGTTCATGAGGGAAGTGTTCTTTGATATAAATAGCTTTATATCTCTGCAATCTTCTTCCCACCTTCATAACCACTTCTCTGCTGTTGACAACTGTTACTGTTCTATGGGGAATCCAACATCTGGGCAGTGGGTTTTAATTATGAGACAACTACCACGTAATACAGAAACAGCTATTTTTATTAAGCTTTGGTGTCAGGTTTTTTTCACAAGTGGTGTCACAAGGTGATTGAGAGGCTGGAATTTCCCCAGCTAATGTAAAAGCCCTGACTGAGTGAGGTGGAGGGCCAGCAGGGAGAACAACACCGAGACCCTGACCACAGTCTCTGCCTGGAACTGGAGCCAGACCCTGCTCAGATATTTAACACTTCTACTCCCTTCCAAGCTCCTGCTGTGGCTGGCCATGGGTTCACAATGATAACACCATATGTGAACCCTCCCAGCTGATCCATATGCAAATGTTTCACCTAGATAAAATATGGAGATGCAACCCTTCTTCCAACATGTGAACTGGAGCCCGTTATTTAAAATTTGTTAGTTTTATGCTTCCAAGGCAGCAAGCACAGGACGGACAATGCCTGAGCCACATAAACCTAACTGATGGAAAGATAAGCCAGTGCAACTGACTCAACAAACTGGTACTAGCAAAATTAGTTTATGCACTAGCAAAGTTGATCAATACTTTGCATCATTTTTTTTGTGGTACCTCTTGATCTGGTAAGAAGAGTCCTTAAGATGAGGTTGCTGCATTGGTGAGCCCCAGCCTCAAGCAAAGTACTGAAATGCCCAAGCCATAATAAATCCTGTGGATCCCAGTATGCCAGGAGTGCAGAGCAGAGACCCTCATTTTGCCCCAGTATAAAATCAGAATGAACTTGTCAGGGTTTATTACCTGGATCAACACTGGGAAGTAGCTGAGTGGCTTTGGAAGTAGCATACCTGGCTGACTGATTGTGAAGTCTGACTTAATAAATCCTTCTAAATTGGCATTAGTGATGCATGGGTCTGCTCTAGGTTTTCTGCACCCGTAGCATGGCTAATTAATAGTCTAGATAAAGCATCCATAGATAAAGACTGAGGAGGTCAGAAGTACCGAGTTCAAATATCTGCTATCTCTACCTTCTCATTCATCAGTTTCCTGGTATTTTCTCCTCCTTCCCCAGTGTCCTGCATTACTAGTGCACGCGTGCGCAGCACGCAGTGCAATGCCTTTGGCATACTGGAGAAAGAGGTTGAGTGGGAAAAGACAGCCAGGCAACACATGCTTCCTCTCCAGCCACATGTCTTCCCTGAGAAAAAGGAAAGGATTACTTTGGTACATGCTGTGCTGGTTCTGGGATGTGAGATCAAACCTACAGGACAAATTCTGCCTGCAAGCCTCTAGCTGGGCATTCCTTCCCTATGTGTTAGAGCAGTGCTGAAGAACAAAAGCTTACTAAGCAAAGATTGGGTTTTTGTCTAATGAAAGGGAATACAAGAACAGAAAGGAAACAAATCCCCCTGCACCCTACAGCAAAGACTGTTTAAAGTCCCCCATCGATTTTGCACCGGCAGCAATGAGGGCTGTTTCCTCTACAGTTGTGCCCTGGGAATGGCAACTTCCAGACAGACCTTATGTCTTTACCTTACCTCAGAGCACACTCGCGTTGCTACACAGCACCATGCAGCACCATGCACAGAGACGAGCGACGGTGCCAGAAACAGGATCACCAGCACAGTGCAGCACTGCATTGAGCAGCCTCTCCCAGCCCAGCTCATTTGCTGGGGTCCTGTGCCATACCGATGTGGTGACACCGTTTCTGTTCCTGGAGCAATCTCACACAGTGCCAGCCCAGACATCTGGCACCGAATCTCATCACACAGTCTTCTGTTGACTGCAAAATTTATGAATGGTAATTGCCAGTCCACATTTCTAATTTCCTTACTACTTCTGTGTCCCTAAAAACTCGGGAGAGTTAACTGTAGGCCCCCATGGAAGGGCTGAAGTTGGACTCATGTCTCTGAACCTGGAGTTTGATGCACACAGGTTCGTGTCTGATAATGTCTCTTGTATTTCTTCTTCACCCCTTCTTCCTTCTCCCAGCATATGCGGGCCAGATCATCCCTATAGGCACAAAATCATCTGCAAGAGTCACTGATGTCATTTGTTCATGCAGTTTGCAAGGCTGACTGCTCTGCTTCTAGACACAGCAGCACCAGCAACCAATACAGTCACTGAAAACCTGGACCAGCTTGGTCTATCTCAGCAGCTCCTATTTCTTATTTCTAGGGTTTTAGTAGCACACATTCATTTTACCAAGGCAGGATCTTTTCTGCACAACACCCACTGAAAATGTGTCTGTGCCCAGAAGGATGCTTAGTACTGTTATGCCACAAAACACATCCCTAGGGGGTTTTGGTAGCAGTAAAGGCTTGGAATTTGGAGGAATATACTTACAGCATCCCCTGTGTGAGAGCCTTACTGGTTTCCTACCTCTCTGAGGAACTCTGCGACTGCACAACAAGCCCAGATGAAGCAGCAGTCTTGAGGCGGACTCTATCACCAAAGCTTTCTTTCCCCTGTTGATGGTAACGTGACTCATACGTCCTCGGACCTGGGGGCAAACAAGCTGTGAAAACCTCTGAGAAATTCGGAAGCTGTTGCAGTGTTTTGTGGCATTGAATGCCAGCACAGCAAACTCATCTCTGCAAAATGTTCTGACTTCGCAATAATTCAGCTACTTACTACTAGAAAGCATCTAATATTAAGCCATACATCACCAGGGGCAGAGGTTTCTCATTCCTTTGCTGCAAAGGGAAAAGTAGGTAACTTGCATGTGATTTATAGGGAAAACTCTAACTAGATGAGCGCAACACATACCCCGTGCCAGCGGCAGTAAATCCAAGCCCTCTGTGCTCTCAAGGGAATGTTTCAAGCAGTAGCCTGAAAAATATGTGCAATGCCTTTGAAAATCCTGTGGTTGAGGGTTGGTAGAAAATTTTCACCATCGTTCTATGTGGCTACCTGCCTGTGCTGAGAGACTACTACAACAGCAGCAACTGCAAAAATTGCCTGGTATCAGGCCTTATATCAGCCTCCCCTAATCACTTTTGCATGTAGTCAGAAGGTTAAAAAGTTTATCTAGGTTTATGAAATCTGTCTTACCAGAAAAAGAAAAGAAGAAAAAAAAAAAAAAGTTGATTTGAAAGGAAGGACATTTTCAATTGCAGGACTGAAATGTTTAAAGATGTTACTCCAGGACTTTGTAAAAGTCCTGTTCAAATTACTAAGAGGGGAGAAAAACAAGCTCTGAGGCTGGTAAAGGCCTAGACCAAAAGCAGTATCAGTAAAACAAATTCTTCTCCAATAGGGTCCTGAGAATATGGGACCGATGAGCAGGCAAAGTGGCTGGAGTAGGCAGTGAAATGTGCTCAGGAAGGGGAGGAATTCAACCAGCTGTCATCAACGGTAAGTTATTTTCAATTTTTATTTATGGAAATAGATTTTTAAAAAATTTTAAAACTCTTTTCAGCCTTGAGTAAGCAAAAGAGCTCGTCCCTTGCCACCTAAATAACACCCGCAAAGAGTGGAGGGAAACACAGGAGGTGAATGACTTGCCCAAAGTCAAGCAGTGGGATAGCAGAAGAGCTGAGGGAGATGCAGATCCCCGTGGTGCAGCGCTGAGCATCCTGATGCAGGACGAGTCTCCACCACCTCCAGCAGCCAGACCGCAGTGGGCAGGTCGTCCTTGGGACCGAGAGGCAGCAGGGCAGCTGCCTCCCACCCTCCCCAAAGGAAATGTTTGGCACTGCTGGGTTCAGAGGCTGCTGCCTCTGCTCCTGCTCCTGCTCCTGCGGTGAGGGTGTGTTTCTCCCTCTGCTCAGAACAGACTGCTCCAGGTACGGCCTCCTGGGAAGATAAAGTAGACGCCAATCTTTAAAGTAATGGCATTTCCCCCCGCTCGGAGCAATATAACCACCACTGCAAAGGGGGAGGAAAAATTAAACCACTCTCAGAAATCTGGGAGGTGGCAGGTGTTAGCCTCTTTAATAGGAGTAATAAAAATAATGACTTCTATTAATATTAGGTATCTGATTTCCAGTCTTGAACACGAAAAGTGCAATACCTGCCATTTTAAATTACTCTGTCATGTTTTCATTCCCTCCTTTCCCCTTTGGGATTTCAAAAATCTTGGCGAAATGTGTGTGCACTCTTCAAATATTTCCTGAGGCCAGTGGGGTCCATATGTACTTAGGAACAAGTTTTTCAGTCTGTGGGTCATACCTGATGACATTTAGATTTTCTGATTGGTATATATTGGCAGCACAGAGCTAGAAGATGATGGGGATTTCCCCTTGCAGATGTAATGTAGTATTTTATATAGTTTAAGGGCAGCGCAAAAGTAATACAGCATTTTACAAAGATTAAGCAGAACACTTCAATGTTTGCATTTTGGTTACAGCCGTGGCTCCTAAATTAGAGTGTCATTGTCAAGGTAAGAATGATACTTTATTTATACTGCTGGTTAACATATGGTGTTATTTATGCCTCAGACATCCACAGCAGAAAAAATTTTCTAAGTCTAATTTATGCTGTTCGTGAGTAGCCAGCAAAAAGATGAGACCTCACTGTTTTTACTAGCTCACTGAGTGCTGTTTTAGATTAAAATAGTTAAGGGATGTATTTTTTTGAAGAAAAAAAATTCTACGACGGTTTTGTACAGAAACCATGACTAATGTAAATGCAGATCTGTATCCTTCCTCTGCTGTCAGATCTTGCCCATGACACCATCTCTGGTTGTCCTCAGCTACCCACTGTACATCATATCCCGTGCCCTTCCCCTCTATCAGTAGTTTTTGATGAAAGTATTATTTGAACAGGTTGGGGCAAGGTGTGTGTGTCAGGGGATGGACGTGCCTGTATTCATCTGTGTACATGCTGAGAATCATTTGCTCTTTTGCTCATATGGAAGATGAAGCTGAGCTGAAGTCGAATGTCAGGTCAGCTTTACTCCTAAGTAGTGGTAAATGGCGTAGGAGGTTCTGTGAGTCGGTGCACTCTGGGGATACTTTTTTTTTATTTAGAAAAAACAGGAAATGAGAGACTGCTTTAGAAAAAGGCTTTTTTTAATAAACAATTTAAATATATCTCAGTTCTGAGTCCTCTCTCCTTTCCTCACTTTCCCAGTACTGCGGGAGGACTTGAGCCTGTATATTTCACCTTAACGCTCTTCTTAACTCAGCTTTGTAGATGGCCCTTAGAGCTACAGAAGCTGACTTTGTCCAAAGCTTGTGAGACACCTAATCGCTTCCACCAGAAAATAGATTTATTTTGTTTAAATGTTAGAACTTGCTCATATTAGAGAGCTAGATAGGGATCTGCAATGCAACAGACTATGCTAAAGAAAAGCTTGGTGCAAAGTTGTGATATTAATCATTCAAAGGGAGCTGCTAAGGGTGTAAACAGGTGGGATGGACATAAGAATTTTACTTTTCAGTGAGAACTTCTAATGTTTATCTGATTCACATTTTTGGGTATTTAAGTTGTGTAGAAAACGTATCTATAATATATGCATATATTGCAAAAAAGAGTTTTAATTTAGGTTGTCCACCATGCCATTCATTTGCATTCTGCAGTGGCCACCCCCTGTAGCAGGTATAGGCACCGTGCCGAGGGGTCTCCACAAAACACCCGGCGGGCTGGGGGAGAGGGGCAGGCAGGAGAGGCGGTGAGATAGAGCTCCCTGAGCTGGCCCTGCTGCGACAGGCATCCGTGAAACCGCACCTCCCGTGGGGCACAGAACAGGTCAAGGGCTGGATTCGGTGCTGCCCTCATGCTCCCAGTCCCCCAGATATGGCCCTAACTTCTAGAGCAATGGCTTCCAGCCCTTTTCCACTTGCAGGCTCACTGGCAGCCACCCCCCGCCCAGGCACGGCCCCTCCAGGGGCGCAGGGAAGCGCCAGGCTTGCCGCGGGACGCTGCCGCCTCCAGCCTTGCCGGCAGGCAGAAAGGTCCGTGGGCACCCGCCAAAATGACCAGCGGGACAGGGTAGCTCGAGGCTTCTAAAGTACGTTTTGTCAAGAGAGCCTGTTCATGAAAAGCAGGCATAGCATTTCTGCCTGCTGTTTAAAAGAAAACGTACGTGTTATTGCCACTTACTTCAGCTAATCTTTGCAAAGCGCTTAAGTTTCATGTTCAAAGACATTAAGCACATGTTTATATGCAGTTCAGCACCGTTATTAAGAATTTTCAACAGGATACGAACAAAGTCAATAAATCTGGAAAGCAGCCGTCTGACAAGTCCTACAACTCGCAGTGAGGACATCCAGTAATAACACAAAACGGGGCTGTGATGCTTTCAAAGGCGGCGTACGGTAACACCAGACTGCGTCAGTAGGTAGTGTTATGACTCCAACGCCCACGTGGGCCAGCACGCTGCCTCTTCCTCACAGCATCCAGAGACAAGGGCTATATTTCTCAAATTGCACTGTTGAATGAAGTGACTTCGGGCTAAATTCTCCAGCCCATTTCTTAGCGGGCTCCCAGCTCCATCAGAGGTGGTTTTGCTCAGGTACCAGAACCAAGAGGAGAGGGACTTGAGAATGAATCCAGACCCCACCTTCCTGCTGCTTTTTTACATTAATTTTTTTCCTGTTTGTTCCCCTACCCTCGTAATTCTTCTTTGAAGCCTTCTAACAGGGTCTTTTTATTTCTTTAGAAATAATTTGTTCAAAATTCTAATGCACAGGATATGCTTTTTAAGTCATTTATCCTCAAATTCTGTGTGTTCAGAGCAAGTGTAAGATGCAGACGTGTGCCCGTGCACGAAGCAGATGTATGTCTGCAGACTCTGGGAGGGAGAGTCTCTCAAACTGGTATTTCACACACTGTGGTCCATGGCCAAATTTCATCAGAATCTGCAGTTTCATTTATGACAAGGCCACTATCTTTTAAAATACTTGATTATTTTAAACTCTAGTATGTGATTATATTTTTTTTCTCTCATTTAGACCGACGTAAGCACCAAATAACGTGACAGAATGAGACATTGGTGCCAATCTGGAATAGGTCAGATCTGCCTCTGACAAACCTCCTTGGCTCTAGAGGTGAATAATGGTTTAATTCTGTCATGAGATGACGGTTCATCTATTTGCTTCCCTTGCTTTGAAGACTGGGGATGACTTCAGGGCTTTGTTTTGCCAGCGAAGGCCTGATAGTGCTAAAGCCATTTGCAAACAGCCCCTGACTTCCAGCCTACAAAACCTGAGCTATTCCCGTCCTAAACTCCTCCCCGGCAGATTCTGCCAATCATGACAAATTGTGTGAAATTTGTGGTGAATCTGTGATGTGAAGAAAAGTCCGCCAGGGACTAATTTGACACTATCAGATGCAATTTTCCTTTATTACCCTAAGGCAAAATTTAAACTAGTTTCCAGGGGTGAGAGGTTACTCCATTAGCCCACGGGGCTGGCCCCAGCAGGCTGCCAGCTAGACAGCCTGGAGCATCGTTGGGTGGATCTACTTCTCCTGTTGCCTCCGTCTTTTCCGGGGTTTTCATTTTAGGGTGGCACTTCTATTCTTAGTCTTCAGGTAGACACCTCTTTTCATAGTCAGACCTATTTCTGCAGCGTTTTTTTGCAGGAGAAAACAAAGATTCAGGCTCTGTTGTTCCAACAGATCCTGTTAACCCTGTGCTGGCTGGAGGGGGGAGTGGGGCTGAGGAGAGCAGAGGCCCCAGGTGGAGCTGGATAACAGGGAGGCAGAGATGGGTGGGGGTGTGGGGAGACCCGGAGCAGAGAGTCAGCTCAGGTCCCCCGGGACAGTGCCAGCCACCCCCGACCAGAGCCACCCCTGCACGCACCTACCCCCGAGCACGTGGGCACCCCAGGGGGGGCGAGAGGCTTTGCACCCGGCCGGGCTTCAGCTGAGCATCTGCCTTCCTGTGAACCGAGGCACCATGTCCCCGGGTCCCGGGTCAGGGCGAGGGTCCCCAGGCAGGCTCCCCGTAGCACCAGCCCAGGCCCAGCAGGGCTCCTGGCTTGCGGATCATCTTCAACCAAAGCAGCTGCTTTGCCGCTGGATCCCAGCAGGGGCTGGAAGCGGTACAGCCCTATTCTCGGGAAAGCACCCTTGAGTTATAAACCTTTAGCAGTGTTTTCTCGCGTCTCTCTTTAACCACAGTTACCCTGCTCTCCACATAAACTGCACACCTCTAACAAATAACCGTGCAGAGGTTCAGGCTGACCAACACCAGATGGGATTGCAGAATCATGTCTACTACCCATCTTATGCTCATTCAGGACCCAGTTCCACCAAAGTCCACCATAAAAAGTCAATGCCACAAGTAAGAATGACATTTGCAAAAGAGCTCAGATTGCACATGCTTTTTTTTTTTTTTTTCCTCCCTTCTGTTTCTTCAGGGTTTTTTTCCTTCTCCCTTCATCTTCAAGAAAGTTGAGTTTAGTTTAGCTCCGTGTCCTCATGCTTCTCCCTTTCACACAGGCGCTGACTGCCGGGGGACATGTTGCTTATGTGAGATTTTGCAAAGGACAGGAGAGCTGCTCAGTGTTTTCAGTGATGAGTCAGAAAAGCAAGGACAAAAAATGAGAACTTTCCTCTTTAAGCCCGGGGGTGAAACAGGCTCTTCTTAGGATGCCGTGTGTAAGTGGTTGAGCTGAACCAGGGACTTCTGGGGCAGCAGAGGCATAACCACCCTAAATCTGCAAATATTGCAGTGTTTGTCTTTGGCAATAATTTGGAAAAGGCACCACGGAGGCAGGAACAAGAATCCTCAGAAGGGCAGATGCAACATAATCTGCCCCAGCGCGACATTCTCCGTGATTTTAATAGCTGGCACAAATCCCAAATGGTGAGGTAGTTCCACCTCTTTTAAAAATGCCTTTTTAATTGTCAGGAAGAGCTGTTAAGTGAATTAAAATAAGCTCATTTTAAGAAATGAAATAAAAATATTTATATAGGGACTCGGATGGGTTTGAATTCACCTCTTTAACTAAACTAGATGAAGCCAAAAAGTTGGGGACTGATGGTTATTACAGAGTAATCAGGATGAAGACTGGTTATAATTTAATTAGCTATCCCTAAACGGTTTTACATATGTGTGGACATTCTTGTCCTGAGGAAAGAGTCTTCAGATTGGATCACCTGAGAGTACAAATCTCGACCACAGTACTTCTGATGACAGCATTGCATTTCTACTTTCATTAACTAGCACCTCGTGGGGTTAATGCTACTCACTGTCCTTCGAGAACTGACAAACAACCCCAATTTTTGCCACATGCCCTCTGCCTTTTCCTCCTCCGAGGCACTGCAGGAGGCAGGCCCCGTTGCCATGTAAGAGTGTCTGCAACACCCTTCTCCAGGAGGGAGAAGACAGGCTTGGAGGCATCTGCTTTCAAGATCAACAATTGCTTGGGGAGGGAACAAACACCAACCAAACAAATCATCCAACCAGGAAAAGCCATTTAAACTGAATTACTGGCACTGCTATTTTCACCTTTCCACAACCTAGCCATGACTTACAGCGAATCCCGAGTTAAGAGTTCATAATTCTAGCTGAACTTAATGGGAGTATTTACACAAGAATTGTGTTGCAATAGCTAATAGGCTTGGTTGTGGGCAGGTCTGTTTTGCTGTGTCTGTACTGATTTTGGTCCAAAGAACATTGCCACTGCTGCAGTTCTACCAACAGGTAGGAATAATTTTAACACTGCTCTGACTGATCACTGCTAATTCAGCAACCATATTGTCTAACCGTGGCCCAGTGTTTGCAGTCCATGCTGATGGCTTCTGCTGACTTGTCCACACCAGATCTCACATCATCAGTACCACAACAGAAGTTCTGCTGGTGGGCAACTTGGAAGGAAAATGTGATTTTTGAAAAGTTCTCTCTGTCTCAGCTTTCTTCACGGACACAGTAGCAGTAATGATATTTCACGTAATCACAGAATCATTAAGGTTGGAAAAGACTTTTAAGATCAAGTCAAACCATCAACCCAACACCACCAGGCCCACTAAACCGTATCCTGAAGTGCCACATCCACACATTTTGTGAACACTTCCAGTGATAGTGACTCCACCACCTCCCTGGGCAGCCTGTTCCAATTTCTCAAGTTTATAAGCATTTACTCATTAGTTTTCATAGTAAAGTGCCTTGAAGGTGAGAAGTGTGAAATATTCTATTTAGTTACAAAAGCATAGATGAGGCAAAGGCAGAAGACAACTATCTAATTTAAACAAAATGTCCTTTTATAATGTTCTAGTGATGCTGGGTTTTGAATGTGACAGAGGGCAGTCAATCTCTGTACACAAACAATGACACCAGGAGATGCACTTCCTTTTCATGAACTTTGGCTCCAAACCTGATCCATCCCATTTAATAACAGAAAGAAAAATAAGGAGAGAAAGAGAGAGAGAGAGACAGAGAAGGAAAATACTTTCTTCATGCCAATGTGAGGTGTAAGGCAATGTTTCATATTAACCCCGGCTTCCTCTTCATCCAGCTGATTTCTTTGAACACCACAGCCATAGTTCATCCACTGGTCCTATGTCCTGCGTTGTTCCTCAGGGGGGCTCAATGTTACGTTTAGAAAGAGATAAAGTATTGCTGAAGAGTTTAACTAGATTTTTCAATCTAGCAGCTTCGTAAGAAAAGAGGATGCACTGAAGCTAAAGTTTCTTATGGGGTTTTATTGGTACTATAAGGAAAGATTGGAGAATTTCCAGCCAGGACCAGACAGAAATTATTGGACTGCATTGGTTTGGGTTCGGTTGGATTGGGTTAGGTAGGGTAGGGTAGATTAGGGCACTTTTTGAGGACATGGAGAGCTGTCCCTTCTGGCTCCAAACAGGAATACCAAGGTGGCTCTCTCCTGCTGTAACCAGTGATTTCTGATCAATTACTTCTTTTTTCCCAAATCAGATAGGACATTTCCAGCAGGAAACTGTCACAGAGGAAGGGCTCTGTGACAGGGATGATCAGCTGCTGTGCAGAGATCTGATCACCCACCCCTGGTGCCAGTCAAACAGGCAGTGAGAGCAACCTGAGCAATGTGCTACTCTGGAGCTCAAAATCCGAGAAGAGCATTGATGGTAAAGCTGCAGATGATGAGCTGGAAAAGCCTGTTGTCAGCATGATGAACACTGTTAGGTAAGGGGTCCCATTCAATTTTTTGCTGCAGGGTCTATAACAAATGTAATGGCAGCGGGACACAAGCACAGTTTTCCCACAGGACAGAGAGGACCCCTCATCACACTAGGAGGCCAGGCATAAGAGGGGAAGGGAGCAGTGCTTTCCAGGGGTTTCTTCAAAATGCCTCAGGCCTGTGTGAAACAAAACCAGCAAGAATAATTTTGGGAATCAGAAATATCAATGAGCTTGAATTTTAATTTCCCATACTCTACCAGTTGCCTGACCTTCCCCCTGTGCGTTCCTTTGTCTATACACAACAGTGCAGAAGGGAAGTTACTTTATCTAACTTCAGGCATTTACACATTTTAGGACACAATTTAACTCAGCTCTTCGAGACATCGATCACAAGACAAATAAATAGGCTACAAAACACCTGTGGCCTTCCTACAAAAGCAGGCTAGATGAGAAGTTCATACGCAGATATGTGGTCAGATCAATTCTAACCCCATGACTACTCCCCCCACATCCTTCCCATTTCCCTCATGAAAAAACACAGATCCCCTCACAGCACAAGGCTCATCAGAAGCAGGGCTCTTCTTGCAGAGTCACACCAGGATGTGTTCATTGATGAGTGAAACCAGGTTGAAATTCAACTGCTAGCTCTGGCCTCCCACTCATTATCTCTGCTGGGTGTTTAGATCTCAGGGAATTTGTGGAGTTTCTGGGTTTCCAGATACCGGATAGTCTTTTCTGTGAGGCGGTGGGCCTAATTCCTTCAGTGGCTGCAGAGGAATCTCTACAAGAGAACCTCATGAGCATTGCTCTCTCTCTTTCCTCTAAGGGAAGAAACTGAATTTGTAGGTTTTCTGACAAATGCTTGTTTTCTGCTGTTGTCAGAAAGCCAGGAGACATATAGCAGCTCTAATAGTGGGAGCTAAATAAAAGCAGAAAAGTTTCCAGCCTGCTGCTACACTGGATACGTATGCAAAGTGAGGTTAAAGAGAGGTAGCTCTGCTCCAGCAGAGACTCACCCAGAATAATTTTTGAAGTGGCACAGCCCTTTCTCCCCTCCCACCTCAGTATACGTTTAATTCTTAAAAACACAACCCAGTGATCGCTGCAAAGCAAGTATACTTGCCTATTCAAACCACAAATCAATATTAAAAGGGGACTCACTTTTTTAAGTGGGATATGTCCCCAGCCTTCATCCAAGATGAAGCGTAAGATGTTATCTTACACTTGATACTGATATATAGCAATATTCTGTTGATGACATGTTATATCTGAATCAGGGTTACGTTTCTAATATGAAGTTACCATGTAATAGACTTAGTGTGTCACCAGATACTGAAGTCATACAAACCACTGTAGAAAATGATCTTCAATACAAGCAATACCTCCATTTCTTTGGGATGTGAAACTCTTTCACTTCCCTTTCTGCTTTTGTTTCCTAGGACTCTGTTTCCTTCAAAGCTAAAAACTGGTATTTGCTGTTTTCGAGGGCTATTTATTGCCGTGACAGCGACACGTCACTCCAAGTAAGGCCTCTTAAGTACTGTTATCACATATCCGACCTGAAAACATACAAACACATTCAAACAAAAATGCTGTATTAATAGAGAGGCTTAAAATAAACGAACAGGAAACAAGCAGAACGTTTTAAAAGAAGGAACTGCAGTTGACAGACTTTAAAGACAAATAAACTTTTAGATTTGACTCCCTCTAGAGTATTTTTAAGGAAAAGCTTGATGCAGGAGATTCCGTTTTTGTTGCAGAAACTCTCTCCCAGCAGTCCCACCGAAATGTGCTTCTCTCCAAATGCAGTAATCCCTTTGAGCCCAGCAGCCTTCCTTCAGCAAGAGCTGTCTGCCTGGTGCCGGTCACAGCCGCGGCAGGGCTCAGGCCAGGCTGCCTCAGTGCCTCACCGAGACCAGGAAACAAAGGAAGATCTTCTCTCCTGTAAGAGGTGAAAGAGCCCCGACAGCACATGCCTACAATGTCCAGAAAGGGGACCAAACCCGGCCTGTCTTCGTCAACGGAAGGCAGCAGGAGGGCTTTCATTTGGTCTGTAGTGACGAGTCGGAACCTAGTGGACCCATGTCTGTAGGGAACCTCCCGTAGGGTACTGCAGTACAGTTCTCTTTGACCCTTGGGGGTTCAAACAAACTCAACACAGTGTTGCAACGTCTGCGGATCCCAAATGTCCTAGAAGGAGGATCGGTTACCTATTTCAAAACAAGCAGTGCCAATGTAGTTACCGAGGTCTTCACAACCAATGTTCAGCCATGCTCTGTACCCACAAATGCTCCCGCTACCGCTCACTCTGGGGGAGCCGCCGGGGATTACAAGTAGTAGAGAGATACTGAACAGAAGAAAAGGTAGCACAGAAAATGCAACTGAATTTTTGAGAAAGAGCCCAGTGGAAACAAGACCCGGAGTTTTCCAAGGCATTTATATCTATGTTTCTAAAGAAAAACAAACAGAACATCAAATAAATTCCGTAAGTTTCATATGCAATAACGAAAGGGGAATAAAGGATATGCACAACTTTTCTTCTGTCTTTGCCAGGCAGTAAGATGGAAAGATACCTGGAGAAAGAAAATGTGTAAATATACTGTAGCTGCCTGGATCTGAAAATACAGAAACTGGATTTCTTACTAACTAGCTCCATCACCTACCAGCATGTTGCTAGTTTTCTAGAGAGACAAAAGAAAGGAAAAAAAAAAAAACCCTAACATCTTTTTAGCTGCAGAAATGTGTAGATAAATTCAGTCTGACTACAACTCATGTACTGCACTGCAGTCCCTCCAGGAACAAATTTGGATCACTATGCCATAGACTCCAAAGGGTCAACATGACATATTGCATCATATCCCCCTACACGAAAAAGAATTCACTAACAAACATCACTTCCAAAAGTGCTCCTTTATTCCCCTTTCACATTATAGTTTCTTATGAAATATTTTAGTGGATTACTTTGGTGCTTTGCCACATTTCTCTCAATCTATTTATAAATGTTTGGTTGGAAAGAAAGTAAACATTACAGGATAAACACTTTATAAACCTTTGCTATTTTCATATAATACTCGAACTGGAATTGGTTTTACTTAAAAAAAATAAATCTGGAGTGCTGTGCAGAATGACATAAAATCTCCCATGCCTGTTCAAATGCAAAAATAAAAAAAAAAAATCAAAAAGCATAAACAAAATTAGTTATATAATCTGAGAACACAGAAATTATGTCTTTTATGAGGAAAAAAAAGCCTGCCAGGTAGACTCCATCCTGCATAGTATGTAACTGGTAACAGCCTTCAGAGCAATCACTGCTGTTTGATTATAAATCGAATTGATTAACGTGCCACTAGAAAAGCAGCAGCAACGCTGAATGCGTGATATTCCGCCCCCCACCCCCAATAATGGACTAAACAAATGTTTCACACCTTAAGGCTCCGGCTGCATTTGGAAAAGCCCAACCGGTTTCTCACAGGCAGAAAAGCGCTGGCTAAAGTGGGTGCTGCTGCTGCTGCAGCCATGGCTGCTGATGCACCCTTCCCACCCCGCAGACCAGCGACTTGCTGCTTGTTTATTTAAGTGACACTGTTGTTTGAAATGATGGGGGCTTCTTATCCTCTTGAGTCATGCATTCTCTGTCTGGGATCCTCTGTTTAGGCACTTTTAGCACCTCATTAATTACTAACTGCAAAAAAGTCATGCTGTTTTGCAACTCTATTGCCTTTGTTAAGAAATCTCAATCCTGTGTTAGAATGTGAAAGGGGACTGTTATCTACCATATGCTCTGCTTGACTCCATATTACAAAATTAGCTTTCTAGTTCCTGAAATACATATACATGTTCTCTTTATACCCAAACCCCACGGTTAAACAGCCTGGCTTCCCTTAAATAGCCCGCCAGTAACAATTGTAGAAGCTACTGTTGCAGATAAAAACCACTCGCATTATTAAAAAACTCCACACATTATAAATAAATGTTTTATCCAGGAAGATACAATTTCTTAACAATGATCATTAAGTCCTGCTACAAAATGCTACTTTAGATGCCTTTTTGTGAATCTGTGGGTACTAAAACCTTCTCTAACAGTTAACGATTAAAGGTAAGTAACTAACAGGTTAAGCAGTTGGAGATTTTACTTCACTTTTAGATGGCAGGTTGGTGGGACAGTATCATGTAAGGAACAACGAAACTCTTCCCTGCAACGTCCTGGATGTTATTACCGTATGTAACTCTGCAAGCACGGTAAAGCAGGTCGGTACGAGAAGTTTGATCCGAACAGGGACTTTGATGGCTGTGCAGAAAGCTGTGATCTCAGAATTATCTTCAGCAGCAGCTTAGCCTGGAAGCACCTAATTAAATTTACAGTGTCCTTCCTTGTTTGGGGTGAATGCTCCTCGGAGTTCAGCCCCTGCAGAGACCCAGAGCCAGCCCAGGCAGGACTCCTGGGTGAGCAGCTTGTGGGCCAGAGCAGAGTGTAGCGGAGCCGAATTCACAGAAGGGGCTGGACCTAGCCACCAGCGGGATGGGACCCCTCTCAGCAATAGCTTCTTTATAAAACAGGGACAGAAGGAAAGATGATAACACTTTTGCTTAGCAGTTAGGATATATGCAGCCAGGAGATACCCATTTCTACTCATGAACTTCAGTTTAATGTGAAATGTCCAAGCAATCTTTAAAAAAGAAAGAGACAGAAACTAAGACTTGCCTTCATGTGCCTTAAAATCGGTTCCTTCTTACGGTCTGACACCAAGAATCTGGTCTCCTTTGCTATGCAGTGGCAGGGGTGCAGCAAGCAGCCTGCAAAGTGACCCCAGCTGAAGAATCCCGTAACTGGGAGCCCGGGGTGCAATTGCACCCTGAATCACACTCATACTGAAGGTACATGTGAAGCACAGATCCACACGCCAGACGAGCTTTATTGCTATTGGGTTGTTATACTAAAGGAGACTCTGAAAGAAAAGAGAAAGCTGACTCAATTTGTTGAAAGAAAGGATCTGAATTTCTCCCCTCATCAGGAAGATGGCTGGATCAGGCACAGACAATATTCAGCTGAGCAGAAAACCCCAGCTGGGCTGGGTGTTTCCTTATTGCCAGCTCCTGTTGGCGCTCAGTTCAGGATGAATATTGGTTCTGATAGCAGTTTGGAGGGGTGTACCCATTCCCACAGTTTATTTGGGGAGTTTACACATCTAACTGTTGAGTGTTGGATGTCACTTGCAAAGTCATACGCCTACAAGGTAAGATTTGTTACTCTTACATTGACGATGCCTCCATATTTTATTAAATCTTGGTGTTTCAAGTTGTAGCTGTCTGATGCCTGGTTTGTAGCTTGTTCAGCGTAGTAAATGTTGATACTATCTTAGCAGAAGCTCCGCATCACTAAATCATTGTCATTCCATGACCAGCGATCAGCCCCGTATGAAAAAGAACTAAGTCCTGAATTATGCAGTGTGATTCCTTCCACTCATGAATAGAGGTCAGAAATACGCTGGAAGGTACAGAAGCAGTAAGGCTCTGACTGAGGAAGGTGTGTCTTTTCAGACAAGAGCAAGGGCTTATTTCAGTTCTGATGATGTCAGTGCAACATACACATCTGCTTCAAGTTCTCCAGGCATAGGGACTGATGTCAGCTTGAGCTTAAAAGTTCTTCTCAAGAGTACCATGTCTCTGGTGCACTGGAGTTAAGCACAGAACATCCCTCTTCAGGACCACCATGTCAGTTTTTCAGGAACTTCTGTTTGCACCTTGAAATAAGCAACGCGAGCATTTGAGTACATAAGTGTTTCTTGATTGCTCAGCATTATTATCTGCCTAATACAATCATATGTTACTGAAATATCTCATGGAATAAGTATCAGTGACGCATTTACCAATGTTTAGTGAAGGATTACCTTTTGTAACGTTTTAAATACCGTAATATTTGTCTTCACCTGATAAAATTCTAATTAAGTGCCACAAAGTTTGGCCAGTGGAACAACTTTTCCTCCTGTGCCAACCCTGATGTACTTATTTAGAAGGGGCAGTGCTGCTGTTTCACCATATTTATTAACATGGGGCCCAAGACCCATTTTGTGTGGCTCAGCCGGCCTCCTGATGCCCTTCCCTGCTAGCCCAGGGCAGGGTGCCCCACGCTTGCACACTCTGTGCCTCACGTTGTGACAGTGGCTGCCCAGTCCCTCATCGGAGCACAGCTACTACCAGCCTGTATTACCTCTTATGCCTTCATGTCACCGGAGCTGAACTGCTCCGGTGCCTCCCGGCACTGGGGTGGGGCTGCTGAGGGCAGCTGGGGCTGCAGCACATGAACCCCAGCCACACCACGCACCATCATCCTTCTTTGTGCCCGCTGTTGCTCCATGCTGGAAAACATGGCCTTCACCTATGCTGGGGTGTGAGCACACACATTAAGAAACAGGCTGCTTCTCTACCACCTGCCTTTCCAAAGGAGCCTATATCTGTAATTTCACCTTCGGTACTGAGACTGCTTCACTGGCCTCTTTGAGACACTCCCTGCCCTTGCTGTCTCACATGTTAGGCTTTTCATTCCCATTTCCTCATGGTGAACCAGATCAGGAAACTGAATCTGCCGGAAAGAAACTTCTTTTTCCGCAAGATTTCATTTTTTCAGTACAATATTTCCCTAATCCAATGTATGACTGCTAATGCTTGGGTCAGCACAGCCCAGGAGGTGGGAATGAGCATCACTGGGCAAATATGGGATCTACTTTACATTACAGGCTGACATTACCACCAAAGAAATTCACAGGAAACACTGCCAAAGTGAGAAAACAGCTCCTAGCTTAGCTGTTGCCCTCCCAAATACTCAAATTGTAGCAAAGTCAATGCCTAGACAAATGGGTGCGTCAGAGTCCTGTGAGACCTTTGTCGTTGGTTACTCACCTCCTCCAGCTTTACCTGAGAGAAGGCGACAGTTCTACCTTATGGGCTGTCACCACAGGAGAAGCATACTTGTGCAAACTGATGCATGAATTTAAACCAGTGCAGTTATTCTGGTGCAGCCTTCTGGGTGGTTAAAGGTAGTCTAGACCAAAAGCATCTTTTTTTTTTCAACTTAGCATAAATCACAAAAGCATTTATGTTAATCACTTCTGTTCTATGTTGAGTATTTACACCCAAAATACACAGATAGTTCCATGGCAATAGTGAGATTTTTTTTTCATGTAGACATATTTGCTCTAGGCACATATTCTGCAAACACAGAACAAAAAGTTGGTCTGCATCCCAAAGGTTTGACAATCTGATGGCAAGGCCAAGAGACGACCAACTGATAGATGAATACAGGGAAACGATGACTTAGCACAGTTTGATCATCCTCGTATTAACTGCTAAAATCTCCTCTGTGCCAAGAAGTTCTAAGTTTCGTTTTGAGGCCTTCCTGTTGGACTGTCTTGACTGAATTGCATCTGGAAGGTTTGTGCTGCAGAATTTGCCCATGTGTTTTTCCCACAAATATGCTTTTTTTTCCTACGCACAATAAAACAATAATTCAGCTCTCTTCCAGTGTGATCCAGAAGACCAGATCCAAACCTCTCTCAGACTGATGAAGGGTCAAGCTGACAGCAGCAGGCTTTGGACATGGCCCAGGCTGAGGGATAGTCCAGACTGACATGTGAATTTAGGGCCTGATCCTGCAGACTTTGACTACACTGGGATTTTATTACAGTGACAGAATTGCTCAGGTTGAAGATGTGAAAAATCAATTAGGTCATCTAGTCTATTTGTTGCCAGTGTAGGATTGTTCCCTGGTGCACATTTTGCTAATGTTCTGCCGTTACATCTTTTAAATATCTGAAGCATAACGACATTATTACAGATATTGGGACTGGATCTTTAGGAACCAGTTTGTTTTTTAAAAAGTACACATATTCTCATAGGTTCAACTTACTGTGAGTACAGCATTTCTCATCACTCACTTCTTTTGCTCCATTTAGACTATGCAATTATAATCTTCTGTTTGTGATATTAACAGCTTTTGAGAATGCTCATGATGTTACAGAAGATTAACCTCCTTAATTGAATATGGCTAAAGAACAAATGGGTTATGGTAGGAAACACAGAGAAATGTAACAGCTGTCAGATTTGGAAATATGGAAAAGAGTAGCAATACAGACACAGACATATACTTTTTAAAAAATATATATACCTGTATATATACCTCTGTGTGTGTGTGTTTTGGGTAATTTCTTATATATTTGTGCCCTTCTGCATGCCTTGCTGACTCTGTGCCTGCTTCTTAGTTTGTACAGGAGAGAAAAAAAATCCAGGACAAAGACTGTCATGATTTGGGGTCCTGTGCAGTGCCAAGAAAATTGTTGGTGTTTAACAAATAGTAGATGTGTTGGATTGTGCAACCTTTACTCAGGATGACTGCTGCAGCCCTCTAACTCTTCTCCCTTCAGCAGACACTGCTGACCCAGGTCTGTGGGGATGCTACCACGGATTACCTCCTTGGTGGTGAAGTCTGACCGATGCCATCCACACCATGAGCAGCACCTGAGAAATAAGGTTATTGTATTTGACACAGTATGCTTAATTTTCAAGTTATGTATCAGAGGTAATCCAAGGCCTTTATTTCTTTACTGCGTTTCCCAAGTTGAAAAGGCAAATTAGTGACCCTTTTGTTCACTTACACAAACTATTTCCAGTCTAGAGAAGAATGACAAAGGGTTAGCATTCAGCCGTCCTGTTCACATGGCTAGTTTTTATGACTAGAGTGCCATTTTAAGCAAGCACAATATTAATTGAATATTATTATCATCTTATTTTGGGTATAATCTGAGCATCTTGAGGCCCCTTCTTTTCCCCCTAATTTATTAGCTATTCGGAAAACTAGCTATGGAAAGTTGCACAGAGAAACCATCGGGCAGGAATTGCAATAGTGACACCACCACACACTATCCCTTTTTGACTAAAGGATTATTTAAAAAACCAAACCAACCAACACCTAGCTGATTTTACAGTCTCCTGCTGCTGGTTTTAATGCAGTTCAGTAAAGCAGAGGGCTCAGACATCTTTGACTTTCCGGCAACAACACGGACCACCAGCCATTCTCCCCTTCCGCACCCTCTTTAACAAATCCCAAAATAGAAAGTTGCCCAAAACCACCCTGGGAGCTGTTTCGGATGCATCAGTTTCAGTTGTGAGGAAATACTATATCCAGCTCCCTCCGCCACGTGCCCCTGCTGCTGTCTCCCTCTCCTCGGGGCCTGGCCCAGAGGAGGCTTTTTTGCAAGCCTGATCCCTGCCGGTGCCGGTGCCGGTGCCGGTAGCCCACCGGCCACAGGCCCGTGTGCAGCCCCGCGGCCCACGCAGCCCCGCTTGGCCCACTGGCTCTGCCTCCCCAGGGCTGATGTCAGCCTGAACTTTGCCACCAATATCTCATCGGGATGAGCAACATAAACAGGGAATTGCACGCCAGAGTTTTGCTCTGGAACAAGCTCCTTCCACACATTTCAGCAATATAAATCTTCTCCTTTTATCACAGAACGGCAGTAACTGTTTATGGGTTCCTTTTGTTATTGTTGTTGGGTGTTTTTTCCCCCCTAATGAAGCGGCTCGGGGGGGGTAACCTGGCTTTCCGGCATCGTCTCGCCCTGCATCTTTTCAGATCCCTTCTCGAGCCAAGGCGCAGCTTTTGTTTTCTCCCTGGTCTATGCCTCTGCCCCTCTTCCACAGCAAATAAGCGACCTCTCCCCCCCGCTGCTGGTCACTCATGCGTCTCCTGCCCTTCTGCTTGGCCCTCGGTTGGCACACACCCCACAAGTCGATTTTGCGGAGGCTCTTGGGCGACCCGCGCTGTCCCCGGGACCGTCTCCCAACACATCTGCCCCACGCGTCCCCGCTGTAGCAGTGACACATGGAAGGCAAGAGGCTGGAGAGGCAGCGAGGGGAGTTTCTCAGCGTGCTTTGTCAGGACAAGGAGAGGGAGTGTGCTCCCCGTTTGTTTAATGTTTTCCTTATGTTTCTCGTGGAGCGTTTATTTTTTGACATGCTTTCTCTGCCCACTGGTGCTAATGCTGCTCGAGCGAGCCGGCTGGCTCGCTGCAGGTTGGCTCACATGCGTGTCCCGTCCTTTCTCCGCAGCCTTGTTTATTTATGCCACTCGCCTGGCTTCCTCAGAAATTTCCACACACGCACTAGCATAGGAGAAGTCTCAATCTCCAACAAAACAAAACACCAAGGCGAATGTGCTTTCTTCATGTCAGCGTAGCCCCTCGGCTTGTCTGCCGAATGACTTTTATTTTATGCCTCTCTGGCAATCCCACCCCATCCGGCTCAAGTATCCTGGATTAGAAAGACTTTCCCCAGAGTCCTTTTCAAAGGGAGCCTCCCACAGACCTTTAAATCCCCCACATTTTATGGTACAGATATTTAACAGCTCTGAGAGGGGCAGCGGGGGGAGAGACTGAGGAAAAGAGTTACTAATAGAGCGGCTGCTCCGCACGCCGCGGAGGTTCCTGATGTGATCTACACCGATTTATCCGGCTCGCTTTCTCATCCCAGCAGTAGCCACTCAGATGAAGCGGAGCAAGAAAGGGTTCGGTGAAGTCGCCGCTTTTCCCCTGAATCAGCCTTACCTCCCCCGCTCTAGCACTCCCCTCCCAAAATCGAGAAACCGTTGCCGGAGAAAGGAAACGGCCATACACTTCTGTCAAACAGGCGGCCGTGCCTCGCCTGGCTGCGGCTGAGCCGCGCCTCGCTGCCGGGGCTCTGCTGAGGGTCCCGCCGGCGGCGCGGCGGCGGCCGCGGGGATCCCCGGCCGCTGCGGCTCGGCCTCCAGCCCCGCGCCCCTGCGGCCGCCCGCCGGCCGTGGGGCCATCCCCACCCCCGGCCCCGACGGGACACGCGGTTTTGCGCTGCCCCGTCCCGCCGGGGAAGCCACCCCGGAAAAACCCTGTCCAGGGGGCAAAGGCAGGAACGGAGAAAATTCCGAGGAGAGGGAGAGGCTGGAGACCCTTCACCTCCCTCCCGCCCCCCATCTCCATTTTGAGCAGGGATTGGGGGGGCAGATGCCAGCAAGAGGGGGGTGCTGCGCCATGTCCCCCTCCGCGGGGAAGGGGCCGAGCACACCGTCCCCTCCCCCTGCAAGTGGGGGGGGGGGGGCTCCTCCCCACGGAGGGGCCGGGGCGCGGGGGGCAGCGGCATCTCCGCGGGGGCCTCGGGAAGGCCGGCGGCGGCGGAGGGCGGAGGAGGCGAGCGGAGACTCGGGGCGGGGGCTGCCAGCGAGGCCGCGGAGCCCCGGCCTCCCGGGCCCGCCCCGCCGCGGGGGGCAGCGCAGCCGCGGGCCGGCGCCCCCGCCCGGCCCCGCCGCTGGAGGCTGCTCGGGCGCTGATGCCCCGAGGGGGCCCGGCCGGTCGCGGGGAGCGCCTCCCCGCCGTGCTGGGGCGCCGGTCTCGCCTGCTCCCTCCCAGCCCCGCCCCGCGGCCTCTCCCCCAGGGCCCCGCTGCGGAGCAGCTCCCGCACGAAGCCCGGGGGCTCCTGGGCGGCGGGCGGGAGAACCGGGGGCGGGGGGGGGGCCGGCCCACCTGCGCCCGGCGGCTGGCGGTGCCCGCGGCGCAAGAGCGCGGCTGCTCCGGAGCGGCGGCGGCGGGGCTGGGTCCTCCTCCTGCCCCCCCGCCGCTCCCGCCCTCGCACACTCCTCTCCCACCGCCATCCATCCATCCGTCCTGTCGGCACCTCGCCCGCCCGGCGCACACACGGGCGCGCACAGCCGCACGCACCCCGGCACCCCCGCAACATGCTGCCGGCCACCGGCCCCGCATGGACCCCGGCGGCGGCTGCTCGGCTCCCCTCCGCTGCTGACTCCCCTCTGAGGTTTGCGGCAGGTAGCGGGGCGGACGGTTGGAAAGTGCAATAGGAAAAGCCGAGGGGAAGGGAAAAAAAAAAAAAAAAGAAAAAAAAGGCAAAAGCCATCAAGCCGGCCAAGCCCAGCTTTGGATCTCAGTGCAGGTATTTCTGCTGCTGTGTTCATCCCTTTGCCGCCTACCACCCCGTTTTTTTTTTTTTAAAGGAACGAAAAAAAGAACGAAAAGGAGAAGTCGAACTCTCAAAGGGTTACTATGCAATTGCGACTGATTTCTTGGTTTTTTATCACTTTGAACTTTATGGAATACATTGGCAGCCAGCACGCCTCCAGGGTACGGCGACAGGGAAGAAGTAAGTGCGAAGAGATTTATACTTTGATAACTTCTGCTTCCTCTCGTTGTGCTGTTCACCTGCCCGGGGGGTTCTTGTGCCCCCAGTGCCTGTGCCCGTGCCCTGGGAAGCAAGCCGCGCGCCGAGCGGATTTGCAGGCAGTTTCATTGAGTTGGAGGGACGAAGGCGATTTTTGATCTCTTTCTGCTTTTCCCTCTCGCCTCACCGGGATGAGCAGAGCTGGCTCCGGGAAGACCTGCGTCCTCTCCTTTATACTTTAATATCTGGTAAAGGGGAACGTCCTTTCCTAGCTCTTTCCACTTCCTAAAGGGAAAGCGCGATGACACACGACAGGTAACTTTTTGCTGTGATGCCCTAAGTGCCTTTTCTCCACTCCGGTCACCATTTAGCGACCTGGGGGAAGACGGGGAGAGAAGCCCCCACCCCAAGAACCAGCAGTACAGATTACCGCTCTAGGTCAAGCCTGGCGCCCGGCGATGCGGAGTGGGGGCCTGGTGTGTCGCAGCGCTGCCCGGCACGCTGGCTTCCAGCCTCCACTCGCCACTAGTCAGTTCGGTGGCACCGTCCGGGAAGCCCCTGGGTCATTCATCGGCACGGCCTTGGGGCTGTGGCCCCTGACTTTTTAATGTGTTTGTGGTTTGTTTTTTTTTTTAAATCACATGGGATGAGGGGGTTTCGTCCCTTCTGACTTCGCCAGCGCCTGACCAATGCCGCCTGGGTCCGGGGTGGCGGCGGGAGGGAGTCGGGAGGGCCGGGGGGGGGGGGGGGCGAGGGGCAGTCCCCGGGGGGACTGGCAGCAGCTCCTTGGGCGCTGCCGCCCCGAGGAGGCGATGTGGGAGACCGGAGGCGAGGAGAGCCCCCCGGCACCGGGGCGCGAAGGAGAGCGTGGCAGAAGCCGGCCGCCCCCTCGGGAAGGCGCTGTCCAGGTCGCAGGGCGCTGCGAAGGGCGGGCGGGGTCCGTGGGGCTCCGGCGTGGCCGGCAGCACCGGGCAGCTCCGAGGTCGCGGATCCGCTGTGACGCCCGCCCGGGGGTCTCTGCCCGGCGGCCCAAGGAGCTGCCGGCGGCGGCGGGGAGAGGCGGCAGCGGGGGGCACCGGGACGTGCCCCAGACCCCACCTCGCCACCCTGCCTGCATCGCACCCGTCGCCGTTTCTGGGGAGGGGAAGCCTTTTCGGCGCACCTACTGCGGAGGGGCTGCTCGTGCCCTTCCTCTCTCCCTGGCAGCTGCGGGTACCGAGGGAATGTCTTAAACCACGGCAGCCCCATGTAATCAGCAAGAAGTAACGGAGTTACTTCCTCAGGGAGGGGGTGGGAGGGTACTATTATTTTGATTTTTTTTTTTCCTCCCTTTCCCTTCTCGGCACAGCTAGCCCTTGAAAGCCTCCTTTGTACGGTTTGCCTCCTGCACACAAGGTTTGATTCACCTAAAGTGCCCCTAAAGTGGGGCCGAGGACGAGAGAGACCGGGGCTCCAGCCCTCCGATCCCCACGGTCGCGCAGCGAGGGAGCACTAAGGGCGAAGTAAAACATGTCAGGGCATCCGATTTATTATCGTTGGCAAGGGAGGGCTCCATCGCTTCCCACCCGCTCCTTTAACCCACAGGCTGCGGCTGCCCACCCCGACGGGCGAGGCGGAGGGGTTCAGCCCGGGGTCGGGGGCACAGCAGCGGTAGGGGGGCAGGATCCCCCTCCTCCCTGGGGCGAGGGTCGGGGCGCGGGCCCCCCTCCGCCCGTCCTTACTCCGGCACCTGGTGCGCGCCGCGCCGGGCCAGAGCCGGGCCGGCGGCGACCTCTGCTGTCCTGCGCCGCGGCGGGCAGCCCGCGCCGGCAGGTGCTCGCTCCGCTCGGCCCCGCTCCGCTCGGCCCGGCTCCGCTCGGCCCCGCTCGGCTCGGCCCGGCCCGGCGGCTGCCCCCCGCCTCTCGCCGCCCTTTCGGCGGGGGAAGGCAGGCCGCCCTCCCGCCCCCGGCCGGTCTCGGTGCGTGGGTGGGCACAGAGCAACCGCGATTTCCCGGCATCGGGGCTGCTGCGTTGTGTGCGCAGTGCCCTGGGCCCCACGCGAGCGCCGTCCCGCCCAGGCCTTTTCTTAGGCCCCCCCGTTTAGCGGCGTAACTTTCGGGAAATAGAGGTGGAAGTGTCGGCTTGCAGATAATTAGCTGGTCGGTACAACGTGGAGAAGGTTCCGAGTACTTGCTCAAAGTTTTCTGGTTAGAATGCAAGAGTTAAGTTAAATTCACAGCAGAACAAGTGGCTGAAAAATCACAGCTAGAAGGGGTCAGAATGGAAGCCTATCTCTTTATTTTGGCAGTGAAGACAAGTAACGGTCAGAACACCTCATCTGGAGATGGTGAACATCGTCCACCAGCTCAGGTCTTCAAATCGGGATGGCTGTAAAAACGTGCTGTGGTGTAACTAGTGGTTATTTGGCATGAAGCACAAATTCGAGCCCGAATTTTTATGAAACTTATTATAAAAGAGGTTACGGTCACCCCTTGCACTGATGGTTTTGCCATTCAGAATCTATGAATCGCTATTAGTGAATATTGGAACTTGAAAAAAATGATAGTGTGCAGATAGAGAAGACACCTGTCGAATTCATCTATTGCATGGAAGGCTTTCTCTGGAATTCTGTTTCTTTTGCCCAGATAGTCTCCCTTAAGCATAAGTCCTAAACCCATTGCTAGGGTTTCCAAATATCTGTTTAACCCATGTATTTTTAAGTACAGCACAAGCCAGTTGCCATCAAGCAGTCAGTGAGCCAGTGTTACTTCATGTTGTTTAACATCCGCATCCCCCATTCTATCTATTACATTGTAAATGCCCACATTTTAATATAAAGGAATAACAAAGCCTACTGACTAATTCAGAATATGCTGGGCCAGACCCTCAGCCCGGTATAAAATGAAGTTTTGTTGTTAATTGACCTGTCAGACGGACCCAGTCCTGAAGCATTTGTTATTTTGTACCTATTGCCAAAGTAATCTTTACTAGGAGAAAAGTCTGGTCTGCAGTCCTTTCACTCCCCAAACTCCTACTGAGGTTTCTAGTGTGAGCATCCTAAGCTTCTGTCTCATGATCAGTAGTAAATGTGTAGTTGGCTGTACAGAGGCAAAGCTCCTCTGAAGTCCACTACGGAGTGCAGAGGATTGGGTCCATAGTTAGACAGAGCAGACAAGATCAATAAAAGCTCAAAAGCAAATATATCGTTAGCAGAGAGATTAGTTTTTATTTTGATAAGAGCAATTAAGATTAACAAATTAAGTTGCTTGTTCAGGTCCTATAGGAGAGATTAATATGCAGCCGAGTATAGACTAGCATACCAATAAAAATGAAGCTCTATGTATCTGCCAGTGATTACAGTTTGCTTAGGAAAAAAGTAGGATTAAGTCAATAGTTCCAAAATACTTTGGCTCTGCAGGCCACCACCAACCCTCCAAACTTAGTGCTGACAGTTGTGCACCTTTCTCATTGACCTTCTAACTGATGGAAACGAAGTATTATTTGCTATGGGTCTGTGAGCGACCGGCAGATCATTTTCCATGACCCTGTGGACTACCAGTGAGCCGGGGACTAGATCTGGAAATCGCTAGAATAGGCAAAGTGATAGAAAATTCTGCGTTTGTACCACAACTCTTATTACATCTGGGAGTAAAACTATCAGTATGACTTAGTGGAGCAGCAATTTGGATGTAGAGCTACCATGATGTATATTATTGGTAGCCCATCAGGATCTGACGTTGGCAATTGCCTCCTGCCTTTTGCTGTAGCGGCACGTTCACGATACCCGGCGGGCGTTCGTTCCTTCCTTCGGTCGCCCTTGCGGTCGCTTCTCTGTCGGTTCCTCTGTTGACGCGGGACTGCAGGTCTTCCAGCATCTGCTTCTGGCCACGGACACGAGTGGAGGGCTCCACCCTGCAAACGCTCTGCCTCTCTAGCTTGGTTTGCATGCAACTGCTTTCGAATTCCAAATTAAGCAGATGCGTAACAGCCCGTTAGAAAACATAGCTATATAAAATAAAACTGAACAGGAGAGAACTGACAAAATGCAGACTGGTAAAATTACGTCCTCATTTTTTTTTATACCCTCACGGAGGGTGTCATTTACACGGAGGTAAAATGTCAACAAGAAAAGAGGGATTACATTATTAGTTAAAATAACACCGCATTTTGGAAGCAATTTTTTTTAATAGTTCACCATCAATGTATATATTGCTGATACCTATGTGTATGTTTAGGGTTGGCATGGCACAGATGGTAATGCTACATATTCTATATATAATATAGGGGTTGTTACCAATTTTTTTAAAAAGAAATTATTTAATATCTGAGTGCAATAATTTAAAGCAGAAGTTAGCCAAGCAAGCAGCCATCAAGTAAACTGAATCGTGTCCTTGGGTGGGATTAAATTATTCAGTGTTAGTTGTCTTTCATAGTGCTTGTATGCCGCTGATAATTTTTTTTCTCTGGTGTTTTCATATTTGTATTGTCAGAGTAAATACTTTGCTGGTGACAAGTGCGTCTTTTTTGCAATGAAACTATATTTCTCATTTTTGGCTGAGATCCTGTTTGTTTTGAAATAGACTGTAAAATTCCTATCGCAGTCATTAGAAACAAAAGCAGACGGAGAACTGTTTCGTCGTATTTTCATAAACTGTGAACTTATTTCATAGTAGCGATGTCTTAAACAATTAAATATTAGAAAATCACCATCCGTTGCTGAAAGCTTTAGAAGTATTACAGCCATAGCCTGCTTGCGTTGTTTTTTTTAATAACTCTACGTGCATGTAGATCTGTGCTTGAAGTATACCAGCTGCATGTGGAACGATACGTGCTATTAACCCAAGAGACTAAAGGACGTTACAGACCCGTTCCCATTTCATGCCTGACTTCTGAAAGGATGTTAATTGCAAATTTTGTTTCTTTCAGCTACTGAAGACATTTCTTATACTATTTAAAATTTTTGGTAAACTGCAAATACATATATCGCCGCAACGTCTCAAAGCCACTGAGGTATGATGGTGTATCAGCAAATATATGAAAAGTCCTATTTCTCTTTGCAGGCAGAATACAACACTGCTATTGTTCATGAGATGGTTTTAGAGCTTGAACCTGCCTCCTTTGCTTTCAGTGGAGAAAGTCCCATGGACTTCACTGGAGCTAGAGAGGACTCTTTTTCTGCAAAAAAAGAGAAATGTTTTGAGTTTGGAAGAATTCCTAGGCTAGAGTACTTGCAAAATCGCATGATCTAAACATTTACAATACCTATATAGGAAAAAACAATGCTTTGTACCTTTCAAAACTGTGATATATAGTCTGCTTGGGAGGCAATCTCAATTATATGAAAAAAACAGCTATTTTACTACTTTCACCTATTGAGCCAACTGAAATCAACAAAGTTAATTCTGAGATTAATTTCTTCTTTTAAGCTTTGTTATTAGTGTATCAAGCCTTTGCAAATCCCTGGTCTGCTGCTGCTTCTTGCTGTAAATTTTTCACTGAAGATAATGGAAGTTATGCCTAATAAAATCTGAGCTAGGACTTAAAAATCAGACTTACTCATTCTCTCTTGCGTAGCGTGCTCATTTTGCTTTCTGGTTAATAAAGCTAGTGTTCTGGCTTGACCACTGCTGTTTATTGCTAACGCTAATAAGCTGTCTACCATTTCATATTCAGTCATTAATAGACAGTGACTACTAGGAAAACTCATCCGTTAAAACTATGGAGGTTCTTAAGAAGTTTTTTCCCCCAACAGTAAATTGTCCTATCTGCTCTTGAAATTAGATGAAAAGTTGTGAAAGACTGGTGGAGGAGATATAAAAGCTAATAAAAAATAACATTTTTGGCTCATTTCTAATTTTGGAGTCTGAACTACTCAAAATCACTTTGCCAATTTTTTACCAAAATAATGCAGAACAAAGCAATCTTATCAGATGACAAAAGGCAGCTGAAACCCTATGCGTTTTTATACAAAAATTTGTCTGTCTGCTATTACCACAAACAATGCCATAGATAAAAGTATTCAAAGAATATTTATTCATGCAAAACATGTTATGGTTCTCAAAAAAAAAAAGAGAGCTACAACTTTTTTATAAATAATTGAATAACAGCGCTTCTGGCGATGTCAGAACGACTACTTATTAGATGCTTTGTCATAATAAAATCCAACAGATTTTATTATTGATTAATCCTAATTTTGTTGTTAGCAGCAAGCATGCAGTGCGATGAGCAACGCTACTTAGAAAGAAGCAACGGTTGTACTACGGTTATACGATAGCTGACTAATAAACATTTTGGTGTGTTTCGGTTTCTAGATTATGAGCTATAGACCATGCATTTTAAAATATTAGTATTATTTACTTGTGCGATCAAAAATAGCACCCACTGAAGCAAAGGAGCCACAAAACTTTTACCCCTGCAGTGCTGCTTAGGGAAGAACTCGGCTGTGGGGACTGGAGCTGAACTGGGAGAGACACGAACTGTGGTGGCACCGAGCTCCCGCCTGCTCCGAGCAGCATCCCGGCATCGCGCCGATCCGTCAGCTCCGGGGAACAGAGTAATTAGGGGGAAGAACATAAAGAAACGCATATAGTGATACTTTTAAATGAAAGTAAAACCCCAAACCACAGGTCTGCGCCGAGTTCTGGTAGCGCGCTGCTGCTATAAACATTATCCTTTCAAGCTTCTTATTGTGTGTCAGTTTTACGTCCTGACACGTTTCATGTTTAAACTTGAAAGGTCCTAGATGGGGTTTCAGACGTTTGATATTTCCTGCAGGGTAAAGCAGATTTTGGGGCACTGTAAAATAAAACAGGAGCTCATTGATAGGTGTAGGAATAGCAACGATGTGTGATTCCTGCGGCTTCCTGTAAAGTGTGAGGGCAAGCACAACAAGGCTCAGATCCAAGAACAGGACTTAGGTGCCTAAGGTGTGTCTGGGGCAGGATTTAGACACCTGAGACCCTCACCTTCAAAGCTCCGCTTAACTGATACCTCACCCTTGACACACAGGCATTTCTCAGATGTTTTGTTGTTTCTAACGTGAGACTTCAGCTTACTGACATCGAGTGCCCACCTGGCATGGGAGGCTTCTGAGCTCAGGTCCCTTCTGCAGAGACTTTGAAATTTTCTCTTAAAGAAACCTTGGGTAAAAAAGACAATAAAGAAATCATAACAAAAAATGAAAATAACGATACAAAGGTCTTCCACAGGGAGCACAGGACTCTGCAGGCGATCGCTTACTGACATTGGAATATAGTCACACGCATCCCTGCTCCCGTACCCGGGGCCCCCAAGCCCTTTCCTCTTCTGTGCTAACTAAACTGGGTGCAAGCAAATGACCTGAGATTACATGCAAATCCAGGTGATAAAAATTCAGTTTGTTAGAGCAGATCAACACAGGCTAGTCTCATGCTAGATGGAAGAAATAATTTAACTTAGATTTTCAACTGCTGGCCGAATATTCAGCTGGTAAGGTTTTGAATACATTAAGGGCAGCAAAGCTGCTCCTCCCTTCTTGGTGTGTTTCAAAAGAAATATATTCTTTTGTTAAAGAATATATTGGCTTGCAGGGCTGGGTAGCGGTGCAGGGCACCTAAACTCCCTGGACAGCCAGGATGTGAGACGGTTTCTGACCCCAGCACTGGAGGTGACTGGGCTGAGAATCTACCTAGGCTGGTTTTTGTCAGTCCCTTTTGGAGGCGCCCAATTTTCCCACCTACTGAAAGGCAACTCAGACTCAAGGCTGCCAATTGTACTTTGGTGGAGGTGTCGATGGAGGGCATCGCTACACAAAGCAGGTGTGTTCAGAATAGCATAAATCCTTTACCAAGCCTCAGCTCATCTACCCCACTTCTCTCCAAATAACTCACCAGGTGCGCAGCTTCTCTGGTGATAGCGTTTTGGTGGGAAGCTGCAGCAGAGGTAGGGCTTGAGCACTTTTTCCTCATCTCCCCGACAAAGTGAGGCTCTGTTTCCAGAAGGAAGAGGAGATGGCTCTCATGTGAACCAGAAACGTAGGAGCAACCAGCTGGTGGAACAACATTTCCATTGCATTTCTCAACTAACATTTACAAACAACCACATGAAGCAGAGCTACTAAAACCTGACACTTTAATATGTTTACAAAGTTTATGTATGTTATCAGCATATGTAATACTCCCAACAGGATTTATTACAGGTTTCTTTAGCAACAACATTTTTTATTCATAACGGCTCAACTGGTCAGAGAGAGGAAAACAGCCAGTTTCTTCAGAGGTCGCCTCCCACGCACACTTGCCCTGCGTTATTGCATTGCTTATTCATGAAGATTACAAACACCAGTGTCGGCAAGTGTTTCATAACCTTGTTTCCTTTTCCTAGAATGTTCATAATTAATTTCACTTTTTTCTATGCCACTGAATAAGGAGTTGCTGGTTTTATTTTACTTTATGTTACACTGCCGAGTGAAGAATTACCCCTCCAAAATAGAACCAAGTAGGACCAAAGGATATTTATTTAACATGGGAGTCAGAAGATGTTAAGTGCATGTATTTAGCAAATACATGGAGATGGATGAAGATTCCAGAAAGTTTTAGTATAACACAGAACTGAAAACAATCAGCTAAGATGAGACCTCCTTGTGCTGGGCACGATGGCCACATATGTCATAAAATCTAATAGAAAAGATCTTAAAGGCAGGAAAGGTAAATAAATTACATGATTTGGTATTTTGAAAAAAACAGATTCTGTTTTGCAGTCCAAAATGAAGTCACACATTTGTCTTTTGTGTTTATGTTTTATGAAGAGTTGAGCAATTAACCAGTTTTAGAATGGAGGGTGTGTTAAAAGCGAAAGTAGAATTCTGTACGAGAGTGTAGAGTTTATAACTTGTGCTATGTCCTGGACAAGCATTTTTAAGCCCAAGGCCCTCGCTTTAGGAATGAAACAACTTAAATGTGCTATTTAAGCTACCCGTTGAGGGGGAGGTTCAGTGGTGTAAGAATTTATCAGTAGGCTGCAGTTGTGAGTGAATGTCAGCAAGTGGAGATCCACATGGCTGCTTACTATGTTATATATTATTTCCTATGAAAAGACCAAAGTTATTTTGAGGAACAAGTAAATATAAAAACAAGTTCCCCTGGACAGATTGTGGACCAAAATATTTCCCTTTCTCTGCTGGTATCGTTTATATCTGCTAACAACCTATAAAATTAGAATGCTTATTCTCTTCCATGACTGGGTACCATGTTCTTGCATCTGAGCAATTCACTGAGCTACTAATCACCCTTTAAACCCCCAGCTTCTTTCAAATGTCTGTCTTCTATGTCTTAGAACAAGTAAGCTGTTACATTACTAACTCTGAGTTCAGTATAATTCAGGAAATAACGTAACAAGTGGTGACATATATTATGGTTGTGTGGTCTCACAAGGTCAAAGTGGGCTCGATCACTCCATGGACATGAAAATTATGGAGGGGTTTTCAAATAAGCTTTCTTTTACAATCTTTCTGTGTACCGTGACTGGGTACTCTGATGAGCACAAAGTCTTCCCAAGCCTTATGGAGGTTAGAAGCACTGGGTGGGGAATGACTGGAGTGGGGGGGTCTTATTCCTTTTTGCCAGGGTCTGGCTGGCCACAGAGGAAACTGTAAACTGCACCCTTTCAAGATGAGGACAGGCTGCTATTCACCTCTTTCTGAAATCACATCATTTCCCAGCTACCCTGAGAGCAGAGGAGTTCATTTCTTCCTCAGTATAAATCACACCTGAGTCCAGATAAAATAGATTAATCAGAATAGTCTTTTCTTGCATTTCCACCCTTCATTGATTATGTAAAAAAGGATTCTAACCATAGCTACCACTGAAAAACCACCAAGCATTATGAAAGTCATTCCATAATCCTTTCTGAAGCCTTGCATAATTTGGTGAAAAATAAGTCATTCATCTATGGAACTTGCTGGTTGAGCCTTCCACCCTGGTTCCCTGACTGACTGTGGTTACTGCTGCGTGCACCAAGAAGGTCCGCTGTTTTTCATCTGGAAGTCCGCAGAGACCTTGGACACATCTTGTCCAAAAGAGATCAGCCACAGAAATTGCAGTACCACATATAAGAGAGCTTATTCAGAAGAAGAATCTTCCATCTCATACTCCCTAACTCCCACATAAGCCTTCTCTGGCTTATTACGTACTTCATCCCCTGGACCCCTCTAAGCTTACAGCTGTAATCCTAGAGCTGGAAAAACTCCTTTACTCAGCCTAAGCCCAGGACCTGCTAAAAAGACTTGACAAAGGTGTCAGAAAATTACAAACCTAGCAAAAATGGAGGGTAGTGTTTAACACCATTCACAAAATACTGACAAAATTAATAATTTAGATGGAAAATTTAATAACACTTTATAAAAGATAAAAATTTAACTCTAAAATTAGCAATATAAATTATAAACAATAATATAAATGCTCATATATTCAGTCATCTCTTCCTTCTCCCCTACACATTCATACCTCTATCTGTATATACACATTCACATACATATATACAAATTCACACAGACACAAGCAAGAATTAAAGGTCTTGACTTGTTCTTAAAGTATTTTCACTTCAAAATGGTTTTAAAACATTGGTAAAAAGGATACTGTTAATCCCAGACAGAAGAAGTTTTGTTTCAAGCCACACAAAGCCCTATGGTTTGTCAGGAAAACTCCATCTCATCTCACACTTCTTATGGTCTGTTTTGTCACAGAAAACAAAATTGTTAGTTTTATATAGGTTAAAACAAATGCAAAATTAAAAAAAAAAAAAAGTACGGGAAGTTTAGTAGGTGACCCCCTTCTCTCATGTTGAGCCTGGCATACCTAAAACTGCACTAGGAAGTTACATGGACCCTTCCCTTTTTGGCTGTGTACAGGTGAAACCTTTATGGCATTTCATATGACATGTACCACTAGGCTGGAAATTTTATTCAGCCAACGAGGAGGAAAATAATGTTCCTTAGGCTGGGATCTGGGCAGGGGAAATCAGTGGTGTTGGAGAAGAAGCATCTTCCCTCGCCCCGGTGACAACCCAGCAGCACCACCGCTGACGTTCCCCGGCGGGTGCCTGTGCATGTGGGTGTATGTGTGTGCCTGCACCTGTGCATCTGCCGAGGGGAGAGCAAGAAGAGTTAACATTCCTCCCTCTTACCAGAGAATAGAAATGTCACGATCATAAGGCACGTGCCAGACTAACACGAGGTTTTCAATGAGAGCCTTTGCATTGTTTTTAATGGGAGTCGGTTTAGGCAGAATAAACATCTCATAAAGTTTAAGGGATTGATTCTGCTTCTAGTTACAACTCGTGTCAGGAAGCACATAACTCACACAGCTCTGCCAGCATAAAATTTGCATGTGCTCAGAATCCAGCCTAAGTGTTTATACAGGCTATTAAAAAAACACGATAGTTGGTGGGGGATTTGTGTTCTCACTCAGCAAGAAAAGGAGCAGCAATGCAATCTGCACTTCTCTTCCCGAGGTGCTGGTAAAGGTCATGAGGGTCTTCTATCCTCTTCTGTAAGAGAACAGCTGCAATTTGCCACTTAAGAGTGTGGGAGGGATACTTTTACTGCTTTCTCCATGCTGTACTTATTCACCCTGCCCAGCACTATGTACTCATAAGCTTTCTCCTACTTTGCCATCTGCTCAGTTACTGTTGTCAAACTTCCCCTACCCCTCTCTTCCTACAGGTGCTGAACTCAGGCACTACTTCTCAAAGTAGTGACTGAAGTAATTTGCAGAGTGAGAACATATACCAAACCAGACCAAACTGGCCTAAGCATAGGGATAGACCCAAAATGCTGCATTTTCTGAAGTGGCAAGTGATAGAGGAACTCTAAATCGGCTCCATTAGCCTGCCTAATTTAATACAGGCATGGTCCATGTCCTCCTCACTATCCATAACGTGCCTGGATCCAACCCAAGCCCACTGGAAACAAGAACTAGCAGGTGGATATAGTCAACCAGAGCAGACACACCAGAATTCACACGCAGCAATGTTATGTCAGGTATATGATAATGTTCCCTTTGTCAAAAGAATTTTTGAAACAATTTTTTTCTCGTGCTATCAATTCCTGTTCTTCCTTAGTGTCACCCCAAAGGAACACTCCCTTAGTGTTCACTCTCCCTATTCATACCTATAAGCAAGTTTCCTCCTCGGCATACTTCTCCCTTTTGATGCCAAGCCACAAGTTACTGCAGCTTATGGTTCTGAGCCCAGGGTTTTGAGGAGAAATGGTGGAAAGAGAACAGATGCCCTTGAGCTGTGGTGTGATGACTTGATGATAGCAGCGGGTTTCTTGGTGAGAGAAGTGAAGCAGTGAACAGCTTCTTTGATTTACAAAGACAGATTGTAAAAGCAAACTATGAATCTTTGCATATATAAAAAGATGTGAATCCTTGGAGCCTTTGCCAGACATGGCCTGGTAGAAGTAAGGAAGGAGCTGGAAAAGTATGCATACTGTAATAGAGTATGTAATAGAGTACGTAGCCCTGAAGTCTATCAGTCAAATACAAGAATATGAAGGGTGGAGTTTGGAAAGTGGTGAACTGTTCTGAATGTGTCAGTTGACATCAAACATGGCTATGCTTGTTTGACTGAGCACAGATACCAAAATATTCATCCATTTTGTCTACTGCTCTCCAAGCAGCAGCGCAGGACCCTTCAGGGAAGGGAAAAAGTGGAAAAAGTTCACTGTTTGCAAAAATACTGGGAGGCAGGAGGAAAGTCCTCTCCATAATGCTTTGCATTTCCCCACAGCCTTGTCAGGGAGTGACACAATGCATGGCAGGGTAACTGGCCTCAATTTATTGCAAGTTACAAAATCCTTCTCCTGAGCTGCAGAGCGATGTAGTGTCACAGAAGGGATGGGCAGCGGAGTTCATCAGCCGAACTGCAACAGGCAACACTGCTTGCTGGACTCTATAAGCAATTCCTAGCTTTCGTAATGCCTGATGGTCCCAAATTTCCCTAGGCCAAGCCCTTTCTCCGACACATTTAATTCCTCAAAGCTCTGCACATCTCTGTTCTCTCTTGTGACAGCAGTTGAATAATGTCTACAAATGGAAATATCTCCTCCTCTTCTTGGCTTGCTGTGGAGCCATAACCCCTTCCCCCAATATATTCAGTCTAAGTGGATTTACAGAGTTAGTCTGACAGCTTCTCTTCTGGAATAGAAAACTTCTGGTTAACAGAAGAGGCCAAGCTCTGCTTTCTCTATAGGCAGGCCACTGCTTCTTGCTTCTCTTTAAGATGGACTCCTTCCGATGACGTGGGGATGGAGATACCACACCCTGTCCAGCCGTCGGCCTCTTGCTGAGACAGCTATCATGACTGCCAGTTCTTCCTGAAGGTTTTACAATGCATACAGTTTCAAACAAACATCAGATGAAAGCAATTTTGAGTCTAAACCAAGCACAGCCAGGTTTGCGTTGGTGATTTATTGGTGAAAGTCATCAGCTCCTATTACCTATTTCTTGAGACATCCAGTTCTTTGGCTTCCAGCCACTTCTAGGGCCTGATTCTGTTCCTATTGAAGTTAATGGGAGGTTTTGTCACTGATTTCAATAGAAGGCCTTTAACTTTCCAACTTTCTGTCTATAGAGGCTTGAAGTGCTTCCAGGTTTCCATCATAGTCTGCGGTTCCCCTCTTTAAGTCAATTGGACATTAACGGATTGCCTGGGCCTACACCTTTGGATATAGGAAAGCTCTAGATCTGCTTCAGCTCTCACTCACACACCAGCTTTATACCTCAGTGGAGTCCCTCCTGATTTATACTGGCAGGAGAGTGAGGTCCAATGTTACTTATGCCTGGGTCATTGCCAGCAGAATGCAGAGAGGATTCAAGTCACTTGTTATCCCCTTCCCTGCACCTCTCAATCACAGCAAGTACGTACGTATATATATGCGGATATATTAGAATCATCTGGACCCTTTTAAGTTATTCACCATCAAAACTGACTTCAAATTCAAGTTTTAAAGTTGAAATAACAAAGAAGGAAAAAAGAGCCAGAAGGGAGCCAGCTGCAAGGGTACTCACAATTTTCATCAGTCTACGGGACACTCCTAATAACATATTTTACTACTTTGTAGTGAACTTTCTTTGCTTCTGCCATAAATATATTCCCTATGCTGTAAATGAATAGCTTGCAAGCTCAGTAAAGTTAATATAGAAGAATAAATCTTAACTACCTAATGTCAGGTCAGAAATATAAATCTTATCTAATATGCCAGGTCAGAACGAAAGAATACTTTTAGCTGAAAATAGCAAATACTTTCCAGTGCAGAGTAGGAACTTATTTTTCCCTTTAAAAAAATATGCTGCCCCTAATAAGATGAGTTGAACAGTCTCCTTTTAGAATCTCCAAAAAGAAAAATAAACACATAGAGCAGACTTAATTTATAAAATGCTCCAAAGTTTATCTTGGCAGAACAGTTTTAGGCAGTGAGATTTCTCTCTCTCTCGCACATGCATTCATACACATACACACACACACGCGTGCGCACACACACACACTCACAGACACACGTCTCAAAATTAGGACAGGCCCTTACAATAGCAAATACTACAGAAAACGTTTATATCTGGACAAGTTCACAGATACTTATTCAGGCAAAACTCTCGTTTTCAAATCAACAGAGATTTTTCCAAAGCAAGACAACAACCCTTCAAGCCTTTTTGTGTAAGTACAGACCTGCCGTGTCACAGCGGAAGACGGCGATCGACACAAGTGCCATCTGTCTCAGGCCCCCCTCCCATGCGCTGGCACTTCTGCCAGCTGTGGAGCAGCCGCCGTCCCCTCCTCCGGCCTGCCCCACTTGCTGGGCACAGCTGGATAGCCCGCTGGCTGATCTGTCAGCCGGCTGAGTCCCCCCCAGGAGCCACAGGCTCTCACTGCTGCCCATCCTCTTGTTCCTCCTCCACACCTCCTTCACACACATCTTGCACATCAGAGCCAAGGCCACATCAGAGGCTGAGGAGGTGAAGCCCACCAAAGGCTTTCTCTCAGCATCACGGGCTTAGCTGTATTTATTTTTACAGTCCGTACGCCTGCAAGCAGCCTGTGCTGGGGAGGCACAACAACAGGGAAATCCTGCAGGCTCCAGATCTAACAGCCGAGAGACTGCCCAAGTGCAGGGTGCAACGCAGCCGATGGCAAACAGCACCGTGCCCTACGCTGACACCCCCAAACAGTGTGGAGCTCCTCCACCTCTTGCAGCAGCCACAGGCCTTTCAGACGGTTTTACTTCAGGGTCTGCAAAGCAGAAAGTCACTTCCCTCAAGAGTAGCAAGAATAGAGGCAGTTTTACGTAGCTGAAGCACAAGTCAAGGCTGGTGAGCACACAATTCTCTGGACCATTCTTGCTCAGTGCCACCAAGTTACTCAATGCAGACCCTGACTTACAAAAACTCCACAGAAGAATGTAACGAGTGGGTTTTCTTCCCTTCCCTTCCCTTCCCTTCCCTTCCCTTCCCTTCCCTTCCCTTCCCTTCCCTTCCCTTCCCTTCCCTTCCCTTCCCTTCCCTTCCCTTCCCTTCCCTTCCCTTCCCTTCCCTTCCCTTCCCTTCCCTTCCCTTCCCTTCCCTTCCCTTCCCTTCCCTTCCCTTCCCTTCCCTTCCCTTCCCTTCCCTTCCCTTCCCTTCCCTTCCCTTCCCTTCCCTTCCCTTCCCTTCCCTTCCCTTCCCTTCCCTTCCCTTCCCTTCCCTTCCCTTCCCTTCCCTTCCCTTCCCTTCCCTTCCCTTCCCTTCCCTTCCCTTCCCTCCCCTCCCCTCCCCTCCCCTCCCCTTCCCCTTCCCCTTCCCCTTCCCCTTCCCCTTCCCCTTCCCCTTCCCCTTCCCCTTCCCCTTCCCCTTCCCCTTCCCCTTCCCCTTCCCCTTCCCCTTCCCCTTCCCCTTCCCCTTCCCCTTCCCCTTCCCCTTCCCCTTCCCCTTCCCCTTCTCCTTCTCTTTCCTTTTTGGCTTCTGGGAAGCTGCCAGTAATTTCCAGCATTTGGTCTGACAACTGTTCTATTGTAAATATTTAGAAGAATCCATTAGAGATTAAACAAAGTGTAAGTAACTGCTCCTAAGTGATAGCTCTTATTAATGTTTGCAGCAATAGGCACTTTACAAACGCGTATGAAAGCAGCCTACCTCGAGGCTGCTTGTAGGAAAGGGCACGATAGAAGGCAGCAGCCAGAACACAGTGTAATTTGAGCATCAGTGTGTTATCGTTATAAATAATCAGTGCAGAGACAGCATTCTGTAATGTGCGCACCATGCTTGCAAATCTTCTAGACAGCAACGGGTAGAGTGCACTATCCTGACCAATGTATTTTAAATTATGTGTATCAGGCTGCAAAAGTACTCAGAGCCTCAGTTTGGACTACTTTGCCTTTCTCTGATTTGTCCCCAAAATACTAAAAAACCCCTAAAACCATCAAAAAACCCCAAGCCCCCTCCCATCCCAAAATGTGTCAAGAATCATGATGTGTTACAGGGAAAAACACAAGCACGGCTCTGGTGGAATTTGTAGCTTTTATTGTATTCTAAAATTATCCTGACTATACAGTGTCTTAAACGTTTACTGTGCAGTGTGTTATTAGTAGCAGAGAAGGGATAAACACTAACGGTGTTCTGGGGCTGACGATGAGCTACTTAAGAAGAAATGCTGAAAGAAGACACTTCCCAGTGGATTCAATTTTGAGGATAAAAAAAGCTGCATTTACAACTAACTGAGATGAATGAAGATGTATAAATGCATTGACAGCCAATTTGCTGAAAAAATACATGATATTCTAGGAACACAGTGAACATGTGTCTATGCATGTGCATAACATAGCAGAATTTTCTATCCCCACAAAGGTTGGTGATACTGATTTTTTTTTTTTTTTAATTTAAATTACATTAGTATTGTCAGTTCGTGGTGAGTAGAGTGTGCTGGTTCCAATACAGAAGAGGTAAAAAATGGATCACAAGACTTGGCTCCAGTGTCCACCTTGCACTGGTTTGGTCCTGCAAGCAAAAAGACCTGGGGCTTATCCAGGCCACTCATGATGCCTTCCTAGGGTGCTATGTCTGATACTCAGAAATAATGCATGTAAGGCATCATTTCTAATTTTTCAAGCTGGCAGCCCCCTTCTACTTTTCTGTCCCCTACCTTAAAGAAAATGTCTAGATAGTCTCTAGGAGTTATGTGTTGTTCATCCTTTCATTTTAGTTCCATAGCCACATCTGACTTTTCAAACTTAAGAGTCGCCATTTTCTGTATGCAAGTTTAGATCTTTACTTAAGAAATATATAAAGGCAAGCTGGGTAACTGGGAGAGTTCGTTGTGGGCTGCTGAACAGAGCATGATGACTTGTTGAGTACTCCCATCACTGATCATGGTGGCTTAGGGAGTTGCTGGATGCCGTGTCACAGCAGCGAAGAAGAATGAAACTTGTTAAGATAAAGTTTGGTGCTGCAGGCTTCCCAGAGAAAGAAAAGGGGAGGATACAAATCTTGTGATCACGTGAAGCAGGCCTCAGCAAGGGCTTTTTTAAACAGAAAGGGTGGTGGCAAAAGAAGTTATTAGCAACCCCCTCACTAGTTCAGATGTTGGGCTGGTGTCAAGAATGAAGAGGAGGGTAACAACTGCTCCAGCTTCCCCTCTGTATGGTCAACTAGTACGCAGCACAAATGAAGTAAATGTGGTGTTGTCACCGGTTCGCGAGCATGAGATGGACTCAGAGCATAGACAGCGATGTGGCTGACTCCAGTGGGTGCAGTACATTTTTCAAGGGGCTGCTGAGGCAGGGCGATCTCTGACGTTTGGCTGAAGTCAGTAGTCATCTTCCAGAGATTGACTGCTACAGGCTGGGTCTGGTCTTGCACCACACATCGTTCATGTCCAAAAGCAGGAGACAGAAAGCCATGATGTCTTCTTCAGGCCTTGATCTTTCTGAACTTGTTTATAGGCTTCCAGGTGCCAACACCCTTCCACCTCTAGAGACAGTAGCCAGCAGGAGGAGAGGGTGAGTGAGCCATCCTGAGCTTCTTGATAGTGGCAAGGATGATGAATGTCAGGTAGGATGTAAGGTGGATGTCAGGTAGGATGTAAGATTTATCTTCTTCTGTACCTCCATGTGTGCATATATGGGAGCTTCAGGAAGTAAGGCAGAAGAGATGCTCATGCTCTAGAAAAGCTACAGAGAGGCAGACTAGATGGTCTCTTCAAGGAAGAGGAACATTAGTAAGGAATATTTCTAAGCTACTGGGCTTGGATAGCTGAGAGCAACTGGAGTTGTTCTGCACAAAACTCCCCTAAGTGACTGTATTCACCCTAAGATAATAACAATAAGCAGCAGCAAGAATTCACCTTTCAAAACCTGTACAAATATCCGTTCATTTTTCATATTAGTCCTCTTGACATGTTTGCAAGAGAGCATTGTTGTAATTTTACAAAAAGTGAAAAGGAGGCAGATAAGTTATCTTCTAAGACCAGCCAACAGCAGTGATCTCATTTTAAGACACACAGGTCACTTGCACCAGGTGGTCAGACCTTTTATGTGCCTCAAGGAACAGATCTTCCACTGGATACATTGGCAGGGCTCTGTTCATTTTTACAGGACAGTGACATTTGACCCAAATAAATAGTTTGACCATCTCCCTTGACTGCAGGCACTGAAAGGACAAACACTAACAACTGAGCTAGTCATTGGATGTTACATGGCAACTCCTAGGCCACCTCACCCTTAGGCAGAGGTTCAAGATAGTTCAGATGGACTGAGCTCTAGAAGTGTCTGTTCGTCTGCAATGACTACAAAGTCTGGTGTCTCCAAGGCCAGAGGATCTCCTCCTCTCTGTGCATAGAAGAGTTAAACCCAACAAGACCTGTGTTGATGCTTGAGGAACCTGGACAGCTGCATCAATCATGGATACCCAAATCTTCAGTGCCTACAACAAGTGGAGATGAATCCCAACATGGGTCCCTAAGTGCAGGCACCTTAATTTTAAAAATTAGATAAAAATCTTTCAGAGGTGCTAAAATGTAATTGAAAAGGAACTGAACTTCCAGAGCTCTTAATTCCTACTCTGGAGCCGTGCTTGAATGCTCAAGGGCAGCAGACATTTTAATTATACATCATGTCAGGAGGATTGCTGGGATATCATTTTCCCTCAAGTTTGTGATGCTGTAGGCCATTCCCACTTCTCTTACAATGTAATGATCACAATGAAAACAATTGTTTCTCAAAATTTGCTATTCCATTGCCATGTGGTCAGTTACAGCATAAGCGCATGCAATCTGAGTGTGAAGCTTCTGATTGGGAATAGAAGCACTTTACAGCCACTTAGCCCAGATGTGAAAGCACACTCCGGGGTCCGCAAGGGCGGCGGATCCAGCCCTACACTTCCAGAGCAGAAGCCACAGTGCAATGGGGATGAAAGCAAAGTGTAAAAAGAGAAGCTATAATAATAAAGGTAATTCTTCTTCTTTTACTCACAGCCATGCTGGCTGAGGGAATATGCTGTTTAAGGTAATGGTGTCTCCAAGTTCTGTATAAGACAGCATCTTAAACGCTCCTCCCAGGTGCTACTTTGAAGAAACAAAATGGAATGTATGCTGTAGTTCAGAAAAGATAGGAACAGTGAATAACTTGGCTTGTTATTCCTTCTGCTTTTTGAAAGAGTATTCCATCATTTCACTCAATTTTTACATGAAACAACATTCCATCTTTAAATCCTCTTTAAAATACTAATTTATTAGTGCTTTCTTAATTTCCTCTGATATAAAGAATTAATAAACTGAGCAAAAGATGATATTGCTGAAGAATTTTAGATACATACTTAGGCTTTAAAAAATTAAAAGGTACTGTTAATTCTCTTTTGTCAGTAATTTCATATGAATGTTAAACTGCAGTAGACAAGTGGCTAAGACACAGCAAGAGAAAATTATGTGAAATCAAACAGATACTTTCTTGATATTCCCCCCTTCTCTGTCCTGCACAAATACATCGTGGTAAAAGCAACAAGTCTCCTACCATCTGTTTGCTTACACTGATACCTCATCCAGCAGATACGCTACATTGAAACCTTATGAGACATAAAAATCCAATTTTGTTCATAAGGCAACAATGTGGAGTTTGTTTTAAGGAAACTGAAGTTTATTTTATTTCTGAAAACTCCTGTGAAGCAAGTAGTTCTCAAATCACAAAGAAAATATTGGATCATCACCCTATATTAAGAATATGGCATTTTAATTCGCTTTTATCCACAATTATTTCATTCTCTTTTTTCATGTCATCAGAATCGGATTGATGAGCATAGCACTGCAAGTAAGAGAACGATTATATTGCCGATGCTATCTTAAGGCAAAATGCTAACAAACACCTGGCTCGCCAGCGTGTGCAGCCCCTAGCCAGGGGTGCAGCGGCAAGGGGTGTCTGAAGATGCCTACCAAAACCTGTAGGACTCACTCAACGGTTGCTTTCTCAGGCACAACAATTCATGGTTAAACTACAGCATGCTTTTAGAAAGATGTCCGACCTCTTATTTGAAGCACACGTGCGACTGAGATTATGCTGCCTCCCTGAGACCGTGGCAATGATTTAACTACCAAGACTTTCTGAAATTTGCCTTGGATAATGCAGTTGAGACTCACTGATGCCCATTTCCAAACACTGATCTGTTGCATCTTTACTTCCAGTAGCATATAGCTTTATAGCATCCAATATTTTAGGGGGAACACTTAATTACAGACTGACTTTTTTTTCCACCTAGAGAAAGAGGTGCTGTTGTAGAGTGTGCCTCAGGCAAGGCTGGTTTTGGAGAAAATACTCCACAAAGGTAGATGCAGTTTTTACTATGCTTTTTCATCTCTAAGAACAGGCATGGCCGAGGCTTTAATGTATTTTATCTCAGCCCTGTTCTATACCGGTGTCATTCTTTTGATTTTAAACTTTCATGGAGCTGTTCTTTGCTTATAAAGTCATAAGAGAAGAGTTGGAGTGGAGTCTACCACAGTGCTGTTCCTATGTTGTGACCAAGCAACTGTGTTCCTGATGGAAGTGAAGACCACGAACACATCCCAGTGACAGTTTCCCTCATGGCTGTGCCCCACCTGCCACCAACAGCTCTCAGGCATTATGTAGTGTCAAGACACTTCAAAGCTTAGAGATCTTCAGAGGAAGAAAATGGCTGTGAGGTCATGCACTGACCCTTCTGAATCCCTAGTACTGAACTATTGCTTCAGCATGGACGTTGGGATGGCTACGCCTCCTCCTTGCAATATAAAGTGGAATAAGGCCGATAGCAATCATGCGGGGTTTGCTGATAAGAGCCACAACTTCAGCCCTAGAGGTTCCCCAAATGCCTCAGTTCAGACTGGTATCTGAACTGCTATCAAACAGCTGATACTGGAGCAGCTATCAAACAGGTGGTGCATCTCCTTTCTTCTCCAGATATGTGTTGTTAAAGAGCTGCTGCAGTCACCTACGAGAAAGGTAATATGACCTCTAAAGCATTTACTTACATGATGGAGCTGCATCTTACTTGGTTGTTATAAAGTGCCTTGACAACCACAGGGTGAAAGGTCCTACAGAACTGCACGTATATGGAACCATAGAACCATAGAATCATTTAGGTTGGAAAAGACTGTCAAATCCAACCATTAACCTAACACTGCCAAGTCCACCACTAAACCATGTCCCTAAGGACCACATCTACATGTCTTTTAAATACCTCTAGGAATGGTGACTCAATCATTTCCCTGGACAGCCTGTTCCAATGCTTGACCACCCTCTCGGTGAAGAAATTTTTCCTAATACCCAGTCTAAACCATCCCTGGAGCAACTTGAGGCCTTTTCCTCTTGTCTTATCGCTAGTTACTTGGGAGAAAAGACCAACACCCACCTCACCACAACCCCCTTTCAGGTTGTTGTAGAGAGTGATAAGGTCTCCCCTCAGCCTCCTCTTCTCCAGACTGAACAACCCCAGTTCCCTCAGCCGCTCCTCATAAGACTTGTGCTCCAGACCCCTCACCAGCTTCGTTGCCCTTCTCTGGACACGCTCCAGCACCTCAACATCCTTCTTGTAGTGAGGGGCCCAAAACTGAACACAGGATTCGAGGTGCGGCCTCACCAGTGCCAAGTACAGGGGCACGATCACTTCCCTACTCCTGCTGGCCACACTAGTTCTGACACAGGCCAGGACGCTGTTGGCCTTCTTGGCCACCTGGGCACACTGCCGGCTCATGTTCAGCCATATTTGGAGTCTTACTGCTACTGCTACTGTTGCTATTTGATTACATCGTATTCTCAGGGATTTTTAAGGATAGCTGAAATCACAATACAGTTTGCAATAATTACATTTATCCTCTTTTTCACATGTCCGTGAAAAACGTTGTAATCATTTTCCCTGATCATTTGGCCTCCTTTCACTTGGCTTCCCTTTGAACACCTCTTTCTAATTTTCTGTGAGAACACCTTTGTTCTATTGGCTTTTTTCCATATGGAGCGTTACATATGATGTTGGTATGGAAAGTATTACATAGTAAACAGCAGATTTAAGGTGAAAAAGATACTCTAGAGATTAATGAATGGGCTTTGAGTCTCTCCTTTTATAGGACACCAGTTTGATTCTTACTGAAATCAAAGCAATCTGTTTTCCTTCCTATCAGGATATAGTTTAGTAGCCCCTTATAAAATTATTTAATAATCTCAAAGTTTAAAATCTTTATATTAAAAAAGCAATGAAATTATCATCTGTGTTGGGTTTCCTGCTGAGACACAAAGAAACAGGGCTGCAACTCCAAGCACTGTAGGAATCTTACTCCCAGATATAATGGCAGTGATTTAAAGTGCATGAGCATTAATTTTAAAAAGTTAATAAATTAAAGTAGTACCAGAAGCCTTTCATAAGCCTTTTGAATTCACATAGCTATGCTTTTCTCTGCAGAATTAGGGAAGAGAATTTTTTTTTTTCTCTTTTAAGAAAGGAGAAAAGAATAATAGTTTTGCTCTGCGGCGCACCATGAAAACGTAGCCATTATGTTGAAAATATTTGATTTTTTATTTTCGCTACTACAAAATTACCTAAAAATATTGAGAAGTTAAAAAATGAAAGACAGTTTAAACTTTGAATTGGTTAACGGCTGAGAAGTTCAAGGCATTATTTTCAAAGTTAGTATGTTAAGAGTTAGGCTTTTGCCTACTTCAGGAAGATATGTGTCTGCTCCGAGCACAAGAGCCTCTATTCAAGAATGTGTCCTTAATTTTAATCAGGTATTTAAGTCTAATTGAAGTCAAAGGGTCTGTAACACATGTGTGAAGGTAACCATATGCTGATGTGCTTTTTTGAACAGGGAGGAATTCAAGCATGGGCTTACATGGTAATTGTTCGGGGCTTTTTTTCAGTTGGGTCTGGGTATGCAGAAAGTGGCATAAAAGGGATCAACAAACATTAAAGCCTGTTAACTTGGTGCTCAGTATAGAGAAGAAAAAGGGCCTTTTATTTCCCTGAAATTTCTGACCTTTTTTGTTATTTTTCTTCTCCCTGTTGCTCTTTGCTCACCAACCACAGCTCTCATTTGCTGTGGACAATTCCCAAGGGGAACATTCCTCGCTGGAGTAACTTACCCAGCTCTTTTCCTTAATTTACAGCAAGTACAGCACCCCTTGCAGAATGCATAGCAGACCCTTTGGCCACAAGCCAGTGCTAATAGCATGTTTTCCAATAATCTAATCTCTTCAGTCACAGAGCAGAAATCAGAAAGTTAAAAGAACTGGCTTCTCAACTTGTCTCAGTCCGCCTTTGAAATCCGTGCATGGGAAGGTTGTGCGAATGACTACAATAAATTGTTACCACACTTGCACCCATGACTCAGTAGCTGTGTTCATAGCAATCTCATGTATATGAGAGAATTCTGCATAAAGCAAGGTTTAATACGGTGCCAGGAACAGAATCACACACGAAGGCTTGCATCTGCAAAGAAGCCAGGAATTTCAGCCAAAGCTGAGGACATATTGTAAACATCCATGAATTAAACACCTCAACACTCCTAAGAGATAGGTATCATTTCTCCTTTGCAGATGAAGAAATGGAAGCCCAAAGATGACAAGGCCAAAACTTTTAAGTTTGGCTCTAGAAGTGAAGCATCAAACCTTTGATTGGACTCCTAAATAAATAGCTGCATTTTCAGACCTCTGACCATCTGCATCTTCCACAGGCACTCTGAAGATCAGGTTGTGTATGTAGGAATGAAGCAGGAGATCAGCTGTCTCCCTGGAGGCCCTGGGTTTGAAAACGTGGATGCTAATAGTTTTAACTTTCCAATGCTAGAAGGGGACCGTAAGCAAGCAACGTCACCAACCCTGAAATCCAAGAAGCCCTAGCTTTCTCCAAAAGCACGTAACTCAGTGGCACTGTTAGGGTGGGCTCAAATATAGGGAAAGACAAAGAAACTAGATGTTGAAAGTTCACCTATTGCTATTTTTTTATTCCACGCTGTTTGTTTCTTTTTTATCTGTACTTGACTCTGTGTATGTTTGCTTTGGGGGTGGGGAACTGATAGCATCGCAGTAATTTTTCCCCATTTCTAACATTATGCATGCCTCCGGTGGTCTACAGGTTACAGGTTGGTAACTGGGTCCATCACTCTACCCCAGGACAGAATCCCCTGTATGTACAATTTTGCTTGCTGTCACTAGGAACAAGTACTTGCGGGGAACTGCTACTTCTCTGTGAGAGCAAATTGCTTGACTTGCTTCGTGCAACTCCATGAGGTCAAGGAGTCAGTTAAGAAGGATGTTTTCATACTAGGGCACAGTTCAACCTTTCCTTTCCCTTATTCCGTTTTGGCATCTGCTTGTGTCATTTTTTATCACAATTTTTGCTGCAGCAGCCTGGCATTTGGAGTGGTGTTGTTGCGGTCATCTCATATCCGAGCCCTGTCTCATGGCAGCCCAACGTGGTGCCGCAAGCCACTAGCCACCATTTGAGCTGCCAAATATTCATCGTATTGGATGCTTTAAAAATAACTGCTGTCATTTCATGTTTTTCTAATATCTAGAGGATGTTTGGCTTTCACTGAAGCCTAACTAATTGTTGGTATAACTTGTATTAGACAGTTCTATTTGCAGTAACGGGTTCTATTTCTATCATTTATTCTGCATCAGCCTAACTTTATTATTTTACAGTGTGACAAAACAAAACTGAACAGTCCTCTCTTCCTCATTACTCTAGTTATTAGAAAAATGTTCTGCAAGGGAGCACTGTTGCAAAGTGCCAAGGATATTTTTCAAGCTGGCTAAGGCATCCGTCACCTGAAAAAGCAGCTCTCTCAGGCCACAAAACAGCAAATGGATCATTTTGTCGTGCAGCAGGTTGGGTGGGAAGAGGTGCCTCACGAATTTGTACTCGCACATGCAGCGTAAGGTTAAACGTGCGCCCTCAGGATGCCGCTGTGATCCAGCCCAAATTATGTGACTCCTACCATTGTTACTGGTGAAATACCTTAGCAAAAGTATTTTTTTAAGACACTTGTTCAATTGTGCATAAAAAGTGTCAGATATCACTTTGGATGTGTGTCAGGAATATTAAATAATATATCAGCCAAATAAAAACCAGTCATCTCTAAAAGTTATAGTTCATAGATTAACCATTAATCTTTCCAAATGTTTTTGTCTTCAGTTTAGGTTAAACTGGTTTTAAAGACACGTACGGCTTTTTGCTTCATATTTTTTTGCTTTTGTAGAAAAATATTAAAAATGGCTTCAAAACCTTCAACTTTATATAAAATTATAAAATGTTTTATAATACTCATAACACTATCCCTAAATTTCCTAGATATTAAATTCTTGCTTTTATATATAATTATATAACTTTGTTTGTTTGTTTTTCTTTACTTAGTATTGTCAACAGATGGCCTCAGTCTATTAGACCACGTAACTCTCTAAAAATACAAATATTTTATAAAAAAGCTTTGACACAGCTTTGTCAATTTTTTTTTTTCCAAATAATTGAAACCAATTTTTCCCAACAAAGTGAAACAGATAATCTTTTAATCTTTTGGGGAATATTTAATACATTTTTGGATTTTATTCCAATTTTGAATGAATCCCACTTTTGAAAATCGTTGTGAAATAGCATTCCCTTCATCACCTATAGGTGTGAACCTTACAGGCAGACATTGGAGCAGAGCAAATAATTCATAGAGACTTTAATCAATTAAACTGATTTCCCTTTTGCTGCACATCCTCTCCAGGAGCCTCTTTCAGCTGTAGGTTGCAAGGGAGGTGGTGGCCATGGGGCTCCTCTTGACAGGAAGAGCATTGGTGAAGGTGGGTATAGGGCACCTGGCTTCATATGTGTTGCCCCAGCAGCTGCAGGGGGTGTCCTCCCTACTGGAGGTGGCAGCAAGGGGACAGGAGGGCATTTTAGCCTCTCTCAGGACCTTTTTGTGCCCCTAATGCACACAATAGGCTTATAGAATATAGAATCATAGAATAGTTTGGGCTGGAAGGGACCTTTCAAGGCCATCTAGTCCAACCCCCTGCAATGAGCAGGGACAGCTTCAACTAGATCAGGTTGCTCAGAGCCCCGTCCAACCTGACCTGGAATGTTTCCAGGGATGGGGCATCTACCACCGCTCTGGGCAACCTGTGCCAGTGTTTCACCACCCTCACTGGGAAAAATTTCTTCCTTAGATCTAGTCTGAATCTGCCCTCTTTTAGTTTAAAACCATTACCCCTTGTCCTATTGCAACAGGCCCTGCTAAAACATCTGTCCCCATCTTTCTTCTAAGCCCCCTTGAAGTACTGGAAGGCTGCAAGAAGGTGTCCCCGGAGCCTTCTCTTCTTCAGGCTGAACAACCCCAACTCTCTCAGCCTTTCGTCATAGGAGAGGTATTCCATCCCTCTGATCATTTTTGTGGCCCTCCTCTGGACCCGCTCCAGCAGGTCCATGTCTTTCCTGTGCTGAGGGCTCCAGAGCTGGACGCAGGACTCCAGGTGGGGTCTCAGCAGAGTGGAGTAGAGGGGCAGAATCACCTCCCTCGACCTGCTGGCCACGCTGCTTTGGATGCAGACCAGGATACGGTTGGCCTTCTGGGCTGTGAGCACACATTGCTGGCCCATGTCCAGCTTTTCATCCACCAGTACCCCCAAGTCTTTCTCAGCAGGGCTGCTCTCCATCCCTTCATCCCCCAGCCTGTATTGATACCGGGGCTTGCCCTGACCCAGGTGCAGGACCCTGCACTTGGCCTTAGTGAACCTCGTGAGGATTCCTGCAGGCAAACTAGCTTTCGAGGGAAAGCTGTGATCGATTGGCTTATCGACCGCTGAGGTCATAATGGCGCTGCCTGCCATTTTCCTGCGGGGCTGCACGGAGCTCGCCTGGGCAGTGCCGGCTACTACAGTCACCAGCAACCCTGCGCAGTCTGCAGCTGCTGTTTGCAAATACAGCCTGTACATAAGCTTTCAATTAATTTAACTATCTGAAAAGATTGATGTGTCAGCGTTATAGTGCTAATTGGGTTCGGGGTAAAGAACATACTTTTACAGATGTTACATTAAAAAAAAAAAACAAACCCAAGCAGTTTTAATTCATTTTGATTGATTTTCTCTTGCGATCAGCTGAGCTGACTGGCGCGCAAATCCTCTGAGAAGTGGTGGTACACCACCACGTAAAAAATGAACCGTATCCCTGCTTAAGCATAAAATGGACGACAGCCTTGATTTCATCACCACCACCCCAATAATTCAGCTCAAATTCTTCCTAGCGTGGCTTCAGCTCGACTGTAATCTGCCTGCTGTGTATCACTGCAGTGATGTTAGCTGTATTACGGTTTTGGGGAAGTGGGTGATGCTTGGCGTGAGCACTAAATTTCTTTCATGTGGGTCAGCGTGTGAGGCAGGGAAGCCGGTTGGGAGGGGAAGGCTCAGACTTCAAAGGCAGGGCAGCGCGCAGAAGGGGTGATGAAACAAGCCCTAACTACGTGCCATTCATAGTTCCTTCACAAGGAGAGCCAGGCACGCGGAGCTGTTGAACCGAGTCAGTTTCTCGGGGATCAGATGCCCACCTAAACCTCGCCCGTCCTATTACATAACCCCAATCAAAACAGGCCACCCAATCACACTGTCCTCTAAAAATCAGATAAATGTACTCTGAACATCGATTAACAAATTAATGAAATCCTCAGCCCCACCTCTTTGCAGGAGTTTTGCCGCTGACTTTGGTGGGCCAGGACTTCCGTCAGTGAGTCCGAACTGACTGGTGATGAAGTCTCTTGTCTGTTTTCCATCAGAAGCGAATTCGATTTCCTATCATACTGTTCATGCTTTGCACTCAAAAACCTTTGACATCTCTTTTGTAGACTGGCATGGGTCCCAGTGGCATGAGGGAAATGTGAAAATAGTTGGGTCATCATTTGCTGAGTGTTGATAGCACATGCATCGCTACACAGCACTACAGCAGCGAAGCAGTCACTAGAGCTAGTATTTTAATCATTAATTTAAACCTAGGATTTTGGACAGTATTTTGTGTCACTGATGGATGGTCTGGTCAGCCTGGAGAATTTACTCTTTTTCCTTTATGAAAACTTGAGATCAGAGTTTCCTCTTGTATAAATTGTAGAAAATAATTTTTAGAGACCTTTCAGCAATGAGATACTCCTTAGTAGCTAAACTCTGGGTTCAAATCTTGAAGTAAGACTTGAATTTAAGGAGACAGGTTCTGCTTCAATGTTTTCAGGCATCAGACCAGAACAGTTCTGCTGCAAACAACATACTTTGGGGCTTTTAGTTAGCTTCAATATGGTATGAATTTAATCATTACAGAGAAAAAATTATTTCATTCAGTACAAACTTTTGATCAGTTCCACTTAGGAAAATACACAAAATTGAGAGAATATTAACTAATTGATCAAAGGCACATCTGAGCAATGCCAAGGCAGTGGGCTGGCTTGCTGTCTGGCTTATTAATTTTTTAGCACTGTAAACATGGTAGTAGAAAATCATAGCTTCAACATGGGATTACAGGCTTTTGCTGTCTAAACCCTTCTCCCTAGTCCCCAGCATGGAAAGTAAAATCTGTTACATCCTGCTGTTCTTTCTGTGGTTTCTGAAACAAAACTTTGAGAGAAAAACTCTGGTCTCAAAAGACCCTGTGGGAAACGAGAAACTTGCAAATGCTACTGTAGTTGTGTAATGTTGACAGTATGAGCTGAGCGATCCTTATACAGCTTGGAAGTACATGAGCATCTGTGTAATACGCAACAATAAAAGTCTCCAGTATGTTAAAGGAACAAAACAGGAGAAGCAAACGGGGGAGACAGGCTCTGCTGCCACCAGGAAAACCTGAGCACCAACGAGCTTTGTTAGAAACTCAAAAATGATAGCTGGAACGCTAGCATCAAGCAGAAAATCAAGCAGAAAGACTGCATATTTCGAAGAACAACAATATGCAGCTGTGCTTTTTTACGGGATAGAAGTATGCGTCTCATGTAGGGAAGAGACTGGGAAGTCATGGGAGTCACAGTGACGTTGACAACTCTGTTTTTACAGTTTTGTGTGCATATGAACAGTGTAAAATCAACTGGGGATCTTCATGACAGCATCTCGCAGGATTGGAGTATTAAAATACTGTCTAAATATGTGCATCAAATATAATCTCTTTCCAAAACTGACGCCTCCTTTTTTCATGTCAGCACAGATGCTTTATTTGCAACTAGCTGAGTCTCACAACATTGGTTATACAACTATTAGGTTACTACTCTTTATAGATCCCATACTTTCCTTTCTATAACAGTTCATCTTATCTAGACAATAAGGAGGAAATATGCAATTCAGTTTTCCATTTTTAGAGAAGATTCATAAAGTATAGTCTTGAAGGATGAATATTTCGAAACAACTACAGCTGACTCTAAAAGTAAGATCTGTAGTTGCTTATAGGATTTAGAACTTCATGTGAGAAGGTATTGCGTGACCTGGTCCTACCTTTACCATCACTACCAGGATGCTTAAGGCAACTTGCCTTAGGCATCCTCCTTGGTTCTTATACTGGTTAAATTTCTTGGATGCCTGAATTTTGGTAGTGCTCCATAGTACGTGGGAAAAAAAAGTCAATTTCCCTTCTCTCTCCCTGAAAAGAATTTTTCAGTTTATTTACAAAACTCTCTGGAATGAGAAGGAGCCATTTGTGGTTGCTGTGGCTGATTTCTGTTGTGCTGAAGATGCTAGGAGACTGCATAAAACTCTCCACCCCTGGTGAGATTTTTCAGCCTGTTGATGCTCCTTCTAACCAAATTCAGGGGAAATGTGTTCTGGAAGCCAGTATACTTAATATTTAGGATCACTTTGCCAGACCTGTTTAATAATGATGAGGCATTCTCCAGTGAGATCTTGGCCATTTGGGCTGAGGGCCTTTTGTAGGCACCACTACAAAACGGTTACGGATACTCCCTGAGACTGTGGGACAGTCCCATACTCATGTTTCTGTTGCTCTTTAGAACTGTTGACACTTGGTGGACAAAATAAGTTGGTTTCTTTTCCCTCAGATGGGAAGTGCCTCTTGAGGAGGAAAATATTCTGTCAAACCAGGCAGATGCTTGAGGAAATTTTTTTTCAGTTCTTATGGGATCTTTTTCCTTCAAAACACAGGAGGACACTTGAGGATTTTCTTTGGTATGTGTTTTGTACCATAGAAGGCAGCAATGCTCTGAAGTAAAACTGAAGTCAGGTAAATCTCTGGAGGAGTTACCATCCTCTTAGAAAGAAATCTGAAAGTATTTGTGAAGCACAAATCGCAAAGAAAAACAGAAGATGTTAAGCTTTCAACAGTTGGCTTTTAGACTGATTTCTCCTCTTTGCTCCTTTTGCAGCTGCCTCTCCTTTCAAGGCCGCCTCAGACTCCTGTAGATCCAGGGCAGGCTGAACGGAGAGTCCACATTCCTCAGCTATCACCACTGGTTCGGTTGCATCCCAGAAAACTTATGGCCAATCCAATGTAGCAGCTGCCGTGTATGGGTCTATCTTGCCCGCAGAGCCCAGCTGCTGCCCTATCACTACACAACAAGTCCCTTCCCTCCCTGTGGATGATTTAAGTCCAAGCGATCAAGCAGAGCTTAGCCTGCAAGATTGAGCTCAGGTTTCATCTTAGCCCAGGCTGGCAACCTATTTAGCAGTGAGAATACAAGCTTATCAAACCCATGTGTACTTGCTCTCCCAGTGCTGTCCCACCACCCCTGGGCTTCCTCCTTGCTCCGCACTGCATGTTGCCGACACGTTGGTTCAGTGTTTTTGCCCCACCATTGTCCGTTCCGCTTCTATAATGCATTTCCACACAGAAACGCTGTCCAAGAAGGAGTCTGAGGAAACACGCCGTGGTTTGCAAACTGAATTCCTTAATGACTTTCTCATTAGAAGAGCTCACTGCCAAAATGCTGTTTGCGTTTGCCTAAAGGACAGTCCGCATGATTAAGAGTAGCTCTACTTTACATGAAGTATTGTTTTCAGGCCACTGCCACAGGCACTAGAGAGAGAAATGAACACAAGTGAACGCACGGAGCGATGCAAGAACCATGGGGTATCCCATCCCAAATCCCCACCACCATAAGGGCTAGTGCCCGTGTGGATGCCGCACGGCGGGTAAAGCCGAGGCAGGGCCTGGGTCTCGCGGCAAGGGGCAGCCCAACCAGAGAGGCTGAATTCCAGAGCAGCTCTGCTGTGAAAATATTTCCTGTGAGAATGCACAAGCCTGAGAAACAAGGAGTAGCTGCAGCTTTCTAGCAGGGATGGATTTCATTTGTCTAACACGTCCATTTCAAGAGTGAGCCTCTAAATGGACATCTTCTTGTTGAAGATTGGTGATGAGACAGTGCACCTCAGCTGCAGCAAATGGGCAAAGAATATTCTTCTAGCCCAAGCTTTTCCCCTGGCTGTCAGTTCATATACCCACCTGGAATCCTCCTGCATTTTCTTATTTTCTTTTTGGGCTCCCATAAATTTTAATCTATATATAAAGAAAAACTGATAGAAAAATTTAATTGCAAAGGTTTTAGAATTTATTTGCTGCATGCCGTCAAAATCTCCTATCGTCTCATCATTGAAAGTTCAGATCAAATTCAGCTCCTTGTCCCTTACTATTTTTAACAGAGAGACCATAACTCATTGTTTCCAGAGCAGGGCTTTGGAAAATATTCTGAGAAAGGAAAATCCCCAGTGATTTTGTTTGCTAATGAGGCTTAAAACTAATATCTGGACAAACAGCTTGCACAAAAAAAGGCCTCCAAGCCAAAAAGGGCTTAAATCCAGGCAGGGGAAGAGAATAGTTCAAGATTAACTTAGTGTCTTCTCTGATCTCCAGTATTTACGTTTTATAAAAAGAAAAATGGAGGGGATGGATTCTGGACCTAAAGCCAGTTACGAGCCTGCACATATGTACTTTGTGCCTGATGAGTCAGCAGGCCTGGCTGATGCTTGTGTAAGAGGTGGGAAAGAACTTGTCTGTGGGTCTCTGTGCTCTCACCTCTTGCTTTGCCCATTGCTGTGCTGCATTTTCCATCCTTGAGAGTCAAGGATTTCACTGTGCTTAAAGAGTGTTTGAGTACAAGAGGGAAGACTGCTCAATGGCTGGTAGGGCCATGTCTAATGGCAGACACTGCTCCTAACAGCCCATGCATAAAATACTTCATCCTCATCGAAGTCAGTTCTGAGGGTTGTGAAGAATTTTTTATATTTAATTTTTTTGTCTGTATAATGGGGCAGGTTGCACCAAAGACCAAGTGGTTACAAGCAAGAGCATTTCTTGGACCTATTTGCAATGCTAAAGCCAGTGCCTAACCCATGAGGCCACAGCACCTGCCCCTCTGCCAAGAGACTGGACCTCTCTCTGTCCCTCTTACCACATCTAAAACCTGTGGCTAACAGGAGTGGTCTGTGGTCTCCTAGTGCTTTTTCACCTGTAGACTTGAAAGCGTTTCTTAAATTGGATATACATTGCTTACGGAGTTCTACTGTTGACCTAAGTATAGAAATTTGAAGCAATGATTACACCAGGAGTACTGTGGCCAGATTTCACAAGATGGGGTTTATGTTCCCAGCTTGTTGCGGCACATCACTGAAGCTCTGACCTCACAGTGTCTGCTGTGGGGAAAAAAAGGGGTAAAACTTCTGCTCGCTTCCACATGGTCATGGTGCACAGTTGCTGAAGTGCTTGAGATCTGCAGACACCAACAACTTGCTGCGATGAGAGAGGAATAGTAAGGGCCAGTTCTGTACCCAGCAGCGGTAAGTTCCCTCCCTGTGGCAGAAAGATGTTTCAGAGCCTGAGTTTGCCCTGTTTCTTTCCGGAATCCCTTCAACCCCACTTGGCCTCCACAGGAGGGGAGGGACTGGCCATTACCTTGCAGGGATCAGGCAAGTGTAATGGATCTGAACCAGAGAGGGAGGTGGCTGAGAGATAATGAGAATGAGATCTTCAGCTGGAGCTTGGAGATACCTTATTTCAAACATACTATCTCTAGTATGTTTTCTAGACACAAATCTTTTTCCTTCCACCATTTTCTCCCAGGTTGAATGACAAAGCCCTGTGCTGTGCTTTCAAACAATGCCAATTTCTGGAGTGCTCGGCTGTCCCTGCTTTGCTTCTTGCCTGAGACAGAATAAGGGTTTACCTAGCATTCAGAGCAAGCGCAACGAGAGACAGTTTCACTACACACATACAGGGCTCAGAGAAATGCCAGGCACAATATGATACACTCAAAAAAGGATCCCTCTAACAGCTTTTAAGAGAAAAAATGTCTGTCTTCATTTAAAATGTCAGTTCTGACTTTTCAATGAGACTTTTGCTTTATGCGTTTCCAAGAATGGGAGCTTATTTTGCTTTGCTTCACACCTTGAGTTATAACATGGCATGAAATCAACCTTTAAATGGAGCTTGACTTACATATTTTAACTTATTCCTTGCTCCGTAATACTAACAATATGATCCTCCATTTGGAACTACACGCTTTCTTTTTTGCCTTGTTATTTGTGTAAGATGTATGTGGGATGCATGAGAAGAGGCAGAAGTTGTGAAAATGGCTAGGAGTACATTTTATTTTACACTTAATACTTCTGGAGTTAAAAGGGAGATGGAAATTGGCCATGTAATGGATCTTAGCTATAGAGAATTATCCTCCTTAGGTAATAAAGTATTGCCTGTCTCAAGGGCTCACACACACAGCTTGACCTCAGAGCAGTTGCACATAATGCTTTCTCTGTCAAGAGAATCTATTCATAATGACGTGTCACAGGTGCTCACACACAATATGTTTCCCGTCAAAAGTGATCATCCATATTTTATATAGCAGCTTTGATGACAAATATTTTGTACTTCAGCTGCTTTTTCTTCCTTCTGTCAGACTTAATGAAGGAAAGTCACAGACAGTTTTTATATAATGTCAGCTTCTTAGATCACATTACTGTGTTTGCCTTTGAAAGCAGCTTCATACAAGAGCCACAAGACCGGGGAGAGAGAGACAAGGACATTTGCATTTACCTAACTTTAAAAAGAAAGCAAATTTTTCAGGCTTTCAATTTCAAAATCAATATACTCTGTATCTTTGGAATCTTCTCAGAAAAAAATATGCTATACTTATTGAGCACTCAGTATTTTGACAGTCTAGTGAAAGCAAGTCTGATAACTGAATTGGGGTTGCAGCTTCTCACTACGCAGAATGCCATTTATTCTTATAGCAGTAGTATGTCCTGGAGGTAAAAAACACTTTTTTCCAGGTTGTTCTACAAAGGGAGTGCCTCAGGGGGCACAGAGAATTGGGTTCTTATACTCTCATTGAAATTGTTTGTCCGCAGCAAGGCCAAAGTTTGCTCTTCTACGTGTTCAGCCCTACTGAAAGAAATAACCCTCATTCCTCTTTCTGTTAATGAAAGAGGAAAAGTGAACTTGAACTCCCTCTGAGGTTTCTCAGATTGCGGGACTGGTCATCGAAACCTCAGAGCATAGAGGAGTGCATTTCCCATTCACGGGCCACGTCTTTTCTGCCAAAACTGTAAGTGAACAAAGTACAGAGGTATTGCTGAACTTGCCTGCCACCAGGCAAACTCACCTGAGCTAGCAGAGAGTGGTGGCTTTCAACCTGTAAGCCATGGATGCATACGGGCTTCTGCTCTGCCTCCAAGGGATCCACAGAAGGGAGCTGACAAAAGCGCGTTCATTGTGTATGCAAGCCCTTTAGCAATGTCTGCATATAAAAATAAAATCAAAACACTAGAGTAGGCGATCAAAGTATGGCACGTGCATATTTATAAAATTATCACCGGCCTGAGGAGAAGGCAGAATGGGAAGCCAAGAGTATTTACAAATAGGATTTACAAATGTAAATGAGTCTGGATTTCTCTTACCTGTGAAATATAACCAGATGTCTCAGGTTGAGAGATGAAAGCTTACACTTAGAAAAATGCCTGGGTTTTTAATACAAGATGAGGCCAAAAAAGAGGGGACACAGGGTCTGGAGCTATTTGATGCTTAATTACTTTTAAGATCCAACTCCTAGTTAAGAATGCAACCAAGAACGAATTAAAAGTAGGCAACAACTTCTAAAGTACAGGAAGATGCAAAACATTATTCTCTACCATTGAGAAGTAATGAACTGATTAATGTCTGCTACTTAAAAGACAGTCTGCAAAACCGTCCTCTTTTCTGTTACCCCCAAGCACCTAAAGAAGAACTGAATAGTCTTAAGCAGTGAGTGTAATAAGTTTTCCTTTCCTTGTCTGAAAAATTAGAACAATTCAATTGAAAGGCAAATATAATCCTACCTATGCTCCATGCTGGGACTGGAGCAGGGTAAATGCCACAGTTAAGTCTGAACATCAGGTTGTAATTGTTAGAGATTAAAAACATGCCAGAGAGAACATTCCAGGGAAAGAAGGAGGGTGAGAATGATGGCTCTCCTGTGTCTTTTTATTGAGGCAAATTACCATCAGATCTTACAAGGGCATATTCCTGCACAGCAGAACTCAATCAAATGGCATTTAATCAATAAAGGAAATTATACACTAGGTTGACTTTTAATCATCCAGCTAGGAAAAGCAAAAATAAGTGAATGTCTTTATCTGCTGAGCCAAGTGCATGCAAGGCAGAAAAGCCACTGAAAGTAGCTAAAAGAAAAACAACTGTTCTCTAGGATGCTGCTGTTCCATAAAATCAATTTCAAATATAATCTTCTGTTATCTGTTTCTGCAAGATGCGAGCCCACCAGCTGAGCTTCTCATTTTTATGCAGATGAAATAATCGCTGAAATGAAATGTCAGGTCCTAAGAGATACAAGAAAAAAATGAAACAATCTTTAAGAGCTGTCAGAGAGGTGGATGGTCCACCCTTCCAAGTACAGAGGAACCATTATTCCATGGTCTTGTCTAATATCTTGTTCTCTCACCATTGTTTTTGTTTTTTTTTTTAATGCTTGTCTTCTCAGTGCATCCTAATGTGAGCCAGGGTTGCCAAGGAGGGTGTGCTACATGTTCTGACTACAACGGATGCCTGTCATGTAAGCCCAGGCTCTTTTTTGTTCTGGAGAGGATTGGCATGAAACAGATCGGAGTATGTCTTTCCTCGTGTCCAAGCGGATACTATGGGACACGGTATCCCGACATTAATAAGTGTGCAAGTAAGTGCTGGGAAAAGGGGAAGCACATGGATTTTTGTTCTCTCTTGAATGCTGTGTCAAGTCAACTTGGGAGTCAAGTCAACTTAGGAGTCAAGTCAACAGGGAAGCAGACGGACAGGCCGTGTCTTTATTTGTTCCATTCTTTTATAGTAGTGCAGTAAATATTAACCCAAGCAAGAAGATAAGGTGAAAGATCACAAAACAGCCTAAAGCTCAGGGGTCCTGGCTCTGCATGAGGGACCTGCCTAGGACCCAGGTGATGGTCTCCCCCTCTACACCCCCATGCGAAAGGGAAGCGCCGGTGGGTGCCAGGCATTGCCCTCCAGCAGCGAGAAGGAGCGGCGGCAGCTCTGAAGAGCAGGGGCCGAGGGACGCTGCATCTCGGTGACTGGAGCCATTTAGCCGACTGCCCTTACCCGCCCGGCCACTGCGACAAGGGGAGAAGATGGCAGGTGGCATTCTCTGGAGATGCGCTTTGCCCTGGTCTCTTTAGAGCTCCTCTCACACTCAGCGTAGTCCTCTCAATGCCTGTAGCAGCTGGCCAGGTTTCAGCCAGCCAGGTTTCAGCCTGATTTGGGGGAAGTTACCAATTCATGTTGCCTCTGGGCTGGCAGAGAACCCAACTCTATTTACCACTCAGGCAACATTTTGACCCCACTATATATTTTGAGCCACAAATGACCTGGAAAAGATCGCAATGTCCTCCCCACTCCTCTTTTTGTTGTTGAATTCACTGTTTTTAATCCCACAGGTGGTATAAAAACGTAAGAGCGACGGCCAAGCAACTCTCCCAGTTTTTACCTGGTAATAAAAGTTATTTAATGAACAGACCCCAGAGTAAAGTCTTACAAAGTAACTTGATACTGCAAAGTATTTTCTCACTTTTTAGCAGTGTGTGGCCTTGCATATCAGACATGAGCTGTGCCATACACAAGTTTTTATGTATTTCTTTTAAAAATGTCTGAGAACTGGGAAATATACCACTAATGCCAATTTGGGTAGTCATACAGAGAATACATGAAATACTACAGGACATCTGATTGAACATCAGGGAGTCATTTAAAATAAGAAAAGATGTTGATGCAAAACAGTCTAAGCAGATTCTAAATTCTGGCATGTTTTTATTGCTCCTGGATGAATGGAGATAGATAGTGTAGGACTGGCCCAATACCTGTGCCCTGTGGGGTTAATTAGTACCTATGCTGTGTCAGAGTAGGGCAGCAGCAGTATATTGTTATTTTAATGTGCTGTGCTCTGTCTTCCATTTGCATAGTTCTCCAAGAAGACAAGCAGTGTGAGGCTGTTCAGCATCAGGCCATCCTTATTAATACCTCACTCATGCCAAGGTCACTTGTGGCTGTCCTCACTGTGTGTACAGGCCACGAAGAAGATCTAAATATAGTTTGCTTCCTTTGAAGATTGTTTAACATTGCTAGAATTGTGTGATTCTGGTATATGTGAGAGAGCCCATGGTGTTTCGTGGCAGAGAGTAACAACATTGTTTTTTACTGTTTGCATTTCAGAATGTAAAGCTGACTGTGATACCTGCTTTACCAGAAACTTCTGCACAAAGTGTAAAAGTGGGTTTTACTTATACAGTGGAAAGTGCCTTGAAAAGTGCCCCGATGGGCTGGAAGCCAACAATCACACGATGGAGTGCACTAGCATCGGTAAGTCTGGTCTCTCCACGTCCTGCCTGGTTTTCTCACAGGGGACGGGGGATCTAAGGAGGGCATGAGTTGCAAGATCAGTTACACCACCAGGGAAGTGCAACTTAAAATGTAAATGCTCTGCATCACAGCATGTGTGCCCCAGGAGGATAAACTCAAGGTATTTCCCAAGTCTGCCATTTCACGAGAGGCACAAGCTCAGTTGTGCCCCATAAACACAGCCTTGACGCTGGCGGCAATTCTGCCTCAGAAATACGGCCTGTTTGGTCTGCCCTGAGGTAGAATGACAACCATCTCTTACTTGCTCTGCTATGGTGTTGTGCAGCACTGCCAACATCAAAGGTTCAAAAATCCTGAGCCAGACTGCACATGTAATGGAAAGATCAAAATACTAACTGCTTTGCTTTAGCCCCCTTGCACTACCTGAGCCTTCAAAGCATGCATGTGTCAACATTTTGAAGATTAGCTTCACAAAGGTGAAAGCTAGAAACTAAAACATTACGGAAAAAAAACCAAACCAAAAAACAACCAAAAGCCAAAATGGCATATGTGCATGATCACCTGACTCCAGAAACTGAGGATTAAAATAAAACACTAAATAGTGGGGCACTGTCACTGAAGGAATGAGATTGGCGACATTGGTCCTGTGACTCAGTGGCTGCAGAGAAGAGACCTGCTTTTGTATTTCTCCAGCCCCTGACTCATAAGCTCCAATTATTCACGCTGGGGCGATTTTGGAGGTCACCACACCTAACTGTCTGCTCCATCCCTCTGCCACCCCTCCGGCTGAAAGCAGAACGAGTGATACTTTGCCTCTGGGCTGCTGCAGTTGACATCCCCTGCCATGAGCATGCTGAAGCTGTGGCAAGGTTCAGCTTATTTTAGTAAGCTGGCTGTGAATTGTGGTGGCTGAGGGCTGCAAGCTGCGGTGGAAGCAGTAACCTCTTCAGCCACCAGCAACCAGGGAGCACTTAGGCACAGTCTGGCCATGATGGGAATCTCCTCCCCCACAGTATCATGCACATAGCTCTCCCTGGCATCACATGTTTTGGAGGGGAAGTAATGCAGGAATAAAAATAATGTACAGTAGTTTGGCATTTTCCTTCTCAAATATATGTTAGTTCAGGTGGTAGTGATGGTTTTTACAGTTTTATTTTCAAGCAAAGACTTTCATCTTTGAAAGAAATTCAAGAGATCATTTTTGTTTCTTGATGGCTGTTTCCAAGTGCTGTGGACTTAACTGCTTTAACAATGAATCAGTCTCAACTAGGAAAAGCCATTTAAAGCTACAGAGGAAAAACAGAACCTTTTTGTGCACGTGAAGGCCAATTATTTTAACAGGAGAGCTCCAGTGTAATATGAAAAACAAAATGACCCACATGGCAGTTCACTGGAGGAAGGCTCAGAGATTGCCTGAGGTCAGTTATATTTTTAGGTTTTGAAAAATTTGGAAGTAAATTCTGGAGCTTGAAAAATGTTGACTTTACAAATTCCTCCTTGTAGAGGGGCTGGAAGTCACTCCTTCTTCAGCAGTGGTTTATAGTCTTAGGCACACATGTGAACATAAAGTAAATATAAGTGTTTACTATCATGTATCAAGAGAAGGATGCTGAGGAGATGGCACAAAAGAAGGATAGTATTAAGAGCACGTTGTCAAGCTTCCAAGGCGACTCCCACTTTTGTCTACGCTGTTTGGACAAGTTGTCCAGCTGCACACCTTTTAAGTTCCCAGTAGTGTGTGATGCGCATTCAGATCACTCTGGTTCAGAAACTGTAACCCACACTTCTCTGAAAAGCTTGCACCCCCCTGACTCAAATTCTCCTCTGCTTTGCCTGCTTACAGCTTGTATATGCTACAGATGATGGCTCTTTCACTATTTAAGCTGAATACTAAGCAGCAGATCACCAAAGAGACTTGATTCTTAATGTAATGCCTTTTGATATCACTTGGTCCTTTATAACTATTGATTTCCAAATTCAATACCTTTGAGACCAGCTGCAGCAGCTTGACCCAATGATTTCACTCTCCTTTCACATAGGCATGACCAAAGTTTAATTACACTGAAGCTACAAGGATTTATATCTCCACAAAACCAAAGCAACCTCAGAACAAGCCTCAGTAACTGATTTCATTGAGACCAATTGTGCTGTTGTTGCCCCATTTCAGGAATGGAATTACGAAACGATGAGTACAAAATAGTAACTGACATAATTATTTGTCATTATTTTGTGCAGTATATCCCCAGTAGTCCAATTTCTGTCAATTCACTGCTGCAAATCCTTATTAATTCCAATCATTTCGCCACCTTTTGGCTGATGCAGAATAAAATTAATGTACCATATGCATTGTGTATACAAAAAGGTGTGGCCAAGCTCAGCTTGTCCTATGTTTATTGCAGTGCACTGTGAAGCTAGTGAGTGGAGTCCATGGAGCCCTTGCACAAAGAAAGGAAAAACATGTGGTTTCAAAAGAGGAAATGAAGTAAGGGTCAGAGAGATCGTACAGCATCCGTCAGCAAGGGGCAATCCTTGCCCAGCTACAAGCGAGAGCAGAAAATGTATTGTACAAAGAAAGAGATGTCAGAAGGAAGGAAAAGGTACCACGTTATCATCATCATAATATGAGATTGGTATTGTGCTTGTTTAATAACTCACATCTGAATTCCCAGGCCTTGACTGCAGGCTTCACCAAAGCACCTATTGATGTGGTGTTCTTTGGGCTGGAAAGAACTGTGCCCTTGCCTGGAGTAAATAAAGTCCTAACGCTGCTCAAAAAATGCGCTTTGTGTGATCTAGAGAGGACAGGGTGGGCTGGATGGGAAGGCACAATCTCTCTTGGTTCTGCTGAAACAGCTTCCAAGATGAGGGGTTGCATGTGGAGATCAGAACAAAAAGATCCATCGTAAAACATGTCATGGTGGGAGTTGTTTGTTGGATATCAGGCAGCCAAGTGTCACGCTTCAACCATGGGATTCCTCCAAACCGATTCCTATTTCACACTTCCCTACAGGTAAGACCATAACTCTTGCAATTGCAGTGCTGTGGCCTCTCTCCCACCCTGAACTCTTTCTACTAGCTCTGGCTGAACAACGTGGCCTGATCCTGCCATCTGCATCTGGCTCATGGAGTCCTGGCATGGGAGAAAGACGCCATGGCGTGGCAGCCAAGGGCAACTCCGCTTGGTTTCACCCAATAAGCCAGGGTGCCAGCAGAACCACCCCTCCATGCAAGCCAGCTTGTTGCACTTACTCCCCATCAGGGCACCTAATGAATGGCATCCCACATGTAAAGAATGGGAGATGCTTAAGAAGTCTATGAAATAATAATTCCAAACACAAATTCTGCCCAGTAGAGATTGTTGTTCCATTGTTCCCCTTTCTCCCCTTCTTGCAGCAGGGAAGTTACTTGCTCTGCCCCCAGTGCAGTTACTCTGGTTGGCACAGGAGTGTCGAGGAAGTATTTCCTTTTCCCCATCCCTACCATATCCCCATCCCTTCTATTTCCCCCTTTCCTCCCAACAAAAAACCAAGGTTTCACCCCTTTTGAGGATGAGTGAAACAGGTGGAGCAGCTACCCCATGTGAACATCTGTGAGCCAGCATGAGCTGCTGGTACCACGTTGTAACTTACTGTTTCATTGCTAAATGATCGTTAGGGTTGCTGCAGATTACTTACAGAAACGCTGAAGGGGTTTGGAGCTTGCGATCCTTTTGAAGGTTGGCTTGTTCCCTAGCGATATACCTCATGAGAAGGGAAATAATGTTAGAAGGAGGATCTTATGAACCAGATAGATAGCTACAGGTGCCTCCCCTGCACCCAAGAACTGGCTAGATCTACTGATTTATGGTAGATGTCACCTCCTCCTCCTTGTGTCAGGCAGTGCCTTGAAGAGGTAGAGAGGCGCGCTTGCCTCAGGGGAGCAGCCAAGGCAAGCTATTTACGGATTCCCTTTTGCTTAGAATCTGTGTCCAAGATGTCCATGCTTGCTTCTGCTTCTGCACAGTGGCACAACTTGAAACACAGCTCTCCGTTAGCCCACTGTAACTGGGGGAAGAGTCCTTTTTTTTTTTTTCTACCAAAGCTAATCTTGCCAGAGCTGAAAACATAGGACTGAACTGTAATTTTGGAACTGCCAAACTGTTTTTTTGAGGTGATAATGATTTTGTGTATTTGCTTATGGCAATTTGGCAATCTTAAGATTGGACAAGACATTTCTCTCCGATAAATGCCTGCTGTTCCTGTGTAGTAAGTACTTTAGAAGAACCTACTCACATATTTTACTGTCAATTCTTATTTTATGGGATCTGAGCCAAACCATACTAGAAAAATACTGCGCACCACAAGAATTCATGCACAATCATGAATCTTTTTCTTTTTTTTTCTGCAATGTGCATAAAGGTGGTGGGTTTTCTTCCTTTTGAGTAAGTCATAGGCTATATTCTGTTTTACACTCAGTAGACAATTCCTTTGAAACCAATGCAGGCAGATGGAACATATGTTCCAACTCTACCTGTGCCCTTGGGAATTGTATGTCTATGTGTGAGTGCCATTTTTTTTTAATGTTCTGAAATCCACTACCTCAATATCCACAAAAGTCTGTCCCATTCACTTTCATACACCTACACAGAGAGATGAATTTAAAACTTTAAAAAAAAGATAATTCTTAATAAATCTGAGGAAATTCACACATAAAACATTAGGTTAACATAGATTTAAGGGACGGATTACGGTGACAGGCCAGGAAACTGAGAATTAAGCTAAAAGTTTTCCTTCTGTTCCTACTGGAATGGGAAAATGAAACTGTCCACCTTAATCTCCAGGCAACTTATCTTCCCTACTGCCACTGTCCATTATTACAGAGAGAGAAACTTCTGTTCCCCTTTGAACAACAGAATAATTGCATGAGAAACCAAGCCAGGCTCTGTTCTTATGGCTAGCTGTGTCCAGTCACTGAGTGCAGAAGGAGGTAACACCACAAACACTTTGGGAAAGGGAAGGGAAAGTAAATATGTTTGTATTTACTGTTAGGAAATGTTGAAAATGCTCTTTTGTATTGCAGCACTCCCCGTTGCCGCTCAGGCATTGCTTTGGAGTTTAACTTTCATGGCATCGGCTCTTGAAATCTAGCAGCGGACCCGGCAGTTACCAACAGTGCTGCTAATCTTTTCTCCGCGTCCATGAAGAGTTAGTTCGGTCAGCCTCTGCCATTTCCATGTTGAATAGATGTCTGTGGCCGAGGGAGTTAGGGCAAAGACCACATGATGACGGGGTATGCTCGTCACAGATGCCTCAATGACTTTGCTCAAGGAGTTGAGGTCAGAGACAGGATGTTAGTCAGTTAGGTCGCTGCTATCGCACAGAAGCAAGGACATGTTTCTGGAACAGCTACACAAAACAAGATAAAACAGATGAAGAGGGGTTTTTTTTGTTTCCATCTGTTGGTGTGTTGTTAAAGCTGGTGAAATCTATTACAACTCTTTTTTTTCCCTCACTGGCTATAAAATGAGATTTTGCTGGGAGAAGGTGCTTGTATTTTCAGAATTAATACAAACAAATGGGAATAATGAGGAAACAAATAGCCCGACTAGTCTAAGAGGTTCTTTTTGCCCATTTTAGCTCTAAATTACTTGATCCCGGTGTGTTCTGACGCGGTAATTCCCATGTGTTTCACATACAGGTTCCTTTTATAGTTCAATCCCATCCAAACCTCACTGTAATTTATTTCATAATTGGCCTCTTTTAATCCTATGTTGGTGAGTTCTTTTTAGTCTGCATGACTATATGATTTTAAGTTCCAGTTTCTTCTTCTTCCTTTCTTTCCCTCACACTTTTTGTTTTGTTCCCCTAGTGCAGTGCCCTGGTACTTTTACCTTCCCACACTTAGTATCTTGTCTCCTACTTTTCACTGATGGACATAGGTTGAGAGTCACGTGTTTCCTGTAGCCATGTCCATTAATGGAAAATGGATATACTGGAAAAGCATAACTCACAGAGCTCTTCAAACACTACAAATTATCCATCAATATTATTTCTTTGCCTTAATAAATGTGCTCTGGCCAAACACAAGTCCCTTTGGACTGTTGTCTGCACATGTGTGAGATGATTGACTTTTACTGGCCAAAAGACAAATATCAGAATTGTCTACAAAAGTATTTGTGGGGAAGGAATTGCATGTTTTCATGCATGAATAATTCTGCCAAGAAGAGAACATTCACCATATGACTTTCTGTTGAGTCCCAAATAACTCCCCCAGAGAGCAGACAGTTTTAAGCAATTTCAGAGAACATGTCCTGATCAGCTTAAAGGGACTAAAAACTCTCACCAAAAGAATAAGTGCGTAGCTATGAACAAGGAAGACATCTTAGAAAGCTGGGTATTCTGCAAGCCCATAGATAGGCTACATAGTTGTATTGTTGTAAACAAATAAATAATACATTTCAGTTGTTGCTTGTTCATATATTGTTTCATTTGCATGCTGGTGGCATTTAGATGTTCAAAGGAGAGAAGGAATGTTAACTGCATCCAGTTCTGTGCAAACACAGACCAAAGAAAGTTCCTGTTCCTGACAGGCAAAAATTCAAGCATTAGGCATGGAGACATGGTGGGATGAATGTAGAATAGCATATTTCTCTTTCACGGTGGAGTGTAGGAATTGTCGCCCTGTAGAGTCTAAAAGCAGGAGGGGGAATTTTAGTCAAAATTCACAAGACTGCAACCCCTTGGAGGCAAGGTACCTTGTCAGGTAATGGTTTGTGCTGTAAGGAGAATACAGATATTATGTTGTGATTTTTTTTCGTATACAGCAAGAATAAGAGAGAAAGCAGTGTCTTTGAGATGAGGAGATGAATTCTAGACACAGACTGGAGAACAGAAGGGAACCAAGGGAACAGGATTTGTTGTTGAGCAGGTTTAATGAGGAAGTGTATATATTTTTGAGAAATTAAGTAAAATAAATGCTTCTATCCTGCACTGCTTACATGAATAAAAAAATCCAGGTTTGATTTTAATAGCTTAGAGAACTGAGACTCAGGCCATCTCTGTTGTTTCTTTGAACTAGTTCCTCCATCCTGATTTCTACATGTCCGCATAATGCTTCAAACGTATTAATCAGATCATGTATGAAAATGTCTTCAGTTGGCTGTGGTGTGAGGAAGGTGTATCAGGCATCCATCCGATTTCCAAAACCACCACTCAGCTAAAAATCTCAAGCCCCTCATCAAGGATTTACTTTAGCTGAAAACAATGTAACTCAACATAGCAAACTTAAAATATTAGGCAATAAACTAATTTCACTCACTTAACTTAAACTCATTGACCCTAACGTACATGCTCTGATGCCATATGGATCCATGTAACAATGGAGCACAGAGGGCTCTGGAGTCTAAACTACGTTGCTCCTTTAGCATTTCTCACAAAAAAGGGTTTCTGCAGTTGATCTCTGGTTGAGGTGCACTAATTTCATCAACAGTCAGTTAAGTTGTACCAGGCAAAATAGAGAAAGAAAAAGACAGCCCCTACGAAAAGATGTGTAAGTTGCATTACATTTTAAAATGTATGTGGAAGTAGTGAAGGAAGCCATTTGAAATCAGTGGGAGTTTCACCACTTCTTTGTACAGGTTTTGAATCGTGGCACATAAAATCAGGGTTTCATGATCTTCACAACCCGTAGAAACACCTATGTAGCCACTTAAGACTTGCATAAGTATGTGCCACACCAATGTGTTCATTCATGTGGTAATACCCATTTTCCCCAAAAAATTCTGGACTGCCAAGCCTCTGGAACAGTTACTTGTGCATTTTGCTGAGCTCTGTTGTCACACTGGACAATCTGAATTTGACGTGGATGTGATTTTCACAGAGAGGGTTTTATCTGAGAATTCAGAGAAGGAATGACAAGCTGGGACTCCACTGAGCCTCCATAGGCTTGGCAAGAGCATGAGGGGATTCATTTCATTTAAGCCAGACAGCTAAAAATTAGTTGGTTTTGTCAAAGCAAAGGTCATGTTAATGGTGGGGTTCATACTGCACCTGGGGAGGGGGATCCATGGCACTGTAAGATGGATTCTAAGAAGGGCAAAATAATTTGCCTCCTGAAAGTGCCTGTTTCTTTCCAATGACTGTTAAGGACAGCCCAGTATGAGTGATCTGGACTTTCACCGACTAACTTTTAAATTAAAGAGCACATTTTCTCCATCTGCACACTAATGACTTTGCAACGCTGCAAGATCTAAACCAAGGTTCACCCAGGCTGATTCCCTCACAGCAAGATGAGCATGTTTCAGGGGTTCCATGGGTCAGCCATAGTAAAACAAAAAGCAGAGTTGAAAAGTATTCATTCCCAATACTAATTTAATTTAGTGTTGGCAAAATCAGGGTTAGAACAGAGTTTTGTTGTGGTTGTTGATAAACATCTAGTAATGGCTGTACACCTGCTTATTCAAAGGTGAAGTGCCCTTTACAGAGCAAGCTGTGAACAGTCTGTCCCTATACACTCCACACCCCAAAGATACAAGTCTCTTCCCAGGGTAATAGAGGCCCACACCAGTCAAATAGTTCCTCAGTGTACTAGTTGTAAACAAATTTTTCTGATCTAAAAAAAAAAAAAAAAATTGGGGGAAATTCTGGATATTTTTGGTACTGAGTATTTTTACTTAATCACATTTAAGTCCTAAGCATTGCTACGTGGGAAAGTAAGATATTCCAGTCACAGCTCATCCCAAAAGTCACATCCTCTCCCTCATGTATAGCTCAATGGCATTTAAAACAAGAGGGCTGGAGCATGTGAGCCGGGGAGACATCACAGTGCACAGTTCGCTCGTATAACTGTGAGAGATGGGGTGTCCTGTGTGAAGGTCACTAGTGTGGTTATGGTTAATGACCCTCCTCCATGGCAGGTCACAGGACTTCTGAAGCCTCAAAACGAGCACAAAGCTAATTACTGCATCCCTGTGTTTACATACTGCATACGCCAATGGGTCATAACTCTGGCCTTTGCGAGCCTGAGTTACTATAATTGAGGAATCTGTCTTGTGAAGAGTTTGGTTGTTTATTTTCTGTTTGTTGCTGCCAAGAGGACCTCTCATTTCCTTTCCTTGCAGGGGTTTTGACTCTTTAACTTTAACACATTTCCAGCCTCCAAGAGTAAGCCTGTTGAGACTGGGAATCTGCTAGCTGCAACGTGAAGTGAACGGGCGAACTGGGGATACCTTGAGCAAGGCGAGGCACGGACAGCACAGGGCTGCCACTGCCACGGGCTGGCGAACCGGGGCGCGATCCAGAAAAGAGATCTGGGTGAGAAGGGTCAAGAGGGGCCAAATAGGACCGATGTGAGTCGGACCGGTTTGTGAATCCAAAATAGCCAATAGTAGAGGATGTACTGGCTCTACAGTTCAAAAGGGTTGGAAAAAGCCATTTTTAAACTTCAGTCGTAGCATGGGCAAGACTCAATCGCAGGCAGTTTGGAAAGTCATATTAGGTTACTACCTGCAAACCGAGACCTTAAAATCTGAACTAATTAATAGTAATACTGTGTTTTGCGACATGTATGTTTATTTTGTTTGTGTAGTGTGAACGTTAAATTCTCATCATATCTGCCAGCTCTGACAGACGTGTATCAACCATGCAAGCAGGTAATACATACGCGCTGCGTGCCTCTGCACATATGGTACTATACACGTATGCACGCATCGTGTACATGTGTACTGTGCCAAGGTTGTATTCTCCAAATAATATGCACCTCGATGAGCAGTCAGGCTGGAAACGGCTACACACCCACCTGTCAGGCCCTCAGGTATGAAAATTGGTTTTAGGGTGCTGGGCTGACGCTGTCTCTGTGCTCCTTGGGAGATGTTCTCCTCTTCTGCTGCCAGCTCCTCTCTTGCCACCTTCCGTCCCCTCCCTGCCCTGGGGGGCCTGGGAGCAGAGGGGAGGTCGCTCGGCTGCCCGGAGGTCCTCTGGAGCACGCTATAAAAAGAGGGCTGGACACGCTGCTGGTAAACAGCATCAACCTCGCATTACGAGGAATGGTGTCAAAGCTGAGAAAGAAGCGTGTGGTCAATTGCTCCCGTGAGGGAAGGGAACCCAAAAAAAGCTGGTTGCATTCTTCTATTAAAATGTGAACAATGTGAGAGCTGATCTCTTCAGATCACTAAACCAAATAAGGGATAGAAATCAGCTCTATCTGATCTTTCTGATCTTCCCTTCTGCTGCCTCCTCATGCTCCAGAATTGGCTGGCTGGCTATCTTTTAGATGCCTGAGCTCTGTAGGAAAAAAAGGAGGGAATACAAACCTCTTACAAACCCCTCTTCCTCCCCCTTCCAAAGTGCACATCAGGAATTCATTCAGCACCAAATGTCCAGCACCTGCCCAACATCTTCCTTCTTGAATAAAAATGTTCGCGATTGAGAGGAGCAGCTCCAGCTTTAGAAGGTGAAATCCACAGCTATGTCTATACTGCTAAAGGTCCACTCCCTGGCCACAAGGCCAAGGGCCACCTTCTGGCTTGCACCCAAACCAGCTGGGGCTATTCCCTCCATAGAAGATTTGACTGGGGAAGAGGGACAGCTGTTGCAGATCAAAGAGAGTCCTAAAACAAACTACCAGTTATGTTATGCAGACATGCAGGGCTCTGCCTGGTCTCTGGCCTTCTTCCCTGGTACAGCTATACTCATTCATGGCACCTTCACCTTCGGCGACTTCACGTTGTTGAGTTTCAGGGAGAGGCAAATAGGAAACTGTGGCTACTCTTCCCTCTCAGCACCGGGCTGAGACCATGTGCGAAAGAGCAGGGTATCGTTCTTTCTTACCCCACATCACTTCCTTGCTCTGCCTGCACATCCTCACGTACCCATCCTTCTCTCCACACTGGTCTTCCTATCACTTCTTGCAGTCGATGTTTCCAAAGTCCTTGCCCTAACTTCTAGTGCTTTAAGGAGCTCCTTCTGAGGGAGGGACAGGTTTGTCACAGCTGGAAGAGGAAATAAGCCTCTTCCGGGCTGTGTGCCACGGCAAGATATCTTGACAGCTTCTTTCTCTTGACTCTCCGGAAGACCACAGCAAGCTGTTTTCTCACCTATGGGCAATATTACCACAAAGTAAAGGCAAAGGGAAGTGGCTGCTGACAGCAGGGCTCACCTGGCCCTCGCCACCTGGAGACCTAAACCCCTCGCTGTTTTGGCCCGTGTGTCCTGGAAAGAAGAACAAATGCAAGATAGAAGTTTGCTAGCACATCTATCAAATGCAAAACATTTGGGGTATGTGAGCTACAGAGTAAATCAGGCAGTAGATGTTTCGAGTCTAATGGTGACACATGCAGCACTGCAGTTTAGTCAGCTAAACCCCGGGCTGTGGAACACTTCCATGTGTAGCAGTGCTGTTATAACACTGCCAGTCATGGACAGCAATGGCATTCATTCATCATTGTGCCATAGCTGCCCTTCTTTTAAAGGGCCTGATCCAAGACCCACTGAAATCCCATTGACTTCAGAGTACTTCGGATCTAGCTGCAAAGAAGGGATTTTCAGCATTCCTTTGTAACACAGTGAAAACAAAGGAGCACTTTTTGGCTGCTGTTTCTCCTCATTTTTCTGGATATTTGCCTGTTCTTCCCCACCCAGGCAGCTCTGTTTGCTTTTTCCCACCCAGGTCTCTGCATCTCCAGCCTCATCGTCTCTTCTCAGCTCACTCTCCCTGCCAGCTCTGACACCTGATGTAGCCTTTGGTTTGTTTAGGCTGCCACCTCCCAGCTCTCTTCCAACCTCATAACTTTGAAAAAGAAAACACTTGCTGCTGTTAACTTTCCTTTATAAAGGTCCAAAGGAGCTTCAGAGCATTCCCGATGAGACGATGACATCCAATGTTATTACCAGAGATCATAAAGATCAAGAGAGAGGTTGTGGGAATCTCTATCATGGAAGATTTTTAAGGAGGTTAGACAAACACCCATCAGGGACAGTCTAAGTATAGTAGTTCAGCTTCATAGACTAGTAAGGGACTAGGTAACGCTTTGATAAGCATTTCTAAAATCGCTACAAAATTTCCACAAAAATTTTTCTTGCCTGTTGCCTTCTGTAAGACTTCCACAGAGAGACAGAGTACTGCACACTTACACAGCACAAATCCAAGTATCTCTCCACTGACATCAATACAAGGCCTCCTGCTGTCTTTACCAAGCTCAGACTTTTATCTGGGCCTGAGTCAAAGAACTGAAACCAACTTCGCTTTCATTCTGTCCAGTTTAGTCATTTGCATTGCTGAGATACCGGTTCATGTTCCTCTTTGCATTCATCAGCTTTGAATCATTGTTATGGAAGCGTATAGGGCTGGATTTTCTTACAGAAAATTTCAGTGAACTTGTTACACTAATTCAGCAGAGATATAAGCTAGCACCTCTCTGCCAATGAAGCTATGTATATTTTAAGAGCAGATGAAGATGTGGCCCATGAGGGGCACATTGCTGCATGCTTAAGCCTGAAAAAAGATGAGATAATTGTAAGGGCTGATGCAAACAAATATTATTTTTCAATTTTGCAGTGGCAAGAAATTAAAGGGGAGAAAAAAAATATTTCTCATTTAAAGATACAGTGGCCACACAAAATTCAGAAAAAAGATTTCCTAAATTCTCTATTTTTTGTTTCTTGAAATCCAAAACGGTAGCAAAAGAATTAACCAGCGGTCCATGAGTGAAACATATACAGGTGATATTAAGGCTAGAATTTAATAATTAACTGTGGGGATTTTTCTACTGGTTTACCAGCAAAATGACCCAGTAAAGAAATTTCTCAATTCTAATCTAATCCTCCCCAATATCTACGGCAAAGAGTAGCCCCAGTATAAAGATTTACAGCTACAGTTATGTCTCTGCTTTGTTCTTAAGCAAGTATTTACTTCTGCCTATTTGCTTTCTGAAATTCTCTCTCTCATTTGTCATCTGAAGAACTCCGTTTAAAAGGAAAACAGGCTTCAGACATGAAACACAGCTACATTCCTGAAACATGAGATGAACAACCTTTAATTCACGCAACCTTTCATTTACAGTAATGTTTAATGGATGGGCCAGTTTCATTATGGACAATGCCTCTCCCTGTCATTAGCCTGCAGAAAGGTCTAAAACTCTTACGCATTTAAAGGAACGCTGTTTCAGGCTCTGTATTCCCTCCTTCCTCCCTCCCTCGTTGCCCATCACCCCTTCTGACTGCCCTTGTTCTAAGTGCATAATCTAAATGCTGTACTCTGCAAATTGCACTTATTGTTGGCTTTGAGCTTCGAAGGACCCTCTGAACACTTTTTATACAAACCCTAACAAGGTCAAAGTTGGAAAAATCTCAGCTGGTGGACTTGGATCCCATGAGCTAGTGACCATTTATAATTAATATTAATGAATGGCAGACGACAGATGTTTATTGCTTAAGTAGAAATGTGCATTGCTAAACCAGAAAGATTTATTTTAAACCCGGAGGAACTGACTCTATTTCTTGTACGGATGTGGGTGGTGAGAGGGAACGCCAGTGGGTGATCCAGCCCCTGCTACCTTTAAGTGTGAGCAAGGAAACGATACTCTTTAAAGAAGGATCCTGAGCTCTCTATTTGATTGAAGCATGATGTTTGGTCCTTCAAAGCATTAATTGAAGTAAGGAGGACTCTCTGTCCACTTTAGTGGCTAGGATTTACACCTGTAGTGTTTTTTATCAGTAGATCCCAAAGCACTTACCAAAACTAAGGAACTCGTTATATCCATTTTAGTTGTGGAACCTGAGAGAGTCATATGAAGATAGTTTTATAAAGAAAAAAAAGGTCTATCACTGAGACGAAGGATCATGTTCCCAGCCACAGTCTATTTTATGTTGCTGGATTATTTTTGCCCAGTGCTCTTAAATCAAACTAAAGCTATGATGGATAAACCTCTTGAGTTTAAATCTGACACAGTGGAAGAATTAGTACGGAGATGGAAGAGTCTCTGTGAATCCCTCTAAATACTGCAGGGCATATTCAGGTCTAAAGTTGATGCAACCTTTGTTTTCCAACTGAAAGCAGCTCCACTCTTTCAGAGCACATAAATTAAGTTCCTGGACATAGAGACATCTTGGGTAACATTTTCAAAAGTACATGAACAATTTTAAGTACCTTCTTAGAGTTTCTGGTTGAGGTTGGGAAAAGGGTCTGTTTGCTCTGGATTCTTCAGCTTAAGCATCCTGCTCCTTTTAGTATCTTACTACAGTATCTATGCACCGTTTGCTGTTTTCTTGCCCCAGAGATCACTTCTGTATGGCAGTCTAGAAAGTGTTTTTAAGCATGTCATACCAGACACTTGCAAAATATTATTGGGTTTATTTGCTACAGGGTTTGTTTCAGATGCTATAAAAGAGTGCCTAAGGAGTTGCTAGCAAAAGCAGGTGGTGATCAGATCAGGTAGTTTCTCTTTTTGACTAATGTAAAAGTTCTTGGAGCAAGCAGGAAAGTGGTTAGTTACTCAAAGCAAAGCATGAACATATTTGTTGACTTGCCTACAGTGGGCTGCTTCATCCGGAGGCAGAGGGCAGCTGGAAGGAAAGACTGCTGTTCCCCGCAGTCCCAGTTTTCAGAGGCTAGAGAAGGTCCCAACTTCTTGCAATACATCGTAGTACAGAAAATACCACTTGCTGAACTTTTGGTTCAGGCTCCCTAGAGCCTTTTTGTGGCCTTACCATTTGGCTCCTGTAATCAGACCCATCATATGGGCCAGACGGGCTGTGCATGCCCCACAGACACACCTGGAAGTGCAAAGCCCAGGACTGCTACCAATTTACCAGCGCTGCTGTAGCACTCAGGAGACACTAGCTAAGCACCACAAAACCCCCAAAAAACATGCCTACAGCAAGTTCTCCTGGACTGCCATTGTATATTGCTGGTGGGAACGGTGCTAGACAGGACAGAGAGCAGATCTCCTGGTGGGATGGCTAAGGGGTTACAGACTTTCCTGAGCACTTGTTCAGTCATGCTCCTCTCTCTGTCATGAGAGGCTGCTTTCTCATCTCGGTGGGGGCCGCATCTCCTCTAACCTTTGGGCCATGCAACCTCGTTCATATCCGATCTAAATGGCATGGTGGTCAGTTTATAAAGTATACCAAATAAAGTGGACTCCAATGATGCACTGTCACATGGCATACTCATTCTTCACATTCCACTTCAAGCTACTCATAAAGCCGGCTGCTCACTTCAGTGTGCAAAGCCTATGTTACTGCAAACAGCTCCAAGTGCACAGTTCATTCCCAGAGGGATTTAAAAAGAATAAACTTATCACATTCTTGGAAAAAAAAAAAAGAAGACAAGACAGCCTGGATAAAATTTACATGGACCGTTTATATCTGTGATTCATTTTAAATTGAAGACTTACGGGCAATGTTAAAATATTTGCATTTGATTTTTTTTCATGCATGTCCTCCATGACCCCTTCTTAGAAATCTTTGTCTTTTTTATTTTATGGGGCTGAATTTACCAAAGGAATGGAAAATACCAGATTATCAAAGTCATCACATTTCCCAGAAACTTGCTGATTTCAATGAAGCCCCAGTGGAAAGTAGGCAGGTTTTGAAACAACTTTGCTTTTGTGTTAGGTTTCTGGCTAGTATGCTGCCAGCTTGCCCATTGGGTTGGCCCTTGGCAGCCCACCTGGCAAGCTGACAAGGACTCAGGAGCCTGAAAACCTGAGATGCCTTTGACAGCATCTTGGTCACCTGAGCTCCCCGAGCTTCCCAGGGCTAAGCTCTGAATCACTTTGGCATAAAAATTTCTTGAGCCTTTGCCAGAGGCATCCCAAGAGTCTGGGTGACCCCAATCCCCTTCTCCAGAAGCTGCTCTCTACCTGGTGACCTGCCAGGTATCCTCTGAGTAGGTGAGAAAAACTCTTCAGAAACATACTGAGATGGCCAAAGTGATATGTCATGTCACCCTTTTTGAAAGGGGATCTTTGGAGTCTTTGATCTGTATGAAAGTTAGAAACCTGACCTGTCATTCTAATAGCATGAAAATCTATTTGGCAATATTGCCACTACCTAGAGAGGGGAGGATCAATGCTTTGGCCAGCTGAAATAGTACACATACACTGGAGACACGAAACAGAAGGAAACGGTCATTTTTCAACACCTTGTTTTGAAAAGTATCCTGAAAAGCAAATTCCCCCTTCATTTACACCAGAGACCAACCTTGGTGACCTCCGCATGTTTGAGCAAGTACAACAGAGGGCAGAATCGGGCCTCTGGCGAATTTAAGTAATAGCACCCCGGCTCTGGGCTGATGGTTTTGCTGAGTGGATCTGTCAGGGGCTGCTGTCCCCCTGCACGTTAGCTACTGCCGACTGGCTGACCCATCCATCAGGCTGGCCTGGGTTACCTGTGGGATGTACAGTGGCTCCCGTCTACCTGTCAGCACAGGTGTCACCCCCGGCAGGAACGCAAACAAACCGCCCTTAGGGCGGAAGGGACAAGTGAACCGTGCAGCGCGGGGCCAGAGGTGCATCCTGTCGACTCCTCGTCTTCCTTCACCTTCCTGGCACATCAGGAAACTTAAGGAGACGTAAGGAGGGGGCTCCCAGGCGAGCGTATAGCTGCACCTATACCAGCAAATGAAATGGTGGAAGATGCCCGAGTTCCCTGGCCCTGGCATCTAGTACCGGGGCAGAACTGCTGGCTTGGCCCAAGTGTTAAGAGTTGGCAGTCACAAATCCCCTCCCGGATCCATATTCAGCCATTGGTATAGCCCAGCTCCGAGCTGTGGTCATTTAGGGAAAAAGGCATTCTTATGGATGCATCCAAACATTGAGGTCATATGAGTGTCTTAGAAACGGTCATGTTACATCAATGCAATAGGTTTAAGTAAAGCCAAGGAAAATGTCTTTTCTCATTTATCCCTCCCTTCAGAGCACTCCGAGTACAAATTTGAGTACTACAGAAACAAGTTTCTTTGTGTGTTTTCTCCTTTTTACTATTGTACTAGAAAGAGTTCAAATGTCTGCTGAGGCACTAGCATCTGTCTCTTATCATGTATAACTTTTCTTGATTATTTCTAGAGAGGCAGACTAAACATGCGGCTCTGACATAATGCAGCATCGCATTTTTATTTCTGGTTTGCTCAAAAGCCTGCACCAGCTGAACTAAGTCTCTAAAAAGGACTATATTTATGACCTCAATCTGAGCTAATGGGAGGGCTTGGATTATTGGTGCCTAAAAGGAAAACAAACTATTATAGATTTCTGCCAATATCCTGACAGTCTAACACCAGGGTATGGTATTTTGGTACCAATCACTGCTATCGCCAAACTTTGTATTGGCATTTGATTCCATTAGTCTTAAAAGAGGGTTGTATGGTGGATTTGGACACTCATCTACCTTTTTGCAACTCTTAGGAGAGCTTTTAAAATTAAATCCCATTCAGAAGTCGTTGTTAAAAATCTTAAAGCAAGCTCAGCGAGAAAACACCACTTTCCTAAATACCAGCATGGTGTATGTCACTCCCCGTCCTAAGCAGTGCAGAGTGGTTTTCTGCTCTGCTAAATAGCCATTACTTTTCCGTCTTTGGAAGCTGTGTTCAGAGTTTATAAGCTGCAGGATCTTATAAGATGAAAACTGCTATGTAATTATAAAATTGCTGCTGTTAGCACAACATTAGTCCTGATTGAAACAAGGCTGCTAACAAATTCCCTTAGTCCCAACAAACAAGTGCAAAGGAAATAAATCCCCACGAGCTCTGGTTTGAAGAGACAGCAGTAAATGTCTCCACAAACAGCAAACAGAACTCATGATAGAAATCCTCCTCCTCTGGCTGGAGGATATTCTTGTATTTTCAGACACTGGCAATGTCTTTCCTATGGCACAGGAAAGGCAATCCAACCCACTTCTATTGCTAAGAGGTCATCATAAGACAGTTAAGCCAGGGACTTTCCAAAAGCCTTGCTTACAAGCAAGGCTGTGTAGCAGTGTCATTTCCCAAGCAGTCCATGGAAGAAATGATTCCTTCCTACTTTCCCATACACCTAATGGGATACAACTTGCTCTTCATCTGCTACAGCAGCAAAGCCTGACATCTCCTGTCTCAGCATAGCCGATCTGCTCAACCTTCTCTCTTTCCTCTCTGCCTGCTTTATGCAAATGGCTGTTGCGCAGACCCAATCTGTGCCTGCGTTTAGACACACTGTTCTTGTCCCCCGTAACGTGCCTGCCCCAGCGTTGTCCTCTTCTTGCAAGGGCAGGCTAGTACACATGACAAAGAGCATTCTTCAGGTGAATGCAATCTAGTAGTCCAGATCCTATTTTCAGAGGCAAATGAAGCTCTCCTAAATCTCATAGAAAGACTTCTGTAGGTCTCAGGCTCCAACATCACCTAGAGTCTACACCTAGAGAAGTATTTCCTTTTGCAGGGGGAGGTAGGGCACATAAGTACAAGTTAGTCACTAAGTCCCCTAACGCAGTTGCTGGATATTAGGAAAAATTTCTTTACTGAGAGAGTCATCAAACATCGGAACAGGCTGCCCAGGGAGGTGGTGGAGTCACCATCACTGGAAGTGTTCAAAAAGCGTGTAGACGTGGCGCTTTGGGACATGGTTTAGTGGGCCTGGTGGTGTTGGGTTGATGGTTGGACTCAATGATCTTAAAGGTCTTTTCCAACCTTAATGATTCTGTGATTCTGTGTGATTCTGTGCTCCACTGTAAGTGTTGATATCATTTGAGGCATCCTGGGTTATTGAGTATCACCATACAGGACTGTGGATATGACAGATGCCTTAAGACCTGTATAGGCCTGGACTGATATGTGGAAGCCAAGTAGGCTGTTCTCATGCATCTCAACAGCAGGAGAACCAATGTTTGGCCAAATTAGTTGCTTCTTGAATGTCTTTGAACCTTAACTCCTTTAAAATTTTTAGCCAGATTCACTTCAGCATCTTGGTGCATCTTCAAGAGTAAGTAAGGCCAGGAAATACACTGAGCCATGTAGCACCTAGGTAATTCTGAAGTTGTTGACTCCACCGCTCCGGTCACCTGAAAATCTAGTGATTATAAAATAGGGCCACTATAACTAGGAAAACAATGATTGCTGATTAGAAAGTTATGCTGTTTAAGCTTCAAAAAGACATACCAGATGAATCAGCCACTAAATGGCTTGTGAATGAAAGGAGAATGTCCTTCACGTCACTGGGTACGTGGCGGTTTGGAGGAGTGTTAATTTTGGCAAGTAGTGTGAATATATGCTACAGCCTGTGTTCCAGAAAAAAAAGTGTCACTTCTTGAAAATGAGAGTGATCTACTCAGTTACACAATATGACGTGACTGTATTGTAGACAGAGCTGTAGTAAGTGGTTTTAGTGCCTGGAGCATGCTCCTCTTACTGGTATTGTTGCTCAGCACATGTCATGCTGTTGCTGTCTGTGTCACATCATGAGGAAATGGTGACAGATTTTTACTCTAAGCAGACTAATAAAAGTCTCTGAGAAGGGTGTGGATAGGTGGGAAGGAGGGCAACACTGAGAGCAGTTTTGTCGCCATACCTCATGGGGTACAGAGGTATTGTAGCACTGGTACTGGAGCACCAGTGCTGACAGTGCTCCAGGAGCTGGGAAAGTGCTGAGAGGTCAGCCGAGGCTGTGAGGGGTGTGAAAGAACACTGTGGCACGTTACAGCTGTGGCTTGTGGTCTTTTATTATAGCTCTTCAGCTTATTACAGTGTAGTGGGGAGGATTTTGTGGTCCGTGGTGACATGCACAGTAGAAGTGCCAGGACCCTTCCAGATAGGGGCCGATTACGTCGGTGCCTGCAACCCCGCCAGGCACAGTTCAGTGACTCTTCTTGCCCCTTCTGCTCTCCCAGGCTTAATGTCTTTGTGGGAGTGATCTCTCCAAACGAAATACGATCATCCCAAATGCCTGACGCCAGATTCTCATCCCTCTGGGGTTTCCATAAGACTTACCCTGTGACACCCCCTCTCCAAAGAAAAGCAGTTTGCACAATCAGATTTTATGCCTTCCTATAGTGGTTTGGGGTTTCAGTGTCCATGGAAGAGAGAAGTGAACAAATATGCTGCTCAGAGTTCCCTGTAGTAAATGACATCTGAATATAATAGGGTGGGACTAAGTGACAGTGCCTAAAGTAGATGAAATCTGGAACCTGTGGTAGTTAATCCATGTCAGCTGTGATTTTTTCAGTAAGTAACACTCTCTCATATGCTACTCTTAAGTACCAAGTTCTCCCAAGTCATCACCAACCCTTCCTCCCTTTACGCCATAAAATACAGCTATAAGTCTAGTGGAAACACCACACCACATCTAATGCAATAATGCAAAGACTTCTCTGAAATACTCTGGCTTGCATACCTAAAGATGTATTCAGACATGGATTGCATAAACACCAACGCAAGGGTTTCTTTGACCAGGGCTATAAATTAGATTAAAAAGAACTCAGCACCTTTAAGCTGATTTGACATGCAATTATATTGTTCTCTGAATTAATTTCATGTCTGCATTTAATTTGAACTATTGCACTTCTCAAAATTATAGCATGTCTGTAAATTTTCTTCAATATACAAAGTTGCCATTATTAGAAGTAGTAAAGTATCCTCTGTCTACAAGAAAATTCACTGGACAATGCCTATAGACTAATTCTTCCAGTACAGGTGCCTGTACGAAGTTTCAGTTCTGGAATAAAAGCTATTTTAATGCCAAATAATTACATCACAGAACTACTAGAATTTCACAAATCCATATCTTCATGAGCAAAACATTCTCTTGGAAAATGTTTGACTACCTCCTATTTAAAAAGAGTTACCCTCTTTTTTCCCTTTTTTTTTTTTAATTTTGAAAGGTTTTAGTGACTCCATAAGAAGCCATAAAAGTTAGCAGCGTTAGTCATCACTGTAAGAGTATTCTGTAACCCATCAGGAAACAATAATATTCCCATGTTGTGGCACAACACACTGCCTTTTTCTATATCCTCTTCCTGACAGACTAAAAAAAAGGTCATCGCATACGCAGTATAAAGCGCAGGCAGCAGATAGATAGAACAGCAGACACAACGTGGAGGCAGGGAACTGGCCGGGAAGCACTCACTGCGAACTCCCGGAAAAATAACCCGACGGCAACACACCTCCCCGCTGCCCGGGCAGCCCCCGGCCCGGCCGCCTCCCCGCTGCCCGGGCCGCGCCGGGCCCGGCCGCGTCCCCTGCCCGGGCTGCCCCGGCCGCCGCGCAGCCGGGGGCCTGGCGCGGCACTGCGGCGCCCCCTCGCGGGCGGCTCCGGCATCGGCCCCGGCCCCCGCCGCGCCCGCCTCCGAGGGGAGAGCTTCGTTGAAATGCAGTATAGCCACGTGAAAAGGCACTGAGAGAGAGACAGAGAGAGGTGCACAAAATGTTACGTGTTCGAACACAGAAGGATTTTCTAACAGCAGTGTTCTTCCCAAGGGAAACTGAAATTTCGGGAGAATATTTTCTCCTAAGCTATGTTATTGCATCTTGTACTTCTTTGATGAGCTTCAACTTTAAGCTTGTCCTCGCCTTTTCTTCTTCAAATGCAAAGTAGTTGAGAGGTGAGCTTGTAAACGTAATGGACCATGTCATTTTTGTGCTTTTCATTTCACAGATAGCCACATGGCCAAATTTCCAATGAATTTCCACAACTTCTGGTGTCCAGTTCAATGTGCTGTTATGAAGTGGGCTTCAGCAAGTAGTAGGAAGAAGAAAGAATGTTCAGGAACAGGTCTCTGGAAAGAAGGGAGCAGGGATAGGAACAGGGAGAGAAATGCACGCAAGAATGTGGCTCCAGCTACACCCCAACACTAGCAGATAACTGGTTGAATCTTGGCTCTAAACTGAACCGAAGACCAACTGGAAGTAACATTATACTGCCATATAAAAACTCCAACTTTTTAAAATAGTGGTGAAAGGAGATAAATAACCAGCAAAGCTGACCCTTCTATGCGTTATCGCATTACCAGAACAGCACAGGTCTAGAGGGCAGATCTTTTCACAAAAGGCAACAGTATGGAGATGGTGGCATTAAACCATGTATAAAATTGCACAGAGGACTCCAAACTAGTTATTCACACAGTAGAAGAGAATTATGACTGAGTTTTAAGTACTTTCCAGGGATCAGTTTTGTTTGTGCTTTATAATGACACCAGTCTGATTAAACCAGAAACAGTAAAGCCATGCCTAGATAAGTCTCTAGCTAGACAGTGTATTCTTAGTATATTCACACACATACATATAAATACATCCTGATCCATGACTGAAAGGGAAACCATTAAATGTCATTCCAACATACTTAAAGAATTGTGGCAGGGAAGTCACAGCTGAAGGATTTTGGCTAATTATCAAGTGAACAATGTCAAACACTGAATGTCTGGACATCTTCCATTCAAATAACATTTCTTCTTGGGCCAACTGTATTTACAAACCACTGGAATGGAATTCTATACTGTCATTTACCCATTAGTAAGAGATGACATTACAGCTGGTTAAGATGCACACTCACTTCTGCGTGGAGCTCCGCCAGCTCTCCCACTGGTGGTGGCTCTTGCTGAGCCTCTCATGCCCATTCTGCAGGCCTCCCCTGCCCACCTCTGCGCATCTTAGATGGCGTTGCCAAGTTCAGAGAGGGATTCTGCAGGTATGTGGGCATATAGTGGGGTAATCTCTGACTGGTTGCTGAAAATTTGAGGAGCCATTTTATGTTTAAAGCTTTACTGCATGTTTCAGAAACAACAGATGAGAAAGGCAGATGTTTGTCCCTACTTGACTTAACGTGTAATCTAAACCTTCCCTTGCTTTCTGATCTCAGTCAGTGATGGTAAGGAATTAAGCTGTAAAAGAAGCCCACAGAGCTACACAACAAGAAGAGTATACAGCATATCCTCACATCTTAGTCTTACTCCTTGCTTTCTGCCTTCTCTTCACCTCCTCTGAATCTCTCTCCCTTTATCTGACCAGCTCCTCATTGGATGGTCATCTGTTCTCAGAATAAAGCCACTGCCCCTGCACCTACTCCGCCACTGTGACCTACTCCCACAGAGCCCATCGAGGCACCAAAAACTCCTGGCTCTGGTTTTGAGTCTGGACTGGGCACAATTCCCTCCATTCAGCACCCTCATCAGCAAGAGCCATTGTCAGGTTTGTTTAACTCCCCCAATATTGGTGTAGGAAAATCTGGATTTCCTCTGCTGATATTTAAAAGCAAGAAGTATATTTGTGGTAACAAAGAGGGATAGATTATTTTCAGTAGCATCGTTACCAGGATGTCATAAAACAGGGTTTGGCCAAGTGCTTTTCAATACTTGTCCAGAAATTTCTCCATGTAAAGAGGCATGCAGCTCAGTATGACATTGTATCATGAAAGTCTCAAACGAGGTTGCTTTTGAAGACACCATTGGAATTCATCTAACCACACGTGCATTTCAGCTTCACAGCTCAGTGGATGAACCAGTTCCACCCAGAAAAAATCTAATCTGTTTTAGGGTTGTATGTACATACAAGTCTGATTCAATGTCATACCTGCATTGGTTTGTAAAGAAAATAGAAGGAATAGAATCATAGAATCACAGAATGGTTTGGGTTGGAAGGGACCTTTGAAGGTCATCTAGTCCAACCCTTCCCTGCCATGGGCAGGGACATCTTTCACTACATCAGGTTGCTCAAAGCCCCATCCCGCCTGACCTTGAACACTTCCAATGATGAGGCATCCACAACTTCTCTGGGCAACTTGTTCCAGTGTCTATCCACACTCAGCATAAAAAAATTCTTCCTTATGTCCAAGCATAAATGCACTATACAATATCATCTCCACAGCCAATGCACAGAGTTTTAATCTTCCTAAGGGGACAGGAAGAGTTTTTTGAGAGGTCTGTAGCAGTAACAAAATCCTCAACATCTTACCTTTACCACTTAAAGCAATGAAGTACTTGAATACCTAATTTTGTAACGATGGTCTAAAGCTTGACATGATACTTGGAACACCACTTTTTAGTCTGAAGAGGGTCACATACCTGTGCTGGAGCTGACACTTTGTCAAGGGATTCCCATTGCAATACCAAGATCCCCCCAGGATGTGGGTGTAGTGGGGGTTAAAGGAGGGGAGAGGAATTTTTAAAAGACATAGATGCTGAGCATTGACAGTCAAGGGGAGTGACATGATGGCTAATTTCCTCTCACCATATGCTCTGGGTCCCAGCCCAAGGTAAATTTAGGCCAGTCAATAGTTAATGCTACCTGGCTTCAGCCATAGATGTCCCCAGGCCAGCTGTGTTTTGGTAGAGTACATGGAGCTGTGCCCCTGGTTGTGGGAGACAGGCTATGAGTGTGTGAGATATTTATACCAGCTATAAAGCACCAGGACTCCCCAGGGACTTCTCAGCTCCTTGCTCAGAGTCAGACTCTGATAGCAGGTGCTAGTCCAGTGGCTGAATTTAGTAGTTTGATGAAGAGTTGGACATTTCTAAACACTAGTACTAGTGTCCATCTTCTAGTGGGAGGTGCTAATCCAGGTCTGGTTTTACAGGCTATGCAAAGAGAGGGAGTCAGAAATTGCTACAGCCTGAGCAAATCCTCTAATGTGCCATCTTTGTTATTTCAGGGAAAAAAAATAGAGAGGAGAAAAGAAAAAAATCCAACAAGGACGAAAGCAAGGAGACAAGACAGGAAAGTAAAGGGCGAGCAGCCCGAAGACAAAATCGGGAACAGAGGGAAAACAACAACAAAACGCAGCCGAAGAAAAGAAAAGCCCCAAATAAAGAACAGAACCTGGCACCCGCTGACACTGCACATTAACAGCCCTCCATGATTGTTTAAGTCTTATGATGCTGCTATCTCTACCAGATCGCCCTGACAGGTGCTCCAACCGTTCAGGCCGCAAATGGACAATGCTACCAGTTATTACTAAACTTTAAACAACATTCCAAATACTTCCTATATTCTCCAAGCAACCATAGTTTATTAAAGAGATTGACATGAGCCAAGAAAAAAAAATTCTAAAAATGGGATACTTTAAAACTGTTATATTATATGCTTCCGTGCATCTGTAAAAGGCAATTAAGAAATTTTGTATATATTAATAATAGGGTATAAAATATAGCAATATAATAATGAATGACATTCAGATGAACAATGTTCTTTTTCTTTGTAAAGTATTTTTCAAGTTATTGTTTAAGTATGAGGCAAGAGATATGTCTAAATCAAAGATGCAAATCGTACCCCTTCATATATTGTACATAAATATTAAGAGAAGCAGAAAAAACGTTTCTGAAGAGCCAGTAGGAACCCAAGGTTTTATAACCTCTGGTGGAGCAGGATGGGATTGCCCTGTGGTTCCCTGGTCCATGCTCCAGACTCGGGTGAGAAGCAGCAGGGGAAGGCCTGCAGGGCTTCACAAGCTGAAGGAGAAGAAGCAGAAGCATCTGCAGCATTGAAGGCTGAACCCCTGAGGCAGAAGGCGACGGAGCGGAGCTTGAATAGCGCTCTCATCTGTGGGACAACAGTGTTTTCTGGTCTAAACAGTGGTACCGTGTGTGCTGTTTTATGCTTTTTATACCTATGTGTAACTTAAGTCTACATTTCAAATCTTCTGGTGAATGACAAATCGTATTTGTAGGAGACAAAGTTGAGTTAATAAAAAACAGAAAAGTAGATCCTATAAGTATGTGTTTTTCACAGTGATGGTGTCGCCTTTTCTAGCAGGGGAGGGAATCGTTTCATAGCTTCACAGACAAAAAGGGACACAACTTACATCCACGATATGCACCTAGTGCAAGAATATCTACAACCATAAATCTATTGATGGATAGAATATACAAGCTTTTCTTCAATTTTACTTAAATTCTTGTGCTAGTTCTTCTCTAGAGGTGAAAATTGCCACTGTGCAGGGAAGAAGCCAAACCCCTTGGTACCATCCTGATTATATTAGTGGTTAGACTGACCCACGAGTGAAGCACGGGGTATGCTACACACTGCCTCTCTCCTCAGCAATGGATTTACTCTTTACAGCAATACATTGAGGAAACAGCATCAGCATGCTCCATAGCATGTGTTTTGTTGCCATGCTTTCCTCAGGGGCAGCTGTCATAGGGGTACAGCCTGCCCAATGTGCTGCATGGACTAGAAAGCACGGCAGGCAAACCTTCCCAGCCAGTTCCCATCCCTACTCACTATTTCTGTTTCTCACAGTGAGTTTGACTTTGAAAAAGATTCTGCCCAACACTGAAGCCTATCTCTCAGGCTGAGGAGGCCTGAGCGACAGGCTTCAGTGACTTTTAGGGGAATATCTTAATCACCCAGACAGCGATGCAGGATAGTTCCCTACATTTTGCTTTGTAAGAGCTTTGTCTCTTAATGATATGTGTATAGATGCAGTAGTCCAATAGCATGGGTGCTTAAGGCTCCCACAGATTGCCTCCAACTTTCATGAGAATTAGTCAAAACTTTCTGTAACCAGGCCCCAATTATATGCATATATTACATTTTTGCTGATGAGAAGACCTAAATGCTAAAGGCTGAATTTTACAGAGATGAGTATCCTATGCATGTAATACTCATCGCATACAGTGAGGTCTGAGTGGGTGAGACAGAAAAGCAGGGTGTGCAGAATGCCTGTGAGAGGCACCTAACAGTGGGACACTGGAGTGGGGGTGGCTATCTGTGGGCTCCCAGCGCCATCACATAACTTGGCTACATCCTCCTCCAGAGTGAGCTGGTCTCAGTCTCCCGCTGCCGATCCTGGCAGCAGCAGTCATCTTCCTCCACCAACATCTTCCTCCACCAATATCTTCCCACCTTCTTGGCAGCAACTGAGAAGAAGCTGGTCTCAGAAAAGTGGAGCGTGCAGGCCCTGTGCTCAGCACTGAGGCTCTGGGTGATGCTAAAGGGAGGCAGAGAGCGGAAAGGAGAAATCCTGCTGCTGCCAGACTCAGAGGTTGGCACCAAAAGATGAGGTGCAACAGAAAGCAGCACTCAGTGCTTCAATCTCTCTCCTGCAGCTGCAGTCATCCATCTGTCTGGGGTGCTGGTGGGCAGGCAGGAATGTTCAGCTGCTCAGGAAGGGTTTAGTCCTCAATTTACTTCCTCCAGGGACAGGTTGTTGGCCAGATGAAGTATCCCTAGTTGGGTTCAGCAAACAAGACCACCAGTTGGACCACACGGATAACTGAACCTGGGAGAGCTTTGTCTACAAGTCTTAAAACTAACCAGTAGGATTGTGTCTTTTCTCTGCCTTAATTAAGTACTTAAATTAAGTAATTTAACTCCAACTCTGCCTTGGAGTTAAACGGCAAGGGGGTTTCAGGTGGAAGACAGCTCTTTATAAAAGCACAAGCAAAAGCCATAAAAATGAACAAGAGTGTTCAGAGGGGAATTAAAAAGAGGAAAAAGCAAAACAAGGAGCTAAACCCAGAATGTCCCCGATCTCAGTTATTTTCTACTACAACCCTTGGAGGAGTCAAAGGAATGCCATTTATCTGGCAAAGACAGACAGAAGACTAGAAGCAGTATCAAGTAGTTCAAGATCTACAGACTGAAGGAAAAAAAAGGGGCTGAAAGGAAAAGAAGAGAATTTAAGATACAAATATGAGCTTTCTTACACACTGCCACATAAGCTTTTATTACAAACTCCAGTGTGCCTCTCCCTGCTTACGCAGGTGGCAGCGACAAGAGAGACGGTTTGTCTTACCAACAGCAGGACTTGGAATACTATCACCTTTCAGCAAGGGATAGAAATGTAAAAGGAATTTGGCTCATGGCAGTAATAATTCATAGCAATAGTACCTGAAAAACTATGATACAACTTTTCCTGGAAATGATTAAGGAAGCTGCCGTCATGTTCCCTCCCACACAGGATAATGTTTGATAATATTTCCTGTGGCCATGGTGAAGCACTAAAAAGTAGAGTCAGCTCATCTGGGCAACTAAAAGTTTCTCCAATCCTGGCGCTGAATGTAGACTACCCTGATGGCAGGTGAACTACTCCATTGGGACTCCCAAGAAACTGAAGAAGAATATGGATCTTTTTAGGTCAAAAAAATATATATTGCAGCGACACTTTTTGCCCACCTAGCAACAAATATGTAAGATTGGGAGTCAATGATCGTTCATGCTGAATAAGAACTAATGGAGACTCATACAACCTTACTGGAGAAGACTTGATTAAGTACTGCAAGTAGCTGTGACTAAATTTGTGTGAAACTTCTTTTCCTGACAATTGCTTCCCAGTTACAAAATACCTGAAAACCTTAAGAGTCAATTGTAAGTAATTGCCAGAGGAGGATTATGAACAGAGGAGGATTATGAATGACTTTTCTTAAAACGGTAGGTAAACTGAATGGGTGTTCACTGTCAGACAAATTCATAGCGTGTTAATTATTAAAGAACAGTTCAGGAATAAAATGCTACGTATCAGTTATGGTCAGTAGATACACACAAATGAGGTGCTATTTCTGACAGTTAAGCTGCTCAGGGAATTATAATCCGTAACAAAGAGGCAGAAAAATGCAAAAAACCAACCGTTATGGCCCAGGTTTCAGATCTGTCTGACCAAGCTGTAGCTTGTTCTCTCACCTGACTCCATGTTAGTGAAGATCTGAATAAGGGAATCCAGTGTTAAGGTATAATAAACGGTTTAAGCTCTGAACTGCTGAACCCTTCATTGAAATGTCCCAGCAGCTTTATTCTGTGCCACCAGAGCAGATTTGTCAGGCTGATCAATGCACTGAATAAATGACAGGTTTTGCTGTACCCTGTAGTAAAGTGGCAGCAGAAGGACCCATCAACAGAATGGGACCATCACCATCACCAGTCATCCCCCACAATGAAGATCTTGTGTCATACCCTCTACCAACTGCCTCTCGATACTTGTGGTTGATATGTTGATGGGAAAGCAGCACAAGAATATTGTTATTAATTCAGAAGTATTCCTCTATAGTCCTCATGAGTTACTGTCATTTACTTTTTGTTTCTGTGGTTTTTAGTCTCTGAAACTTATCGAAGGCTTAATTTTATGACGCAGCATGAATGTACCATGACTCTTATAATTAATTCCTATGCATTGTTATTTTCAGTGACAGCACTGGGTTTCATTAGCATGGTTCACATGAAGTTGCAAGAATTCAAACAAAATAATCTGTATAGCATGACATAATAGCTGATCATGGGAGCCACTCTTCGCAGTGACATTCTGCAAGCGGCAGCTGAAGCTGCAGTTTCAGGCTTGCCTAAGTCCAACAAGGAGGGCTTGGAAGGTACTGTCACAAAGCTTACGCAGTAAAGCTCTTGCACTCTTCTGCAGCAAGTGTACTCTGCATTTACACATCCTCAAATAACCCTCCCATATGGCCTCTTGTTAACAGGGGATCAGATTTTTCCTACTATTTTGTAATAAATTGGCATAATACGAAGACAACTTAAGTCAGCATGTTTGTTCACCATTATAATAACCTGTCTGTCCCTTACATCTTTCTCTCCTAACATAGCACTGATCTTCCTAGTGGGTTTAGACTTCATCTTTCAGACCCAGAATGCTAATTGCATTTGCCTTTGAGAAACAAGAGTACCCATTGATCGGTTTGGCACAGAAGTGTCTGTTTTTTCATGGGTGGATGAAATTTTTGTTGATATTATTCTCTAGAGCATTTCAGGGTACTAATAATGTCCATAACAACACCTCATACAAAAGATAGCCATACAATTTCTAAAAAATCAACTCTGCACTCCTGCAAAAGGCTGTTTGGAAGTGCTTCTTGTCTGAGGAACATTTGTTAAACATCTTTAGCTATAAATCTGTCTGAGAATGATCATGCATATGTCAGCAAGAAAACAGACCTTTAAGGATCTTTGAAACTGGCCATGTGTTGCTGCTTTTTAGAATTTACTAAGTATTTCCTAGGAGTAGTCTGAAGATGTATTTCAGCACCTTGTGGCTTTGTTTCCATCTCAACCTTACCTCATCCAATCTGGGCTATTCATGGAAAGGTTAGCAACAGGTACAGTACTCTCCACCTTCCTCTCCCAATGCACACGTGGGTCTGCACTTACACTGTGCATACGTCTAAATTACTCTGTCCTGCTTAGCTCATATAGACGCTGTAGCTGAATTTGGGTTTGGGTCATTAACCATTCTCTTTTGTGACTGGTTTTTCTTCAGTTAGGTACACATATCTTCTGAATCTGCTGTCTCCTGCTGAACTTTTGAAGCTCTGGTCATTGTGGTCACACATAGAAGGAAAGAGTGGTCTCACATTCACCTCTAGTCTTGCTTCTTCCTTCTGTCCTCTCCACTTTCCTAAGTGTCCTTTCTTCCCCCTTTCTTTTTCACTACCTCCATTCCTCTCCTTCTAATCCATTTTGGATATTCTCACTGACAAATCTAACTGCTACCTGAGTAGCAAACTGAGTGCACATGACTTCTGAGTCTCCTCTTTTGCCTTCTCTTCACACTTCTCCCTTGCTTATCTTACTTCAGTTGTTTCTTTTTATGAAGGCTATGAAGTAAATTGAAACCAAACTGTCTCACTACCAGACACGCTTGTAATCAAGGAGCCTCAGCCTGGGGAAAGGAGGGTAGGGTAAGCAGTTGATAACTGCAGTAAGCAGTAGGGTAAGCATCTCTCTTGGATGAAATTGCCAGCGCAACTTTTTCCATAATCAGTGCTGTGGAGGCAAAAGAAAATCTGCAGGTACCACAAAAATAGGATGAAATACAGCAGGGACAGGAGGGAAAAGAGTTGTCAGCTGGTCTGTCACCTTTAAAAGGACGATGTGAACAAAATTAAACTAGCAACAGCAGCTGCTTTTTTTTTTGTATAATGGGAATAAAGCACCAGGATAAATTATCCCAGAATGAAACCAATAGGTTTCAATTTATTTAGTTCTTGATGTCCCTATAGGAGGAAACCAGAGAAGGGACAAATTAATGCAGAGATGGGAAGAGAGGGGTGGCTGGCTGCAGGTAAGCAAGAAGCTGAAAAACATACTGTCACTATTATTTAATCTATGCATGAAATAATCTCTCATAGTCTACTCCAGCATACCAATGGCAAACCAGGTTAATAAAGTTCTACGTACGTTCGTACAGCCATTATGTAGGAGGAGCTGGTACAGCAACCAGTCTTGCACTAGTGAAACACGTGTTTTCCCAGAGCATGAGATTAAAGAACTGCTTTTGTGATTTTGTTTTTGTTTTGGTTTTTTTGGTGACTGAAAAACAGGAAGGCAGTCCCCCTTTCTACTTTATGCTATAGCACAAAATACCTGTTTTCACAAATGGTTTGATCCTTACTATATTATCAATGCACCATATAAATATACATCAGTCCATGAAATAGTCTTCTATGAAAAAGGAAAATGTGGATAAACTTTCCCTGGCAAATCAACATAACCTGCTCAAGAGTATGTTCCTTTTTTATAAGAAATGACACATTGTTTTATTCTGCTGTCAAAGTCGAACAACGATACAAATTTTGAAAAACATCTTACAGGAAAAGCATACTTCAAAATGATAAAGGAAGTTATTTTTCACTGTGATGCTTTGTTCATAAAAGAAACCTCCAGTGAGTAAATGACAACATCTGTCATAAGGCTACTTTAATAACTCTGTTCTCTGGAAACAGGATTTATAGTTTCAGACAGCGGGAGGGGACTAAAAATGGGTAAATTATCTCCACATGACACTGATATATATCAGTGTACCCCTGCTAGTTATTGGAAAAGTAATGTCCAAAATAATAAATAAAACCAAGGTCATCCTTTTACCACCCCTTTCTCCCCACTGTTAATCCTCAACTAGCTGATAGGAGAGCATCTGGTTTTGCAAGCAAGAGACTGAAATAGCAGGGCAAGGAGCTGTCACCCACTCTGTTTTTAAACCAAGAGGTTTCTTAAACAGTGGCTGAAGTGCACAATGCTGTCGCTTTTGGTGATGATGCCTCTATGTCAGATGCTTATATCTTGCTGCCATGCTATTCACTAAGAGTATCTGAGACACTTACTGCAATTCCAGTGGCTCTCTTCCATTGAAGAGTGACTTTGACTATTCCCAGAGTGTGATGAGCTTCTATTTTTTCCAGATTCTAGCTACTTCTTTCTGAAACACACTTCTACCCACCAGCCTCTGCCTTCTGTTCAGTGGATGGGCCATATGTAGGATAACTAACCCAGTTTTGCTGAGAACAGGATCACGTGGTTTGGAAGGTCCATGTGCATGTGTATGTGCATTGGGGTCAGGGATGGAAGGACTGGTGGAGACTGGATTTTGGATGAAACCCCTCTAAAAAAGGGAACACATTAGATGAGGCACTATTATAGTTCTAAACACCTTGAAAGCCTGGGAGGGAGCATTCAGACATCTTAGTTTCTTGTAGTCATCCATGAAATGAATCCCAAGGGCACAGCCTGACCTCTTGGTCTACAGGCTTGGCCCATTCCTAAATGTTTGTAATATACCGTGTTATTTCTGTATCATTCTCCTTGCCACGGATGCTCAGCTCAACTCCTAACGGGATCTGTAATAACTGAACCGTCTTCCTGAATGTTAACAAAGTTGTTTACATTATTGGTAATGAATAGCGAGGGCTGAGCCAGTCGCTGTTTTCCATCCTGACAAATCCTTTTTGGAGTATCTTTTGGTGATAGCTGTGCAGTTCATCTTAAGTACAAGTACATATTCTACTCTTTATGAGTCCTTTTACCTTACCAGTGTTATCTGAGCTCCAGTAGTGCATCAAATGATGTAATTAACATCTCTCATTTGTGGTTTCTTTTCGCATCCGTTTTCCTATGACCTTACATTTGCTGTGCCTAATGCATTACTGAAGTCTAGACATATTGTCCTTGCTGCTTAGAGGGAAGGAGAAAAGAGAACCAGGTATTCTCCTGGTAGTGGAAATCTTGCTTGAGAGATCAATTTCTTGTTTTGGTTTGTTTTGCTTTTTTATACAAGGGAGAAATGTCGACATAAGACAATTTCTTAAGCACATACACCCTGAGACTTACATTTTCAAAATTAATCCCAGGGGAAAGAAAAGAACGATAATTAAAAGTGAATATTTGAAAGTCAGCTGGGCACCTTAAGCTGAGATTCTGGTACACCATTAGGGGGCCATCTCAATATAAGATCTTAAGAATGAAGCTTTTAGAAAGACTTAGAAGTTTTATTCAGCCGAGACACACTTGCTCAGGGATAAGTAAGAATTCTTTGCAATTTTCTCATGGGTCCTGCAGAATCCTAGGAGCAATTTCACACATTAGGAAATGCAGGTCCGTTGCACTTTAGTGGCTGTCAGTGGGTGGTTAAAAAGCACAATGTCCACATTGTACCTAAGTGTAATTAAAGAGGTATCAACTATTTTTCAATATAGAAAGCTTTGTCTTCTGACTACAAGAATAAATAAGTCATCAGTCAGGAATGCTGGATAGTCATAATTTCAGGCCTATAAATCATACTTAGTGTGTTTTGCAACCAACTTTTACCGAAATGTTTCTTCATAAAAAATCACACTAGCAGCACCACGCATTGTATTATTTATTACTATGAGTGGGAGCTGCAGAAGCATCCTCATCATCCTTCAGCTATGTCCTCCTGGGGGGAGCAATAACTGCCATGTTTTGAAAAATAGTTGACAGTATCATAAGGAATTTCAATATTAATTTGAAAAGTGGACATTCTTGTCTTCCTATAAGGCAACGGGCAATGCAAGGCATCTAGATAAAGTGGCTGATTTAGAGGATGTATTGACACCACTACATATTTCCTTAAACAGCTTTTAACTTGATTTTTTTTAATACAGTGACACAGATCGGTAGTTAAGATGTCTTTGTGTATCATTTCTTGTGTCAGCAATAACAGTGACTTATAATTCCATATAAAGCTGTCAGCACAAACACATGCTCCCTTGCGTGAGCTCTGCTGAAGCCGGTCTGAAGCTCCACGCAGCGTCTCTGCTCAGCCAAGCACAAGAATGAGTCTCTGAGAAGGCTGCAGCTGAAGGCTGAGGAGGTTCCCATGGGCTTCTGTGAAGCAGCAAGACGAAACTCAACGGGGAGAACGCAGAGCACTACACAAAGACAGGAATATACAAATACACAGAGGAATAAGAAAAGGCCCCTTAGGTAAGTCACAGCTGAATGCAAACGGTGTCACGATACCACGAAGAAAGCGAACACCATACTGGTACACGCATGCAAGGACATAGCCTGCAATACCTGTGAAGCAATTCTTCTGTTCTACTCAGCACTGCTAGAAGTCTCAGCCGAAGTACCGTGTCCCCTTAAGGTACCACAGTTCAAAAAAGAGGTTTTCTAACTGGAAATATTTCAGGCAAGAGCACTGAAAATGGTAAAAGCTCCAGAAAAATGTTCCCACATCTAACTGTGTCTATGCAGCAGATAATAGACATACAGCAACACTGCTAAGGGTGAGAGGGGTCTGGGCATGAATGGGAATCATTTTGAGGAGAGCTGAAGGAAACACAAATAAGGAATTTTTATATGCATTAATTTTCCCCTTTCTGGATGTAATAAACAATAATAATCACTGAGGGCAGGTAGCAAAAATTAAAGCGCAGCACGTGACAAACACACTGAGAAATCTAGGGAGGTAAAACTAAAATATCCCTTCCATCCCATCTGTAGCCAGTTCAAAATTTTACCCTTTCTCAGGATACACAGTACTTGCATTCCTAGCTCCCATATTCATTCATTTAGACAAGAATCACAGCTTTCCTATTTTCCAAACAAAATTTACCCTGCCTGTTTCCCCATGACTGAAATGAACACTGAAGCCTCCAAATTCAGAAGACAAATACAAAACATAAACTTTATCATCTCCTATCTTAAAGGAACAAAACTTATGCTGTTATTCTGGTCATCTGCCAGCTAGCTGTCCCAGAAACTTTTCAGCTTGCTGGCCAATATCACCCTGATTTGGGAAAAAAAAAAAAAAGAAACAAAAAAAAATCCAAGAGAATTAAGTTTGTACGAGGTAGGCATTCAACAGACAGATGCTGGGCTGCCAGTCATCAGGGACAGACTTCTAGACCTGTCTGCGAGGGTGCTGTGGGGAGCGTGAGCAGAGGCGGGGCGAAAAAGGGAAGGGCTAGGGCCCAAAGACAAAAACCCAAAGGAAAACCATCTTCCTGATTTTTGCTGCTCATTGAAAACTTGTTTTACTTTCTAAACTTAAAATTTTTAGTTCACTTTCTTGATTTCGGAGGGAGGAAGGGCACAGACAAACAACTTATGATTTCTTAAATCCTTGGTAGGACAGTACTTCCATGCGGAAGACGTACCACCGGACCAGTGGTACCTGTCAGCAGCCAGGATTGCAGCTTTCCCTCACACCGGAAGGACGCTGCTCGGAAGAGCAGAGCCCCCTCTAACATTACACAGGACCTACCCCCACGTTCAGCAACAGCAAAGCAGTCTCTGGAGGACCCCGTCAACGACCAAAGCCGCTGAACTGCGCACACCCTGTGCCACACGTGCTGCAACCCCGACTAGCTCAGGAAAGGCTTCTCCAGCGCGGACTTGTGCACAGAAGGCAGCCGAGCGCCGCAGGTCGCTCCAGCCAGCGAGAGTGGGAGGGAAGAGACAAGAGATTGGGGACACTCACACCACCGCTCCACCGGCTCCCCTGGGCACCCACCCCTGTGTGCAATCCTCCCGGTGCCGCTCGGCCCAGGAGCCAGCCGATGGGCTATGGCAATGCAGGGCCACCCCAGTAGTCCCTCTTTGTGTAGGCAGATGAGATTTTGAGAACGTTGATTCTGCCATCTTAAGGTATACATATATCCGTTATACATAAATTTAATGAAAATGAAAGACCGTCCTGGATTTCTTGAAAGCCTTGGCACTAGATTAGAAACCCAACTCCTTCCTTCTCCGTCACATACGGCACTTCCCCATAACGAGATAGTCCACCCCGCAGAGTGTACTCCAAAAACAAGGTCCATACAGGGATCCTCAGAAAGCAGAGCAAAGAGCTATCTAATGCAGTCAGAATTAAAAAGTGAATTTTGGGACTGAATCCCCAGCTCTGTGCATCAATGCCTACATCCACCCAAGCAGGTGTGTCGTTTCATGCGTATGTTTGTGATCTGGAAGTCAAAGAAACACATGCAAAGGGACAGGGAGAAACCTCTACTCCAAACACCAGGATGCAGGACAGTGACATTTCACTGGACTAGCAGACAGCTGGGTTCACAGCTGAGTGTCCCAGTTCGGAGCGGAGATGGGAGCAGAGCAGCGTTCCTACGGTGCGACTGTCCCAGTTTAGGTCGTGCATGCTAAAGCAGTTAGGATCACATGGCCAGGAAATAAAGGAACATCTACTTTAAAAAAAACCACAACTGTTTCAAGATCTCTTGGACACGTGGGTGGCCTCAGCACCTGTGCAGGGTTACATATGCTCACCGGCAAAACATGGGTGTGCAGGGCAGAAAGTGATGTGGCTGGAGAATTGATCTGGGCAGAAGGAGCAGTTCTGAGGAAGGCAATGGTTAAAGGAGCCACTGCAAAGGCACCACAGGAGGCAAATAAGAGCCTAGTTACTGGTTTCAGGGCTGTGTTGTTCATAACTCGCTGCGAAGGCTTATAGATGTTGGCAATGTACAGCGTTAGTCTGAGGCAGCGGAGCTGAGGGATGAACGTGTTTATGCACTTGAGCAATCATCGACATTTCACAGCATTCTAAAAAGATTACAACTTCTCCAGCATAACAAACTTCCTGGTAATACACCCTCTGCCAAAAGACATTTTCTTACATCATAACTGAATATGAATCACAGGAGACAGCCAGTGTCCCACATCAATACTTATCAGCTCTTTGGCTGGAGGAAGTATCAAGGAAGAATGAAGCTACATGAATAACAGATGGGGTAGAAAATATGGTGATGACAATATGCCGGTAAAACATACTTTACCTGGAACTTCTTTACTACTTGCTCTGGATCATGTTTTTCCCTCAAAGCTTCTATTACAAAAAGAAAAAAAAAACTAGTCACCTTACTTTTGTTTTGACCCTACCCATGCAGGGTATTCTTTGCTCAATCACTTTCAGCCTTAAACCTGGAGATAGGATGTGAGTGAGTCACGTTACCATTGTTCTCTGTATTTTCTGACTCACTGCAGCTTTGTATTTCAAAATCTGAAGTTGTTTTTGCACCGTCAGCCATCTTAGATAATGTAGCAAATTCCTTAGGTGCGGCGTTCTTACTCATTTATTTTCCATAGAAGGTCAGGCGATACTGAAGATCTACCAAGGGACTTCTTACTAACTTTTACTGTTTGTCACTATGTCCAGATGATCTGAGCAATGCCTTCTTTTTAAATTCAGTGACATATTTAATAACACATATGAAACATAAGATTTATGAAGATCTTGGCCTTAACATCTGATGATAATAAGGATGTGGACAAATACATACACACCCCCCCCGTATATTCTCAATTGTAATTTAGAGGGCCTGCTTTGTGGTAGAAACCTTGAAAGATCACCTTTGTCTTTAATCTATTTTCCATGATTCTATTTAGATACAATGACAAAGACCAAGACTCCCAGCCGCACCCAAAGGAAAGTGTAATGCAACCCTGAAGAAGGGCATGAGAAGTGATTTCAGCCTATTTTTATTAGCTCAAAAAACCCCTGTGACCACTGTTTACCAGTCAGAGGGCTCCTGTATAGTTTTCCAGTTTCCAGTAACTAACAGAGCCTAAGTCATCTCCCAGGGTATTTGAAGTACATCCCCACTAGACTTTGTCTTCCCTGGCAATGTCCTGCTTGGCAGGTGGGTAATGGGAGAAGCATCACAGTGACTCAGCTGGGCCATGAGGTGATGCCCCATAACCGACACAGAGTCAGGCAAAGCAATCCTTATGTGGGAAAAATTTGAACCACTGATTCGGGGGTTGCTAATTGGGGATCTGAGACTCAGAGGGGCCTAACACTGTAATTTTCTTCATTCTTGTGTTGTGGGCTTATAATAATAGCTTAATTATGGTTTTAATTTTGGAAATACAGATTCAACACACAGGCTAGACAGATAATGACTTCTTTGTTGCAAGTCTGGCAGAACACAATGCTTCTTGTTATAACAGCAACTGGATTATTTATTTGTATGCAGGAGGTAGTTTGTTCCACTGGATACCCTTTAGCCTTTACTTCTCTATTGTTCAGAAATAACACAGTATATTACAATTACAATTATATTACAATAAGCCTTCAATTATTGGGTAAACCTATTTAATCAAAGAGCATAGCTCATACATAGCAGTAATTACCTGTAAAGTTATGGATACTGGCAGTCAACAATACTGTCTTTCACTGCATCCATGACAAATGGCATCTCCTAATTCAAATATGCTCATGCATCAGCAAGACCTCCACTGTTAAATACTATGGTAATTATTCTGTTATGGTGTTATTCTACCTTACTACCCACAGATGGACAGCAGAATGATGAAAACTTTGGTGTCCCTTGTATACATTGTACAGTCTCTTCGCTTTCATCATACAGCAGAATTTTTTATGTATAGCTCATTATATATGAAAAAGATCACAAGTGTAAGCTCATGTGATGCAATTCTTCAGCATCTGCCATCAGGGAAAAAAAAAAGCCTTTGCAGCCTTGACTAGCACAGCAGCTATCTATCTGCCCTGTTAGCAACAGCCTCTCTTTTGCTCACAGCTGCCCTTAAGACCTTTGGCTTCTACCAGCACATGCATGCTTGGGCATGGGCAAGCATAATTCCCAGCAAGACAGGATAGTCTCAGAAGCAAGAGTTGGTGACTTACTGGGGCACAACCCGTTGGCCAAGTCAGCCTCTGCAAGCCTCTGCAACCTGTCCATTTCAGCTCTGAGGTAAAGGATGAGATTTAATCTGAGATGAACATGCCTAATCTTCACCGTCTCCATGGAGGTATCAGCACAGGTTAGGTATCTAAAGTCCTGTTACTGTCATCAGAGAATTGGTGAATACAGCCAGTGGAGCCTGAAGAGTCATTCAGTTGTCCAACGGCAGATGTCCAGGGCCATTTTACATTGCCTATCATATCCCATCTGACTTCCAAACAGCACTTCAAAAAGGGCATGGGTCTCTTGTAAGGCCTGTGTCATATCTGCAGTGATGCATAGTCCTCACCTACCCTCTGAAACGGCATTAGATGTCAAAGCAACTGTTTCTCATCTTTCATGTCTACGGTAAACTGAATTGATCCAGAGACTCTTCCGACTGTACTGGCCAGGAGCTCAGTGCAGTTGCCTGAACCCTGCATGGAGCACCATCCGAGGTGCCCTGGGACAGCCTGCCTGGAGACCGGCTACCACTGCAGAGGGACATGTGTATGTACCAGATGTACCAGCCCCAAGTGGGTGTCTCAGAAACCCTACGGTATCTCAAGAGGCACAAGACACCTGTACATGGGCACCTGAATCCTACCTACATTTCCATAGACTTAAATGGGTGGCATATCTATAGACACCTACATATAGAGGCTGAAGTGTGTTTAAGACTCATACTGCGTCTCATCCAGTGTGACCTAGCTTTGACCTACTTCTTTCTGGCTTAAAAGTTTATACAAAGACAGTTATGGGCACTCAACTAAGAGCATCAGCTCTTAAGCTGTCATAGCTGGACTGTGTGTCTAGTCTAAATCAAGTTAACAATTTTAGATGAGTTTAAAATATGAGTCCTCCCTTCTTTAACCTTCTCAGTCTATTATCATCCTAGGCACCTCTCCAATATGAGCTTTCGTATTTTCCAGGTATCTTGACTGCTACCATGTCTTAGCTGGGTGACCAGTTAAAGAATGTTCCTTTATAAATTCTTGTTCTGTGTAAAACTGCAGGGTCTCTCACACCCTTATTTTAGCTACAAGAGCTTTCTATCCCCTTGCTGGAGCTAAAGTTAATGAAAAAACACCACAGAACCTGGGCTGCTAAAGAAGATTCAGCAGCTCTTCAGCTAATCGAAGAGGAATGATGATAGATACCGTGCACCTCATTGAGGAATGAATCCTGATGACATCAGATAAAACTATAGAATGAATAATCATCCTGCTGCCAAACTTTTCAGCAGAAATATCCAGCTTCTGCACTTACCCAGGAATCCCAAACTGTCCATGACATCTGTCCAGATGCCCTGAGTCCCAAGTACTCCTCTGTAGAGCTGGCAAAGCTTCCTGCTTCTCCTGCAGAGTCCTGTAATTTATCCCTTCTGCTGCCGTTTTACAGCAAACTAGAAACTGCAATGGCAGTAATCAGGAATAAGAAGTTAGACAATGCAAAGAACTGCTCCATCGACACAATTAGTCAACATCAAATCAAGCTGAACCAAAACCACCAGCACTAATTTAACCTGAAACTACACAGAATGTCTACTTTGCTGGGCCTGAGCATTAGAGAAATTTTGCCACAGAACACAGAGCATGAAGCATCCACAACTGTATACGTGAGGCTATATACAACTGCACGCATACCTTAAAAACACATAGATACCTTCCATGCTATGGAAATGCAAATGAAAGTGCAGCTCCACTCACCATCTTCTCTCAAACCAAGCACACTCTGTCACCTATAAAATGTACTGCTTCGTCTTTGAAATCTATAGCCCTGTGGAGTCCGCAATGTGAATCAGAAGTAAGTTAACTCATTCATCCATACCTCATCACCTCTTCTAGCCTTACTGCTCACTCTTTAAGACATTACAGTCTGATTCAACTTTGTTTCACTGCCCAGTTGTGTTGGAGTCTTGGATGAAATCATAGGAATTAATCTGTGGCAGGTGTAGCCCAGTGTCACTTCACTGGAACTCAACGAGTTACATGCTCTTACAACAGCAACGAATTTAATCCATGCTCAGTGGAACAACATAGTTGCAGCGTAGGCTCAAAATGAATAATGAGGGCAGCTTTGAGCCCCCTGGTAAATAGATGCCATAAATTCATCCCTCATATAAATCCAGAAATTTGTACTGGGGATGGATGCAACCTAGTCATCTTGCTGTTCACATGCTCTGTGTTTTAAAGGCTACACATTATTCACTGTTCACATTCACTGCTATACATTATTCACTCCATGGAATCGCGCTGAGCTATGCTAGCTGTCAGTGTGTCCCTATAGCATTACCCAATACATAGCTAAAGTCAGCGGTGCCGAATGGTAACACAAATGGAGAGATGCAAAAATGAGATTTTTTCAGAGCTCATTTCAACGTTAATGGAAATTGTGTAGCCATTTCCTTTACCTGAATTTAAAGAAGCCTATCACAACTCCCTTGGAGAGAGGACAACAGCAATGGAAGAAGTAATCATCATACGTCTGAATGAATTAACTGAAAGCCATGAAACTAATTCTAGACTAAAGTGCTATCCAGCAAGAACAAGGGCCAGAACTGAGCTCAGAGTAACATCCTATTCAAAACCAGGAAGGGTGGTGAACTGAGATTCCTCATCTGTTTCTAATATGAACACTTCACAGCTTTTATCAGCACTGCTGGCAGTCAAGAAACAAGAACACCTTACTGCATTGCTCTTTCCCTCGGCTTTCAATGCTCCATGTAATTCACTTCTAAAAATGCAGCTTGTGTGAGGATTTAGAATAAAACAACAAAATGCCTAACCCACTTACCTCAGACCTTCAAAAGAATACACATTCTTGCATATTAATGATGCATAAATACATCACAAGCTTTTCAGGATTATTAAAACGGACCTAAACCCACAAACAAACCCCAGCTAGCATTACAGATGCACCAAGAGACCTAATTCACACAACTAGAAGCCCTGGAATAGCAGTCTTTATCTCACTTAAATTCCAGCGAGACTAGTAAATATGAACTGATGCGCACAAATGCTAAGGCTCAGGTGTACCAGTCCCTCAGGTAGCCTCACCACAAACTGAACAAATGAATTTCATCTTGGAATCCTATCAACCAAACTAAAGAGAAAAAAAAAATGCAGTAAAGAAAATCCAAGGACACATGACTCAAGCATACATAACAGACAATTAAAGGTAAGTAATCACAGTTTAGAAACAGCTGCTTTCCTCAGAGGGTCCCCTGGTAACACGAACCTGGAGAGGATTATGGTGTCAGCATAATACTACCACTTTGTACTTTCCATCTTCATAGGACTGTAACTAATGAATCCTCACAAGGTCCCTGTGTGACAGGTAAGTATAGTAATCCATCTCACAGGCGGATAAGCTGACTACTGATTTGGCAAAGCTTATGTCCGAACAGAGATTAGAAAGCTGTACTTCCTGAATTTGGGATACCACAGGTACTTGTAATCCTCTTGTGAACTTTCCTTCCCTGCCTTCTGCTTTTGTTTGCTTGCCCTCTTCCTTTGCGTCCAGAGAGGGAATATAGCATTGCTGCAGCTAATTTTTTCATTCAATGAAATCCACAGAACTGATGAGCACTCCATCAGAACAATTAGGACTAGTAGAGCTAACAGGATGAGCAGGGAATGGCCTAAGGTAAGGCATCAAGCATACAGAAGGAAAGGGTATTGCACTCTAGACTGCCGAAAATGCATCCCTTTGCTTGAGAATACAAGACGTTTATCTGCTGCTAGAGTACCTCTTCCTCGTAAACGGTGCTAGCAGGGCAGCCTGCTCATGCCAGTTTTAAACTCGTTTGTCAGAGAACTCAACCAGGATGCAGATCTGTCCCTCTGTTCCCCTTGGAGAAGGTCTACACAGAGGTTAATTGCACTCTCATATTTTCAAACCCATTCTTGCTCCCTTCTATAGAAGAAGGCGGAAAACCCTTCATACGTGCCCTGGACCAGTCCAAGCAGATTGCAAGGCAGCACAGTTAAACAAGCACAGATACTCACTTGGGCAGCCTATCCTGCTGGATCTAATGAAACTACTTGCAAGCCTAAATGTAAGGTTGTGTGTAAGTACTGGCTTGGGGGCTGTGTGGGTAATCAGAATTATTAACTTCTGACTTCATTCTTAACATTCAAATGGTTATTTTGCAAGCTATGCTGAACATCCCTTTATCAGTGCTTACGGATGCTACTTCCCTTCACTGAATGTGTTAATTAAACTCTAAGATATAACAGGCAGTGCAGCATTACTGATTAATGCATGCCTCAAATCCTCGATGAACTCCTGTCAGCTCAGAAATGCACTTTTCCGTCCTATGCTGTCATACTGTCTTGAGGACACTATAAAATAGATGTGAAAGCAAGTGATACGGTGTTGTTTCCATCTGCAACATCACCTTTGCATTAACTGTCCCACCCTGCGTGGTTCTTAGAGGTGACAGTCATTAAAATTGTGATTATAATTATTTAAGCATTGATTGACATTAATTTCCTTCTAAGATTTTGTCTGCTGAAGCCATAGAAAGAAACTCCTTCTCACAGACATCTATTTAGTCTACATTATTGGCATTTAAAGATTCAAATAACATTAAGAAGCATTTCTCCACAGCAGTATTACTTCAACTGCAAAGCTGAAAAGTGCATTACAAGTCTGACTTAATCCTGCATTCTCGGTAACATCAGCCTTCACAGGCATCTCACTGGGAGGTGTGAGTGAACAAAGACAGACAGACTAGTCTTCTAACGGGAACATTTACTCCAGTTATTTTCTTAACATCATGTTGTTATTCCTTACTCAAGAATCAGAGAGATGCTGTCACACTACACGGCTACCTGTTGTAGCCAAGATGAACACTTCTTTTGGGTGGCATAGCTACTGTCACTTTTCTGTACTATAGCTCTAGACATCTTCAGAAAACATTTTCTCTTGCTGGTCTTAAGTACTACAAAAATGGATCTCTTCCTTGTGTCCAGAAGCTGAAACTTGCTTTTGGGAGGACTCCTGTTCTGCCGTGGAGATTGTAATGGAGGACAGTGCTGCGTGTCTGAGACTCTTCTCGTTCGCCGCCTTGGTGCAATGCTGGGGACTACATACCACACGGCATGGCCCCTTCCTCACTCCCGTCCCTCCCGCGATCCATTTCGTCCCACTCTTTCTCTCCACTGCTGGGGTAGAAAGGACACACCATCTGAGAGGACTACCCTGCCAAACTCTGGGGAGAAGACTGTGGGGGGCAAGGGCACAGGGGGTTTAGGCTGTGCGGAACAGAGCCCTGCACAGGGAGTCAGGCCTCCGAAGCATTTCGTGCTACTGTGGAAACTGGTGACACTGTGAGAAACTGGTATGAAAGATTCGGATGATACTGCCCGAATCATAATAATGAAAGGGTCTCTCACCCAGAAAGCCACAGAGTCTAAGCATAGGAGAAACCAAGGGAATGCAAAAAGCACAAAACACCAAACAGCAAAGTAACCTCTGAAAACTGGTCACTTTTTTTTTTCCTAAAAAGCACTAAGAAAATTTTGGCTTCTATTTGGAACAGGAGAGATACGATTTAACTGTGGAATTGTGTCCATAAATCTTGCTTGTGTGACCCTTTTCACACAAGTGAAGACCAGAGGACAGAGTCATCCCGAGACGTTTAAATTTTTAATGGAAAACTTTCAAACTAAAATGTCATTATCGTAACTGGAAACTGGAAATAGCTCCATTTAGGGTGTTGAACTGCTCACCCAAATGGAAGAGCACAAAATGCTCCTGGTTCTTTTATAAAACAGTAACAAAACCACCTCACTTGTTAATCAAAATATTGGAGTGCCCGTTAGCTGGTATCTTACCCCTTAGAAGACTTTTACATGCTAAGGTTGCAGTGTTAACAGGTCCTAACAAGAGCTCAGGCAAGGATGCTGTCTTGAGTCATGTCAGCATTTTAATGGATTCAGCAACAGAATTTTTCTTAGATGCTAAAATTCACATTGATCTTCTTATAATTTCTGGGAAAAAATATTTTTATGGAGTTTGTTTTGGCTGTATTTCACTTGTTTGTTCTATTATTTTCTTATTTTATTTATATTCCTATTCTACCTATTTTTATTCCTTTGGTTTTCTTTTATAATTGCTGTAGGAGATGCTGTTTGGACTGTGCTACTGTAGCATTCAAAAATGTTACCTGCAAAAATAATAATGTGCCCTCTAGTGTAAAGGTTGCTGCTTGCATGGCAATGATATGGTACTTCATATAGGCATAACTAAAATTACAAGCCTAGGTTTCCATTTGTTCTGTCTCTGTAAAGACACTTATACCTATCGAGAGCTCACCAGCAGGTAGCTCAGAAGGTCTGATACATGGAGTTTGAAGACTTTGCTAACTTTCCAACAAAGTGTGGGTGTTTTCAAGCGTTTCAATACAGAGTTCCTCTTTTTAAATATAACCTTGAGTTAGAAGCCTAAGTAGTGTGCAGTTGCCCAGCAAATATCAGCACAGAACCACGCAGCAAGTTTTGCCCCTGACTGCAAGAGGACCCAGGTTTTGGTGTAACAACAAGCAGTTTTAGTTGTCAGGAATAGCTTTGCATGCATTTCCTCTGTAAGCCAGGAGTCCGGTCAGTGCAATAGCTGGCAAAGAAGAGACAGCAGTACCTATACTCTATTAAAAATTTTTTTGAAGAGCTCAGCTTCCCTACAGTTACCATATACCATCTAGTGATACAAAAGGAAATTGCAATTTCTAATTCATTATTCTTTAAATGAAAAGTGAAGATGGCAACAATATATTTTTGACATTTTGCTTTCCTTCCACTAAATAAAATGCAGTCTGTGATTAACAGGTTTTCCATATATTAAGTATCTTGTGATTTTGGCATTTTTTCAAGGAGATTTCATTTCTGAAGTTCTGTGATTACACAAGAATCTCAGCTTCAATAAGGTTAAAATGAAGTCTGCCTCATAGCTACAGAACTGCATTTTATAGTTAGTTATAAGTTATTGTTAGTCCTACAGATGTAAAACTCAGGGGCCAAATTTAAAAGAAACCCAAATTCTAACCTTGTAATTTGTGTAAACTGCATTATTTTGAAGATCCCAAATAGTATTTTTTTAAAAAATACGAGGTTAATATTCCCTGTTGATGAGGAGGAAGTCAAAGAGAAAGAGATCCTAGTGGTCTTGAGACTAAGGCACAAGGTTCGCTATTGGGAAAAGTAGGCTTTAATCCTGGAAACTCAGAAACTAAAAGTTTTAAACACGCTGCATTGTAAGGCAGTAACTGTTTTGTGGTGTGTTTTTCTCTGCTTGTCTGCATCACCATATGGATGACTTCAGTTCAACAGCAACATACACTGTGATATGATTCTGACAGCTGGGATAATGGAAAAAGTCAATGTTTACTTATTGGCGGAAGAAAATTTTACCTTGCCTGCCAACTGGGGCAATAAAATAAATTTGTTTTGTATGCTGTGTGGAATTTTTTATTGCCTCTAAATGAAAGCAAAACAATCAGGATCTCTCCCTGGGAGTTCACAGACAGAATGGGTACAGATTGAGAGAACTGAGAAAGAGTATTTGCCCTTAGCTCGTCTTCTCCCACTTCCCCTCCTCAGCATCGTTCAACTTTCTGTTTTTAAAGCAAAATGGGATTGTTCTCATGACTAACCAACACCATCCTTCCAAAATTGTTAAGTAACAGTTTATTTGGCAGAGGTTGCTGCATATCTAGATTATGTAAGAAAAATACAGAAATTATACAAGGTACAGTAGCTGGATTTTCAGGCACCAATTCAGACCTTAACACTTTGTTCTGCATCTACAAATAGTGACTAGGAATCAGTTTAGGTACAGTGCAGCAGGACTGTAAGTGTAGATTGCTGAGATAGGCATGAACCTCAACAGTTTCCAGCTACTCAAAACAAAAAACAACTTGCAAGCCCAAGACTAGGCTTTGGACTCCCGTTGATCAACTTACCCTTTAAAAGCGTTAGCTAGGAAGATCCTGGGAACTACTGACCCATCAGTCTCACCTCTGTGCCTGGGAAGATCATGGAACAGATCCTCCTAGAAGCTTTGCTAAAGCTTAGGGAGGATAGGGAGGTGATTAGAGACAGCCAGCATGGCTTCACCAAAGGCAAATGCTGTCTGACCAACCTAATGGCCTTCTATGATGAAGTGACCACATCAGTGGACAACGGAAGAGCTACCAATGTCATCTGTCTGGACTACTGTAAGACCCCACAATATTTTCCTCTCTAAACAGGAGAGATATGGATTTGATGGATGGACTATTTGATGGATGAGGAATTGGTTGGATGGTCACATCCAGAGGGTAGTGCTCAAAGGCTCAATGTCCAGATGAAGATCAGTGCCAAGCAGTGTCCCTCAGGGGTCTGTACTGGGACCAGTACTGTTTAATAACTTCATCAGTGACATAGACAGTGGGATCAAGTGCACCCTCAGCAAGTTTGCAGATGACACCAAGCTGAGTGGTGCAGCTGACATGCCTGATGCCATTCAGAGGGACCTGGGCAAGCTCGAGGCACAGGTCCGTGTGAACCTCCTGAGGTTCAACAAGGCCAAGTGCAGGGTCCTGCACCTGGGTCGGGGCAACTCCCGGTATCAGTACAGGCTGGGGGATGAAGGGATGGAGGAGCAGCCCTGTTGAGAGGACTTGGGGGTACTGGTGGGTGAAAAGCTGGACATGAGCCAGCAACGTTCACTCGCAGCCCAGGCAGCCAACCGTATCCTGGGCTGCATCCAAAGAAGTGTGGCCAGCAGGTCGAGGGAGGTGATTCTGTCCCTCTACTCCGCTCTGGTGAGACCCCACCTGGAGTCCTGCATCCAGCTCTGGAACCCTCAGCACAGGGAAGACATGGACCTGTTGGAGTGGGTCCAGAGGAGAGCCACAAAAATGATCAGAGGGATGGAGCACCTCTCCTATGAGGACAGGCTGAGGGAGTTGGGGTTGTTCAGCCTGGAGAAGAAAAGGCTCTGGGGACACCTTATTGTGGCCTTCCAGTACTTCAAGGGGGCTTAAAAGAAAGATGGAGACAGACTTTTTAGCAGGGCCTGTTGCGATAGGACAAGGGGTAATGGTTTTGAACTAAAAGAGGGCAGATTCAGACTAGATCTAAGGAAGAAATTTTTTCCAGTGAGGGTGGTGAAACACTGGCGCAGGTTGCCCAGAGAGGTGGTAGATGCCCCATCCCTGGAAACATCCCAGGTCAGGTTGGACGGGGCTCTGAGCAACCTGATCTAGTTGATGCTGTCCTGCTCATTGCCTAGGGGTTGGACTAGATGGCCTTGAAAGGTCCCTTGCAGCCCAAACTATTCTGTGACTCTACCCTTTATACATCACCGAAACAACTGCAACTGCAGTTCAAGGGAGTCGAAGCAAGTGTGATTTTGTCTCACTGACACCATTTGGGCACTGCTCTTACACTGTTTGCCAGGACTGCCAGGTGCCAGGGCCAGAGAACGAGGGGGACAGCGCGACGCCGGCTGCAGGCTGCCGGAGTCGTCCCTGGCCAGCCCAGCTGGCTCTCAGGCCACTGCGCTGTTGACATGCTGAAAACACTTGTAGCACAAGGGACAAGCTTGTGTCACAGACTGTAAAAACTATATACATTTTAAAAAAGAAGTAATTCTGGAAAATTTGTGTATCTCAGTCTTCAATGATGGTTAAAAAATTTATCACTGTAATGAAAATGGTAGTGTAAGATGGGGATCCCGTGTTCTACAACAGCTTAGAGGAAAGGAATGCAGTGAGCAATAAGCAACAGGGGTTCATGGACCAAATGTGTCACTGAAACAAACTCAGGATTTGTGTTTTGTATATTTACACTTTGGAACTCAACCCTCAGCCCCTCCTCTGGCTGTCAGCATGGAAGAGGCTCGGGTACAGTTCCACTTGAGGGGCTCATGGCCAACTTTACATCTTCTCTGTTCGGTACAGAGGGTTTGTTGAAGGTGCAGGAGTGTGGCAAGGGGGGCCACGATACCACACGTCACCCACTCCTCTACCGCTAGCATAACTTGCTGGCAATTCTGCGGGTCTCCACACTAACTACCCAAACTGCTTTGACATAAACTGACTCAAAACCACAGCAGAAGGAAACCAGTTTTCTCCCCTCTCTCCTTAACTGTGCCAAGTGCAGCAAGGATTGAGCTTTTGGTGAATATAAGACATTGGCATATCTGCAAAGCTTTATATAATATCACATGCATTTGAAGAAGCAGAAAAAATGCTTTATAGAAATACTGAAATATGTATTAATAGTTCTCCATTGTCAAAGCATCAGCAAAACATTAATGGTGGGACTGCAGACACTTAACAGGGGAAGTGGTGTCTTTTAAGGATTAGTCTGGTGGATCTTTACTTTTCAAACCACTGTATTCATAATAATTTAGTGTCAAGAATCAGACATAAATTCCAGATCGATATTGTAGACAATAGTAAAAACAAACACCAAGAAACATAAAAGAGAACAGAACTGTGAAGCACGCAGAGGTAAAAAATAGATAAATGAGGTGGTTTCAATTATAACAGACAGGTATAAACTAATACACATAAAGGAATCCATCATAGGAATAGACGGGAGGTGTTCATGCAAAAAACAAACACAAAAAAACCAACGTAAATAATGCCCATTCTGACTGAAATAAGAGCTAGTAATAAGGATTGATAATAACATTTTAGAAGGTATAATCTTATTAGAACTTAAGCAGGGTATTTCTGATCCCCTTATTCCAGTCTGTTCAAGTAGATACCTGTGTGCTCCTTACTTCTTTATCCCAGTAAGGTGCAATGCATTTAATTCTTTGGTTAATAGCTTCGGCACTAATACTCCCTTTAACTGCCATGCTTGCTCCTTAACTGATGGAGCGCAAAATAAAATCTTGCATTCACTCATGCATTTTCTCAGCTGACCTGCAGTCACAGTCAACACACACAGACATGGACTTCTTTTTTACCAAGTAGAGTTTTCCGAGGTGCTGCTTCTCGTACAAAGCTGCACCCATTGAGAGTAGCTTTGCTTGAACTCTTCAGATCCCTTGGGAGCCCAGGCCTTTCCTTTTTTAGGTTAGATTCTAACCAAAACCGACAGGAATTTGGCCTCAATAGCTTCCACGGGATGAAGATCTGCTTCAGTAACGGATTAAGCATATTGCTGCTGAACACACAGTTCCAGTGAGGGACCTTTCCTGTTCTCTCATCTGTATTGGCTCAGCCTCGAACAGACCTCTTTAAATAGCCATATAGGTTGCGAAGCAAATGCTTGTCCTTGGATGCAATCATGACACATTTGTTAAAAACAGGATTAATTACGGGAAGTCTCTTCTAAACTTCTGGAAAAAAATCAGTGGTTTAACCAAATGCGTTTGTTTTAGTAGAATTTACTATTTTTATATTTTTTTATCTTTTATGTTCTCTGATGCTTGTGATTTCTGGGTGTTAAGGTACCACAGAGATTGGCCAACGATAGCTCTAGGTTTACCCAGCCCTTGGCTAGACAGTTTGCACCTGCAGTCACGTTGAAACACTTTCAGTTTATGTGCAATCAGTATCTGAACACGGCCCCCCTTCCCCATCTAAAGGAGTATGACACCAGCTTAAATGATGTGTGGGTTACTGTTTCCCACCCTGGTTTATTCAAGAATTAATACAGCAGACTTTTCAATTGTTTCTGACAACAGAAGGCAACACAGGCCTCCTCCCTGCAGCTCATCTCAAAGGGAGCAGCTCGGCTTTGGGACAGTCCGGCCTAGGCCCATCTCCACCCGTGGGAGACCACCAAAGCAGCCAGCCCTCCACCCAAAGGTGGCTGGGCTGTGCGCAGTGGCACAAGTCTCTGGCCTGGTTAAGCTGGAGCTGCGACGCTGCCCAACTGCCAAGCCGCCGGAATGTCCCGGCGAACGGGCTGCAGAGCGAGCTCCTGGAGAGCCCAGCAGCCCTTCTCGCCTCCTGCTGCATCCGTGCCCCGGCCCTATCAGTGGGGAGAGGCGCACCTGCAATCCGCTTTCAGGTTAATCAAGCATGACAGAGCTCTGCTAGCTCATTTTCCCCCAGCGCTGCCACCAGCCTGGGTCACCCGCGCCGTGACACGTGAGCGGTGAAGCACAACGAAGCGTTCCTGTCTACCGGGATGGGGAAGAAGGGAAAGGGGGGGAGGGGAGGGCCGGGGCGGGCGCCTCCACCTCCCGACGCGCCCAGCCGTGCGGCCCGGCCCTCCCCGGCGCTCGCAGGCCTCACCACACGGCCCCCGCCCCCTCACCGGCAGCCCAGGAGCGGCCGGACCGAGGGAGCCGCAGGCCCCGCCGCCATGGCGCCGCGGCGGGGACGAGGCGGGGCAGCGTCACGCACTGGCGTGACGCGCGCGCGCGCGTACCCTCTCCTACGGTGAGCTCACCCCACCCTCTCCCGCTGCCCCTCCCCCTCCGCGGCGTCACAGTGGCGCGTTCACCCCCACACCCCCACCGCCCCGTCCCGCGCGTGACGTCGGCGCGTCCCGCTGTCCCGGCGGCGGGGCCGGAGGAGGCGGCAGGTGACGGCGGTGGGCTGAGCGGCGCGAGCCGGCCGGCTCGGCGGGTGAGTGCCTAACTGACTGACAGACAGACAGACAGAGTCCCCGGCGCCGCCGCGGCGTGGGGGGGAGAGAGAGAAAGAGAGAGGAGGCCGCCACCAACGGTCGCTCCAACAGCGCCCCTCTTCCGCGGCCGCCCGGGGCCGGCGCTGCCCCCTCCTCCGCCGGCGGCGCTGCCCGCGGCGGGAGCGGGCGTGAGGCCTGCGGCGGGCGGCGAGGCCTCGCCGCGCAGGCGGCCGGGCGGGCGGGCACCGGCCCTGAACAAAAGGCCGGCGAGCGGCGCCCCGGCCGCGCTGAGGGCGGCCGCCGCGGCGGGCGAGCCGTGCCCGTTATTGTTTTGGCGGCGGGGTGCGGGGGGGGGGGGGGAATCACGTGACGGGCGCGGGGGCCGCGGCCCCGGGGGGGAGGCTGCCCCCACCCCGCGGCGCTGGGGGGCTGGGCGAGCCGCCGTCCCCGCTGCCGGGCCGGGCGCTCCCGCTGCCGGCGCGCCGGGGCCGGGGTCTGCCCTCAAGGCCCGCGGCATCCCGCCGCCTCGGTGGAATGACGCGCGCGCGCTGTGTGCCGCGCCGCGACCCTGCTTTCCTGGTTTCGTTTTGTTAGGTAGTAAAATAGGTCAGGAGTATTAGCCGTGGCGTCGTCACGCGTGGCAGAATCCCCTGGCCAGCGCTTTAGCTCTTAGACCGATGTGCAGCGCTTTAAATGATTCTGTGCTGCGTGTTGTCCCTCGCCTTTCAAGATGTCATTGCCGTAGCTGGCTGGCTGTGATTACTGTCATGTTTACTATGTGAACCTCGAACGGCAGTCCTACGGGACGTCATAGGAGCACAGTACAAAGCCTGTACCAAGAAGTAACTGGTGTTTTTAATGGAAGTGCTTTTGTTTCTTCGTGCCCGATGGCCTCGGCTCAGGATGTTGAAATGGGACGTGAAAATAGGTCCGGCTTTTGGTGCAATACATACTGTCACCACTGAAAAATTATTATGAGACGTTTAGTAAATGCGAGTTTTTCATACAAACAAGAGAATCGGAATGGTGAAATAGGTAAAAAGCCAAGTCAAAGTGTGGGGTTTTAAATCTTAGGATAACTTTCCTGTGATATGAACTAGAAGTACTGTAGGTTCTGTTACTAGTGGTGTAGTATGCAAGTACACGTTGAATAATTACAAGGAGGAGTAGGGAGCAGGGCTTTAAAACGTTTGGCTTTTGTCCGATTTGTAATACTAAAAATACAATCCTGCCGCTTCATTAACTGCTGCCTCCGGACAGTGGGCTACTTAAAAATAGTTCTTAAAGTGTCTCAAAAATGCACTACTGAAAATTACAGTTTGTAATAGTATTGAAGATAAAGTGAAATCTTAATATTGATTTGGTCACTTCGAGTAAATCCTGAGTGTTTGCAAGAACTTGCTTTATAGTCTTGTGTGGTTAATACTGTGGTTTCTTTCCAAGTGAATCACAGTACCAATTGTTTAACTTGCTATAATGCAGAATGTGTACTGAGTGAAAGAAAAGCTCTGTTCTTGTTTCCTTCAAAATATGCTGCATCAATTTAGATGTAATTGATTTGTCGTTGATTTAGAGAGCTGGAATTGCAGTATTTTTAAAGGCTATTGAACAGTGGACTCCTGAAATTGGTGGGGGAAAAGTCTTTCTGCTGAAATGGGTTTTTTTTTTCCTCTCTTCTGTGCATGTTAATCGAGTCTATATATATATAAAGATATGTGCCTGTACTTACTTTCTGTTTCTGGAGCATTGATAACTTCACATGAACCCATTTTTTCTTTTGTTTTCCACACGGTATCATTTTATTTCTGTGAGAAACTAATATATTGCTCTGTTAAATAAATTTAAATAGGATCTATGCTCAGAATTCAAATTTAATGCCCCAGTTGTAGCATAGGAGAAGAACCTCATTTTGACGGAATATGCAGCAGTCAATACTGAAATGGTTGACAGTTCTGCACTTGAATATTCTTCAGTGATTCCATTCCAAACGTACATACAAGGGTTGGGTTTTTTGATTGATGTGTAATAGCAAAGGATAAGGAATGACAGGCAACTTGCAGCCTCATCACAATCAGCAATTCCTGAAGATGTTCCAATTTTAAGAAACAAATACAGAAAAGTAGGTAAGAACAGGAAACAGCGAGGTTATTTATCTGTTGGCTATCCAGTGCCCAAGGGTAGTTTAAAAAATACCTGATAGGCTCAGTGCCTTGAGCTGATACTATATTGACAGTAGCAGACCTTCAGACAGGAAAGTGATTTTTCCTATTTAAAAAAACAGTCACCTTCCTCCTTCTTCCCACAGCGTTTGGCTTGTGGTAGGGAAGGGCAGAAATCTGGACTTCTTTTTCCCCTCCTGCCTCCCCAATAATTGAGTTACAAGTTAGGGAGGTTGATGGAAAAATTCAAGTATTTAATTACAGAAGAGCATTTACTCTTTTGAAATAAAGCTGTAGCTGTTGAGTTTTCAACCTATGAGGGAGGAGGAAATGATGAATTTGTGATAGCTATTTTAGAGTATTCTGCACAGAGTTGCAGAATTTGTGAGCTTATCTGTCATTTGAGGTAGGAGTCGAATAGTAGTCTTTGTCTGGTTTGGTTAGAAGCTGGTGTTAGTTGAATTTACCAATGGTTTATGCTTGTTTGTTTTTGAAGAGCTAAGCTTTTACTTACAGAAAAGACTTCTTGAGACTTCATTGACATTTAGGAGCTGGCTTCTTAAATATGTAAGTTTCTGGGATTTTTTTATTGTCACTGTTTTTTCCAAAGAAATAGAAAAGTGGAAAAAATTGTTGGATCTGATAGGTTACTAGGAATCCAACGGGCACAGTTGAGAGGACTAACAAGAAGAAATTATTTCATTCCACCTTGGTCTAGTAAAAGCTTGAAATTTTTCTTAAAGGAGAACCTAATATCATTTTTGGGAGATAGGTCTGGTAGGAAGTCCACCACTTCAACATCTTAAAGTTGTGTGGAAGAAGAAGACGGTAACCTCTCCCAGCAAGCATCCGGAGAGACTTCCAAGGGGACAAAGAGAGCAGGTAAATGCTGGCTGAGCCTCGGGGCGGGGGAGGGGGGGGATGTTGCCCAGTTTAAATTCTTGCCCCTGATCAGTGGGTTTGTCCATCATCTGTTGCATCTTGAATTAAAGTTTCAAAATCAGTGTGTGATAGGATGCATGGATTTAGTAGGTGTGCACAAGGAAGGGGTACTTGCAGGTTGCCGCAGATAGCGTTAACTCCTCATACTACTGTTTTCCTAGCATAGAAAATTAATTGCCAAGTATAGAACACAGTTCTTACCCACTTGACTTTAAAGGAGGAGTTCTCATCCAGGAAAGGGCATCTGTGTAACCACAAGTGCCTTTTATCCCGTTTAGTAAAATTTTCAAGACTGGCTTATTAAATAAATAACAATGTCATGAAATGTAGAGGTTACCTGAAGTCAGTTTGTGAGCTAGTTCTTCTTCAGAGCTATGCAGCAATTAGAAAGTTGCCTTAATTGGATTCTTCTAGGCATAATTACATACCTTGGATATGTGCATGCATTTTTATTTCCGAAGAAATCTGCTAGAACTGACCCAACCTTTTTCTCCCATCTCCACATAACATTTGGTTTTATGATGTGCTGCCTCTAACAGTAGATTGTGAGAGGTAGTAGATTAAAAAAGGCTTCAGGTGATACCTAGAGAAGTAACAGAAAGCCAGCTCCTAAAATGAAGGACTGAACACCACACCCACAGCATCAAGCTGGTTGCGGCTGTCTCTTTGATCATAGCAAACATAGTATCTTGTCTGAGTGGATTAGTAGAGTCAAAATTTTAATGCGATTGCCGCTCTTGGTTTCAGATTGATGTGTGAAGAAAGGGGAAGCTGCTAGAATGATGAGGGGAGAAAAGGTGTGGATAGGCTTGTTAATTTTTGCAATTTTCCTTTGGAGCGCTTTCTAAAAATAGCTGCATGGAATGTTACATGGCGCTCAGCTATAAAGAAAATAACATATTTGAGTAATGTGTCTTATCCTGAAGTCATCTGATCATTTCACTCTGATGTTATTAATGATAAATGTTCAATCTTTTAATGAAGGACTGTAACACAGAGTACTATAATACTAAATGCTCCATGTTCTTTCAGGGACTTCACTTTGCTTGACTCTGTACATGTCTGATCTGCACTGTATTTATACTGAAATTATTCTTTCCTTGAGCAAATTGAAATCTAAGGTGTGACATTCTCAGGTCTGCTTCACATCATTCCTATATGTATCGTTTTGCAGCAGCTGGAAATTGTAGTTCAAAGCTCTTAAGAATCATCTTGAAAGCTACAGCCCAGAGAGAAGTTATAACTTTATGGCTCATCAGTCTTCTTACAGAGGATTCCTAAATACTTTCTCTAACGAAGGGTGGCTCTTTTAGATCAAGACCTTCCTGTTCAGGGTATGAGAATGTGACAGTGAAATCTTGATGGTCCCCTTGCCCTCTCTGAGTTTGCAGATTCCTGCTTCCCTACTCGAGAGTTATTTAGGTATTTGTTAGACACTTACTGGTTTCCAGTGATTATTATGTATTTGTGAAATGACTTAGCTCAGATTCTGGTTGATGATGCACGCAAAATGTATTGTGACTGACATTCCCTGCTAGCCTGGAGAGGGGTCTAATACCTCAGAGGTGTGGAGGCTGAGTTGCATCCTTGTCCACTTTTTCAGAAATCGCATGCATGCATGAACCTCAGAACCCTTCAGCACATTGTCCTCATACTAGCTTACAAGCAAACTCTATGACCTAGATTTGATACTTAACAAGGTAAACAAAAAAAAGGATTAATTAGGATCTTCCTTTATTTCTTTATAAAGTGCTGAGGGGCTCCAAGGTTCATTCATGGAATGAATGCATGTCATCTCTTAAAAAAAGGACAAGGATGCAAGGCTCTGACTACAGGCTACTTGAACTATGGAGAGGACCTAGGGGAAATCAGCTGTTCACATGCACTGTTTTTGCTTCAGGCATCTGATAGTAGCCCGTGTTAAGAGACAAGATACAGTCCTTTGGAACGATGAGATATGGATAGTTTTATAAACAGCTTTAGGAAGCCATCGTGACTTATTAAACTCTCTGAATATATGGCGTCATTTATTAGAGGTTAAATTTGCATAAATATAACATGCTCTTAACTTTGGTCTTGTTTCTCCTTTTGTGTACATGGTCACTTTACGGTAACGAGCCATTAACTTATTATAGCTAAAGATAATTGCCTTTTATAATACTTTAGAAAAAGATAATTTGCTTAAGTCAGACATCAAAGTAATTGACATCAAAATGGTGGGCAAAAATTGATAATTGCAAAAAACAAAACAGCAGTCCGATGATATTTTTATTGAAAATAGCCTGCATCAGGCAAATGAAAGCATAGTAATTTCTTTTCTGGACTCTTTGCTTTCTCATACCTCTGTAAAACGTTGTAATGGCGATATTATTTACTTCCCACTAGTTCGCAGAGAAGCTGAAACACCGTAGTGTGCCATTGGGCGAGACAAGTAAGGAATGAGCCAGCCTTGGGAAAGAAGACCTGCCATCCTAGCTGGAGACATCTGAAGAGAGGACATTTTAGTCTTGTGGCATGCTTCAGTAGCAATTATTCAGAAAAAGTAAGCTGTTGTTTTGTTAATGGACTTATACATGTCACTTCCTTGACAGGCTGCTTAGTTGTAGTTAAGAGTTTGACCTGGAGTTTGAAAAATTACTCAGTTTTGAGGTGGTTTTGTGGGAATTTACTTTTTCTTCTAGTAGAGTCCTAGAAGGCCCGGGGTCTTTTCATACAGTTTTTATACATGACCTCTTCCATACTTTGTGTGTTGATGAAGGCACTCTGGGCTGTGCACCCTAAGCTTACAAATTAAATATATGTTTCAATATTAGAAAAACCCAAACAAACCACAAAAGGGTAATAGAGAGGTGATCTGGCAAGATTGTGGACTAGCTCCTTCTCAGTTGGCTTTAGGCTGTATTTATGTTAAAATACAGTGTTCAGATGCTCGTTGTTCCCTTATTCATTCCTGAATACACGAGGATCTAAATACTTAAAATAATTTTATTTTTAGAACTTGTCCTTGAGTTGCATTCATTGTTAGCCTCACTATTCAGTAATGTAATTTTCCCTGTTGCCAGAAGTGACTTAAGCAAACCCAACCTCCAAAAAACAGAGCTTTACTGCTTGATAATAGTTCTGATATGAAGCCTGTTTTGATTAAACCTTGTAATAGTATATTATTCTTAATTTCAGGAAAAATATTCTGTGGTCAGTTTTGTTTAGTTCTTAATACCGTGAAGTTGCAATGAAAGTGCTTCCACAGCCATAACATGGCGGAATAGCAGTCCTAGATGTTTTTCTTCCATTCTGAAGGATTACCTCTCCAATTAAAATCTACATGTGCATCCTCATACCAGCTTATGAACAAACTCTATGACCTAGATTTGATATTTAATCCTTTTTTGTTTACCTTTTTAATTACGATCTTCCTTTAAAAAGAAAAAGTGAGACAGCATCAGTTTAGTTGATATGAATCTTTTAAGTGCATAATTGTCCTGCATTCTGAGCACATGCAACTGCAGTTGTGCTTATCTTTTAAGAGTTTTATGTTGCTGAGTAGTGCTTGCTTAGAGATAAGGGTTTATTCCTCCAGCTGTATTCATTTCACACATAACATTTTCCTCTGAATCATTAAAAATCACATAGGAATTTCAAGATAAGGCATTTACTCCTTCTCATATCCTGCATTATTGTCTCGATCTAGTAAGGAGTCAAAGAACCCTCAAATTAACGGGTGACCTATTCAGCACAGTTCAAATGTTAGCGTTTTTGTGCTTTCAGTGAACAGGTGAGTATGTTCATTCTGCCTTTAGTTTACTAATAAGTTAGCTGATGGTATCAGAATTTGATTTGTCAAAATGCATTTCATTTTTAATCACAGTAGTCTCCAAAATCTTAATTATGATACACAGCTTCTATAGAAGTTACTTATTTACAGGTTGTTTTAATCTTTTCTTTGACTCTGAAAAGGATAACCTTGTAAGATGTATTCAGGGAGAAGCAGCCTTTTGTGAAACTGTAGCGTGGAAGTAAAAATCTCTGATGCTGTGCCTTTTAGCACAGTAGTATGTCCTTATGGGAGAACTTGAGCTGTGGTTAGCACAAATTAATCAATACATGGATTTCTCTTTCAGTCTTCTGTTGCAAGATACTGTTTGGGTTGTATTTGTGGGTATTCTGAAATCATAGAATCATAGAACAGTTTGGGTTGGAAGGGACCTTTAAAGGCCATCTGGTCCAGACCCCCGGCAATGAGCAGGGACAGCTTCAACTAGATCAGGTTGCTCAGACCCCTGTCCAGCCTGACCTGGAATGTTTCCAGGGATGGGGCATCTACCACCTCTCTGGGCAACCTGGGCCAGTGTTTTACCACCCTCATTATGAAAAATTTCCTCCTTAGATCTAGTCTAAGTCTTCCCTCTTTTAGTTCAAAACCATTACCCCTTGTCCTATCGCAACAGGCCCTGCTAAAAAGTCTGTCCCCATCTTTCTTTTAAGCCCCCTTGAAGTACTGGAAGGCCACAATAAGGTGTCCCCAGAGCCTTTTCTTCTCCAGGCTGAACAACCCCAACTCCCTCAGCCTGTCCTCATAGGAGAGGTGCTCCATCCCTCTGATCATTTTTGTGGCTCTCCTCTGGACCCACTCCCAACAGGTCCATGTCTTTCCTGTGCTGAGGGCTCCAGAGCTGGACACAGTAGTCCAAGAACTCGTATGCAGATTTTTCTTTAATCTCAGGGAAAGAAATTCAGATATGAAACTGCAACATAGTGGATACAATTATGTGTTACTTCAGGAAAGATATTTGAGATAGAAAGCTTTTAAAAGAATGATTTGATAAAAAATGGATTAAAGAGGCATCAGTCTTTTTAAAGGAAATTATAGTGATGGAAGGGAACAGACAGCATACAAAAATAAATTTTTAAACAAATAGCACTTAATACATTATGCTTCACAATCTGTATTTATAAGAAATCTTTTTTTTTAATCCCAGCATGTATTCATAAGATGTTCAAAGCAGTGGAGGCTTTTGCAGTAACAGCAGGCATTTTCTCTTGAGGTAACACATTTTGCTAGAAATGTGTATAACACTAGAACAGGCTGTCCAGGGAGGTTGTGGTATCTCCATCCTTGCAAGTTTCAAAAAAACTTAGCTCGGCAAAGACATAGCTGATCGATCTAGTATTTGTGGTAGTGCCATGTGGAGCAGGAGACTGGACTACATGACCCCTAAAGGACCCACGTGTCTGTGATAACTTTGCATGAACTATTCCTTGCTGCTTGTACAACAAAGACTAGTTTCACTGAAAGGCTGTTCTGCTGAATATATTGGCCCTATGTCTCAAAGTTCCTTGGGCATTTAAATGAAAAAAAAAAAAGGCATTTTTTTAGGCCCTATCCCCCAAAGCCCATTCTTCTCCTTCATTTTATATCTGGTGTTTGGTTTTCATTGCTAATAAATAAGAACATAACAGGAGAATTACCATGAAACAGACTGTGAAAGATTGCTGTGGCAAAAAAATGTAGTTGAGAAGGCATTTCCATATCTAGGCTAGAATTTTTCAACTACTGAAATCCTACACAGTACCAAAGTGACACAGTTTTGCACTCCTTGCTCTCTTACAGTTGGTTACAAAAATCATCTTTAATGACAGAAATAAGATATGACCAGAGAAGGTAGAGGCAATGACTTCACAGACCAGTCACATATCTTCTGTGATACACTGCTGCTTCTGCTGGGCTGCAGTGATTCCTTTTGAGATGCACTCAGCTGTATCAAGGAGTTCACTTGATGTTTAAGAAAAAGAAATCCAGGGTATCTATCTTTTGAAAAAGCCACCTCAGCTTTCAAATTTGGTTCTTTCTGCAGCCCTGTGGTTCTCCTGAGACCAGTTTAAGGGATAGTATACCGTGGTGCACGGGGACTAAGAAACAGAGTGGGGTAATACTTCATCTGGGTGCTGCTGCAAGGCGCATTTTCTACTGTGGAAACCTACTCTGAGGTACTGTTCAGGAAATCCCTTAATCAAACAGATGGTCACCAGCCATGTGAAGAGAGATTGTTTTAAGTTAAGTTCAATGTTTGCAGCTAGATCACCTCTTGAGGAAAGAATGGTAGCTTCTTTAAATTTCCTGAGGCGGCTCCAAAGTAACTGGTTGACTGGAGGTTCATTAATCAACACTACTTCAGAGAAAGAACAGAGGAAATTTCAAAATTTGTTTCCTAACTTGGCATGTTAACACGCTGAAAGTGAAACAGATACAGATTGGTGATGAGCAAAAGAAATTCTCCCAGTACTCGATTAGTCTGTCAGCTCAGGAACAGAATATTAACCTGTCAGTTTCTTTGAGCTCAGCTTAATAAATGATAATTTACCTTAATTAAAGGTAAGCATCTCATTCTGTGGCTGTTGAGGTCACAGGTGATATAAGGTGCCAGTTTAGGTTCACACAATAAACTAATTTAAATCTATCTTTGATCCTCTGCAGGATGGCTGGCTGTGGCGAAATAGATCATTCGATCAACATGCTTCCCACAAATAGGAAGACAAATGAGTCGTGTGCTAACGCAGCACCTTCCCTGACAGTCCCCGAATGTGCTATCTGTCTGCAAACATGTGTCCATCCTGTAAGTCTGCCTTGCAAACATGTTTTCTGCTATCTGTGTGTGAAGGGAGCTTCTTGGCTTGGGAAACGATGTGCACTCTGCCGGCAGGAGATTCCAGAGGATTTTCTTGATAAGCCAACCTTATTGTCACCAGAAGAACTCAAAGCAGCCAGTAGAGGCAATGGAGAGTATGCTTGGTACTATGAAGGTAGAAATGGTTGGTGGCAGTATGATGAACGTACCAGCAGAGAGCTGGAAGATGCCTTTTCCAAGGGTAAAAAGAGCACCGAAATGCTAATCGCTGGTTTTTTATACATAGCAGATCTTGAAAATATGGTTCAGTATAGGAGAAATGAACACGGACGACGTAGAAAAATAAAACGGGACATCATAGATATACCAAAGAAGGGAGTGGCTGGGCTGAGGTTGGACTGTGATGCTAACACCGTCAACCTGGCAAGAGAGAGCTCTGCTGATGGTGCAGACAGCACGCCGACTCCAGGGGCTGCAGCTGTGCAGTCTCTAGCACCCATTTCTGCTAGGCCCCTGCCATCCCTAGATGGTCAGCTGATGAGTCCTTCAACGCCATCACCAGATGCAAGCAATTCTCTAGAGAACTCTTTTGCCCACTTGCAAATAAATGGAGACAGTATGGCTGAAAGGAGTCATAGGGGAGAGGGAGAAGAAGACCACGAGTCATCATCTTCTGGTAGGGTGCCAGCCCCTGACACCTCTGTTGAGGAGACCGAATCAGATGCTAGCAGCGATAGTGAGGATGTGTCTGCCCACCTTCAGCAACGCCCATCCTCTGTCCAGCAGAGACACTTGAATGCTGGTGCAAGCCAGCCAGGAGCAGATAGACCAGTGGCAGGGGGCGGGGTGGTAAACACAAGTGTAAGATCTAGAAGGCCAGATGGACAGTGCACTGTCACTGAAGTTTAAATCTAGAGCCATGCGATTAAAAACTAGATCCTGTATCTGTAAATTTTCTGTCCACATTGGCATTGCACTCAAACCTAGCAGTGTGTTTGGTGGGAGGGTGGGGTGAAGGGGAGAAACAGATTTGGCCTGTTTAACTTAAGTCTTTTAACATGTCTCAGCTGGAAGACTCTAACTGTAGGAAACTGGGTTGTCCTGTTAATGGTTTGAAAGCTGCTTAGCAATACCCAGTTTTCTTGAAAATGTCTTGTGTTTATTTTGTAGCATTTTCCCCTGGGAGATACTCGAACCCTTTTTGGCCAATGTATATCTACTGTACAACTTGAATTGTCTTCATTATCTGACTGTTGCATTAAGTGTCTTACTACTTTCTGCATGGATTGATGTATGAAAAGAACACTAAAGCAATGTGGGAGCAGGCAAGATATTGGGTGTGAGCAGGATGCTTAATTTAATGTGAGAAAATAGATGTGAGTTTGGAGTTAAAAATGTGTTTTTACTAGAGAAGAGCAATCATTTACCTTCCTTCAAAGGAAATGTAAAAATGCTGTTAACTTCTGTTGCAAATTCTTACCTATATGCTCTTCATGGCATTTTCTGTGGCTTTGCCATCTAGTCCTTGTAGTTTTGTTTTTGAGGTCTTTCTTGATCTGTCTCGTTTTTGTTACGGAATTTATAATTTAATAAAACTACATTTTATCAGTAACAATCATAGATATGTCTCCAGTTTAATTGAACTTCACTGGAGGAACTTTAAAGAGCTTTAAACTGTCATAGAACAGCTTCCTGTGTTTGCCAAAAGGGAGGAATGGCTCTGAGTGGTATCTTGAAGTTCTTGCATGCTTGACAGGCTGTCTCTCAAATACAATACTGTAGGAGTGTATCTTTCTACTGAAAAATGATGAGTTGCAGGCTTAATGCTCACACAGGCTTCTCACGTCTCGATCTGAAGAGCTCATCAACTCCCCTGACTTTTACGGCAGGCAGAAATATCACACACAGCCTTGTTTTAACAGCAGAAATGTTGAAATAAAAGAGCGTAAGTTACCAAATTTGACCCTATAACAAAGAACATGGATGTCAAGGAGTATATTGCTGTTTATCTGTTCTTCATAGCAAAACTACTGGCAGCACAGGAAAGGTAGTTTTGTGCTTGTGTTGAAAATGCATCTCTAGATTGCTACAAACTTGACTTCTGCATATTGGAGAAGGTTAGAAGCCAGATCTTGAAAAGCACAGCTTGTCTTTTCTGTGTATGGCAGTTTTACATTTTTCAAATTGAGAAACAGCATTAAAGATTGAGTCCAGAATCAACTAAAATAAAGCTAATTAAACTCCAATTCTTAGTACATTTATCCCTGAATAGAAAGAGACAGTAGCCAATACATAGCTACCACACATCTTCAGACAAAAGTTGCTGGAGGCAACCAACCACTTGAAGGGAATTAAAAGACCTAATTTTTAAAAATGGTAGATTGAAACTTCTAATATGTTCTCCTTCCTGTAATGATAGCTCATGTGTCTAATCTTGGGCAAAGCTGTGACAGTCCTCCAGTTAGTTTCCTCTGCCCACAGGTACGATCAGTGGGTCAGTGAACGATGGAGTGTGCAGAGGAGACTAGGATGGAATGAGGAAGATTTCCTTCTTTCTCAGCTAGGAATGGGTGCTCTTGATCACTGGTTTTTACTATCACCTTCCAGTTCTGTAAGCAAATAAGCCAGTAACATGGACTTCAGAAGGAAAGAGGATGGAAGGTTTTTTCTTTTATTTGTTAGTTGCCAGCCGTCTTATTTCTCTGTTTTGACTTGGCATACAGTGTCTCTAGTCAAAGTCTGACTCTGTGCCACAGAAACCTTCAGTAAGAACACTTCTGCTATGTGCACACATCTTACTTTGTGTCAGGGTATGTACTATTGAAGAAAGCAAGAGGCAAAATACAAGAACTTGACTCACTATATACTTAATTTCAGGATTTTCAGCCCGAACAGTCTACAAATAATTTTATCAGTGATTAGCCTTGGGTGTTCTTGGCCAAAGTAGAGAGGCTGACCTCTGCTCAGCCAAACACCTGTGCTGCTGCTTGTGGCTCCTCCTGGCTGACTGCAGCTGTGAAGTACTAAAATTATTTAAAGTAAGGCTGATGAGGGCTTAATAGCCAATCATCAGAGTGGCAAATGCACTCCCCAGATGAAGCTAGGAAGAAGTAGTAACCTGTAATTCCCATCTTGTATTTAAACTATTCCTTTCAGTAGGAGGCGTGTCCTCTTGTCAATTTTAGCTAAGCCACAGCCACACGCATAATGTGGTTTTCTGTAACTCCATACATTAAGTGATTTTCAACTTGTACAGCATAGCTAGAGAAATGGACAGTGGAGCAGAATGGAAAGGAAAAATGAAATTAAAATACTATAAAATCTACTGCATCTCTTCATTTCCAGAAGAGCAGATAACCACAGGTACAGGAATCCTGTCATGGTAAAAATAGCACACGGTGAACCAAGCCTTCAGCAAGAACACCTAGCTTACCTAGATTGCCCATTTGGTAAGTGTATTTCTGTCAGCAGCAAATATGATAAAGTATCTATATTGCTAAAAGTGATCTGCAGTATCTGACCTTTAAATGTTTGGCGCAGAATCCGCACCCCCGTTACGCACTCGGGCTGTCCCTGTACTCAGAGGCAAGCCAGACAGGCATTTCACAATGTAATAGGAAACCTCATTTGCTGAGGAGGGAGCTGGCAAAGTAGCCCCTAGGAAATAAAAAAAGCATTTAATTAGGAGACTGGGAGTATCAGTTTTGAGGTTTCTAATTTATTTTCTGCATGTAGTGCTTGTTTGTTTTTAGGTCATTTCTGAAGGGGAACAAAAACTGAGATGAAGCTTACAGTCTTTAACAATTGTAAAGAAAATACAAGGCTTACCAGCTGGTGGTTTTATGGGTGTTTGCCACTAAGATGATAATGCAAGTATTCTATGAAATAAAGCATTTAGGTTTGAAATCAGTAAAACGGGATTCCATTTCATCTCAGTCAGTCTGGAGCTCTTGTGCTAGCACACATGTTAAGTTAGTTATGCCAGTTTTCATACGAAAGGCTGTACTTGCTTTTAAAACAGGAGAGAAACCAGAGGATATGATTATTAGCCTGCTCACAAAATCCTTGATCAAAACACCTGTAGTTATCTTCAGAATCTCCTGTAGCTATGTTTGGTATACTTGTGATTCTAACAGCCCAGAGGACAAAATGAGTTTCTGTAACCTTTTCTGAAAGTGTCTTACTCAGTACTAGTTAATTATTATTTGTCCTGTTCTTAGAAGCAAACATTGACCTTTGATACAAATCGGAGAGGATGGCTGGGGAAATGCATTTGCTGAAATGAGCAGTAAGCTCATTGTCTACAAACCAGAATGGAAAGAGGTCCCCAATAGATGTACATACTGAGTTTCACTTACTGGCAGCACAAATCTAGTTCAAAACATGCAAGTAAAACAGATTCTGCTTTTCTGCTACAATTTACCCCCTTTCAAATTTGTCATGCAGTACACAAAATACACTAATGAGCCTTACAGCCTGGCACCTGACAAATAATAAAAAAAAAAGATTCAATGGTCTTCTCATTGAATGCTTCTCATTCTAAGCAATTTTCACACCCATTTTAAAAACATAATCATAGTAGTAGTAGTGGCAAATTTATTCTTGTTACTAGCAAAGACATAAACAGTTGCTCTTTTACAGAAAATTTTTTTGACTCACAAGAGTATGATGCGCTATTCCTTCAAAAAGTTGGATGAGTATGGACTGGAGCGTATTTTTAAGGTTCAGTGATGTTGGCAGTCTGGAATCCCTCACGAATCTTAAGGAACTTCATGAGAAGCAGGACAATTTCATTACTGAATAGTCAAGTACTGCCTATCTTAAAACGTATGGACTTCAGAAAGTCGTGGCTTTCAAGCCCTTTAGAGCACGGGCAAGAATCCAGCTGCACAAGGGACAAATAACTGAGCTGTTGGATGAAAAGGGGTGGGGGGAGAAAGAGGCGCAAACCAGATCACTACTCTCTCCCCATTTTCCCATTCCTGTCTCTTCTCTAACCTGGAAGTAAAAAGTGAACTTCATTTCTGTGAAGGGAGATTTCAAATCTTCCTCCAGCAGCTGTTTTGGGTGTGAAGGCATGCAGGCAGGATCAACAGGGCAGAGTAAGTTCCTTATCCTCCCTGCGGTGCCAGCTCAAAAGACATCCCTTTCTTCACCATTTCTTTTGGTTGCTTCAGGCTATACACACTCCGCGCTGTGAAAGCCGTATGGTAAAACACCCCTAGCAGAGCACAGCATCTGCTCAAAAGCTGCAGAATCTTAACAGGCAATCCAGGCCTAATTCCCGGCATTGATCTGTCCCAAGATCCTCAAACATACGTACTGTTACCTCGCTGTCTAAAACCTGGGAATCCTCCCACACGACAGAAATCGTAACATGGATTTCCATCCAAGGAATTGCCACGTTTTCCTAAGGGAGCTTGTTCCATGTATCTGGAGTTGGTTATGGCTGGTCAGAGCGAGAATGCATGTCAATGGCACATAGCCCCAAGTTTCCTCCTTAACATGCTCCCCTGGAGTACTTTGGTCCTGGGCTCAGATCTCAGTCCCTGGTGGCCTTGGAGACAAGTGCATCCTGACAAACAGTGCGGGAAACTCTCCATCACAGATAGGTCTGCCTGGTTTTGCTCTCACAGATGTTTCATTTTAAGAATCATCTGACAAAGCAGGGACTTGGTGTCAGTTTCTAATTTCTAAAGGGAAAACCCTCCCCACTGAGTGATCTAATTACTTGCACAGTCACCGGCATGAAGCGGAGACCGAGTTCCAGATCTTCTGGTCAGCCCAAATATTGCCCTCCCAGTAAAAATACTCTGAAGTGAGATGCAGACAGACACACACAAGTCTCTCCGGAATGCTGAAGTACTTGGACCAACCAGTCAGTCGAGGACATCCCCTCCGGGGGCATGATACATCATGGCCTTCCAGGCTTTCAGCTGGATTCTATGTAAAGAATCAGGTCAGCAGCTTTGCACATGCTCAGCAGCACAGGCCCAGGCTACGGGAACGTGCAGATCCGTAGGTACTTAGTTGGTTCCTCAAGCAGTGAGAAGACACCTAAATGCATTTAAAGACCTGAATCAGGGTCAGTGAATGAGGGCTATAAGCTCCTCGTAAATTAGAGCCTCTCCTTTAAAAATCACCATTAAAATCTTTGGATACTTTCTCAGCAATTATACAAAGAACTGACTGAAAATGAAAAAACAAAAGCTATCATCTCACAAGTTATCATCCCTTCAAAGCTGCTTAAAGACACTGGTTTCATGTTGAAGAACTTGTATTTTGGAGCTTTAGATGCTCCTGTTCTGCAAATAAATAAACCTCATCTCTTTCAAGCAATTAATTTCCATGCCAGTTAGAAAAACAAAATTAACTCCAAAGAAAATAATCTTCAGCCTCATTCCAAAAGAATTATAGTTCTATTCTCAGCACAGTATTTACCTTTACATACTAATTTCGCTAATCTCCATGCTAGTGGGTGATTTAGGACAGTAGAGAATCTGCCGGGGATTTCTCTGTGGTTGCACACCAAATACGTCTGCCTGACGCGAACAACAGGAATGTTAATGCCAGTTTAAATGAGCAAGTCCTTAAATTATTCAGTTCAATGCCTGCTTTAGTGAAAGCTTTGTTTGCAAAAAGGTCAAGAACATTTCTTAGGCATCGACCATCACTTATGTTTTGGTCTTCTAACCAATGCCTGCAGGTTGGCAGGCCCACCCCATACGGTTCCGAAAATGTCCTTCTCTGTCCTTAGGGCAGCTTCCACTGGTAGCTCTCTTCCCGCTGTCACCACCTCCTTCACAGCCCGAATCACACTGGCTGGACCCTCCGTGTACTGACTCAGCCAGGCTCGGGCTTCTTCTAACGCCCTGGTTTCATCCGAAGATGACAGGGTCTCCTCGGCGAGCCCAAGGCGCAGAGCCTTCTCGGGGTCCACCCCGGCAGCCCCGCTCAGCAGCCGGAGGGCGGCCCCACTGCCCACGATCCGCACCAGCCGGGCAGCTCCTCCCCAGCCTGGCACCAGACCCATGTGCTTATGAACAAACCGAATTTCGCTCCCAGGCGTCATCAACCTGTTGATGAAAAACAAAGACGCAGAGGTCAATCCGTGCATCGACTTCTGTTTTCAGCTCCCCGGCTTTCGATTTTCTGTCTTCTCCTCCCCTCTGCTTCCAAAGGCTGATACAACTCGGCAGCATGCTGGTTACAGCCAGAGCTGGAGTATCGTAAGTTTTACATCGCCTGGTGCCTTAAGCAGAAGCTTTTGGCCCTTCTCAAAATGAGATAGGTTGGCGGCCACAAGTAAAGATGCTTAGTGCCCACACTGATACCTGTAGTCAGTTCCAAGAACTGTTTGAAAACAGAATTGCAAAGACAGAGGGCACGTTACACTTACACTTACAGTGCCAACACTGCCGTGCTAATTCATGCCTGAAACAGCAGGGTTTGGGGTAAAATCCAAGCAAACTAGCGTACAAAATGTATTTCTCAAGAGGATGGATCATGGTCTTCGTACTGATCTGTCCCAGGGAGGTTCTGTCAGCACCTTGGTGCTTGATTATAGCATAGTTGGGTTTTTTTCTTGTTCCGTACTTTAGAGGATCCATGTGAGTTTGATCTCTAACTGCTCACCACAGCAAGGGAAGCCAGGATGGATGCTCAACTTACAGCTCACAACGTATAATAGAATTGCTTTCTATTTATGCCTTACAGCGTGTAGTAGAATTGCTCCGCTCCAGAAGGTAGAGTCACATTCTTCTTTTCAAAGATTTCACATTTTTGCTTCTTTTCTACAGTCTGTCAACTCCCTTATTTAAGAACGTGCCCTAGGACTAATTAAGCTATCTCCCTGGAGGAGCTCTGCTCCAGCAGATTGTACTCTCTCCACATAGTGTTCACACTGACACACATTAGGTTAGTGGAAAAAGCCTCTAGAAATAGAAACGTATAGAAAAGATGTATAGAAGCAGACCCAGCACTTGTTCTTTCTTAAGATGTTGTTCTGCAGTGTGGTCGCTTGCTGCTGCTTGTAAGACAAGGGATGTAAATTATAGTTGTGAAGTAGATTAGCTTCTCCTTCAAGCACTAATTGGCTTTCTGACGATAAATCATGTAATCCTGAGATCTACACAGAAGGCTGTTTCCTAACAATGCAGTTCTCCATAATGAAAATACCGAAGTGGACACCTTTAAAAAGGGAAAGACAAATAAAATCTTTAAAAACACAACTACTTCTAGGAACTCCCAGTTCCCAAATCTGCTTAGTTACTGTTAATTGTTAAGTTTGCTTGGTTGCTTTTTTCTTAACCAGAGCACCATCAGCATTCATACCGTGCTATAAAGCACCAGGGCTGAAGAGCTTACGCTTTATCCCAGACCCAACACAATGCACAAAGGCAACAGCTGACATGCCAGATTGCATGAAAGCCTTTTTGTAGAGATAGTGGAGGAAGGTTGTGTGACAAAAGGAAGAGAGCAGAGTATTGCAGGGGAGGAGAGGCTTTTAGCTAACATTAGCAAGTGCTTCCCAAACCCAGCAAATCCCAGGGATCTCAGGTCTCTCCTTTTCCACAAGGAAGACTCTGCAAGTATTCCAAAACTCCTTTGCTGGCTCAGCTTACTTTGCAATTTGCTGACACCCAGTGTCCCACTGGGAAAGCAATAATGAAAACATTATTAAGCGTTTAATTCTAGCTGTGCTGAGTAATGTGAAACATTAAAAAGCAGTCATACGCATCTAGGCATCTGATGCTAGACAATCTGTAGGCAGTCTCCTAAGACAGCCAGCACAGGTCAGTAGGACAATATTGTGTTTGTATGTTGAATCTGAGATTGCCCCGGGCGCCTGGGTTCAGGCCTTAAGGACAGGCATTTCGGCGAATGTCTTGTGGGCAGCATATGGACTCATCTGGGAAGTTGGGTCGATGCCCTATGAAGTTCACAAGGGAAGTCAGATTTTATGTAAGAAGCACAGCAGACCCACCAGCGCCAACAGGAAAAAGGTTGAAAACGTTGAGCGTGCGGGAAAGGCTCTGCTACCCTGCGCAGTCTTCACCTCCCTCTGAGAAAATGGAACCAAACATGATGAAAGGAAAATAAACAATTGACAGCTAAATCCACAGAGAGACCGTGAGGCTGCAACTTCCAGGATCTCATTGGGATTCACCTCTCCCTACAACTCTCCTTTGAACAAACTCCACAGAAAATACCGAGATAACTGGTGGTCAGTAGAAGGTGTAAAGGTAAGAAAGGTATCTATGGCGTAAGAAAGGTATCTATGGTTTTTCAGGCTTTACAGCTGTCACGCCATTTCTTACAGAAATCACCCATTGCGCTCTCTGTTAGGTACACCGCTCGCTTCAGTCCCCACGCCCAAGGAAGCAATGGAGTCCTGAGCTCAGCTCTGAAGAGGCGTATGCCGCTGCCAAGCTAGCCTGGGATCAGCTCTGAACATCACCAGCTGCATCCTGGCATAAATATTTCCCTTTTTATATTATGAAAGGAATTGAGTCTACCTTCTAAGACATGACAGATCTGTTCTCCCATTAGATGAATTTATGTAAGGAAAGTACATCAAGCATTACTAAACTCTAAGAGGCAGACATCAGAAAGCTGAAAAGACAGAAGTACCGTGTTGTTCCTGAGCTGTTTATACCATATCCACCTAATACTGGCCCTGCTTGAAACAGAATAGTAGATGAATACAAAATAAACCCTGATTTGACTCAGTATGCCTATTCTTGTCTTCCTGGTCAAGAGAATGAAAATCTGGGTCTCCTGTTTCCCAGGGGAAGGTCATACCACTAAGGTCCTAGACACATACCTTCCCTGCCCTAAAAAAAGAAGACAATCTGTTGCATGACGATACTGAAAAAATATTTATTAATGTAAAAAGTAACTGAAGACGTTACAACCAGAGAAACGTCCTTCAGAAACGTCAAGGGTAGCAAAATATTCACAACTTAAATTGGAAGAGGTTAAGGTAATCTAAGCACCAAAGTGCAGGTGAAACCTTCTTTAAGAACATTGTACTTCCATGTTACAAGCACTACAACACCCCTAGGGAGGAAGCACAGGCACCATGGGCCAAATCCAATTTTGGGTTAGTCACCTAAAGCAAACAAGAGCTACAGCAAATGTTCCTGCTGTACTTTTTAAAATGTTCTCAGACACGCCAAATGTTACAAACCTTCCAACTTTGATCGGGGCATTCCTTCACTCTGTGACATCTCATTGCGCCCACAAACTACCAACTGTTCATGTCACATCACGTCACCAGCAACACATATCAGAAGAAAACCTTGTTTGCTATTAACAATGCAATCTAGCAAATCCAGGTGACTTGCTTCCTCAAAGGTGGCACTTGCTGTGAGCCAAGAGCTATACTTTCCTTTGCTCAAGTATTTCCCAGCTACTTGAAGCTGGAGCATATATAGTGAAAGCTGAAAACGCAAACAAAAATCTATTTTCTCAGCTTTTTATACCTGCTTTTTATAGTACTCCTGTTACTGAACTGTTCCAACAGGTATAATCAGTTCCTTGCTCAGAATTAAGATTACATTAAGGTTTGTGTTTGCCCTTGCCTCATAATTTCCTTGACTTTGGGGTGTGAATTATATTCAGCATTCTACAAGGCAAAGGCATTAATGAAGTTTACTAGGGAGGGACAAATACCATCCTCTATTTTAGGCATTTTAAAAGCTCCTACTGCTATGCTTCTGAAACCCACAATGGAGGGGGGGGAAAAAAAAAAAAAAAAGATGCCTAAAACATTAAATGTGCCATCAGCAACCTGGATTTTGTTCCCATCCACTTTGACTCCCAGCGTCACGTAAGGACACAGCTCCTGACTGCCCATCTTCTCCTTTTAGCTGGCATTGAGACTGGCAGACCATGGAGGGAGGCAGCCAGCATCACGCAGTGCTGCAGCACCTGGTTTTCAGCTATGGTTATACTGAGAGAGGGCAGCCAGAACTGCAGGAGATGACTTTTATCTCCCCCACAAATACTTTGGCCTCCTGCTCTCAAACTACCAGTCAACGTAAATAATAAGCAAAGCTTATGCCTTGGGTTATAGGAAGTTTCCTCACCCAATCTACTAACTTCTATAAATTTTGGTAACACTATCTACAAGGTGACTGAACCAACACAAAGTGGAAAAATTCTCCAAAAAACACAGTTAAAGACCTTGGGATACAATTAAAAGACATCCATAATCTTAACACGCTGTAGAGCATGAGTTATAGAAATAATAAAAAATTTTCAAATACAACGAGACATTTTTGCAAAACATAGATGCAAGACATCCAGACACAATGAAAGGCAATGGTCATGGTCAGCCACACATGCATGTTGGCTGACTGTCATTACTCAGTGAAGACAGCAAGAATACAGTATTGATATCAAAGGCTTTCAACCAACCATCCAAACCACACACGCAATTATTTTAAGCACAGGAAAAGACAGACATTAAAGAAAAAAGAAAACCACCAGGAAAATAGTAACAGAAAGAAGGCTATCAGGGGCCAAACATTTGTTTTAACCAGCAAACAACAGAAGAACAAAGTTGATGTACAATCCAGTCATACACCTTCCCTAACTTGTACGCTTTCCTAATACACTCATCAATATATCAGCTTAATTAACGCTTGTTAAATTAAATAACAGTTGCACTGTGCTGACATGTAGCCAAAACAGCTATTTAAGCTACACACTGCTGCGGAGTGCAAGTTCAAGAATTTGTTAGAGGTCAGGTATGACATTACCTGTGGATGGTGTTTATCATGCACATGGAGCTTGTTTTCCTGGATGGGCATGAAAATTTGATGACCTTGCTTGCAAATGACAAAAGCTCAGATGTAACTAGTTTAAGATTTTGTAACTGCGCTTGGCAAGTGCTACCAGGACCATCCACCCCAGCAGCAGCTCTCAAATGCATGCTGGACCTTAAGTGAGCAAGAAAGATGGGAGTCCGTTGTCCACTTCTTCCCTGTTCTCCTACTGCACCTTCTCAACACTCAAAATACAGTCCCTGTGCCATCGCTTCACCTGCACGTCCCATCTCATAGCCTCACTCCATCTTCCATACACTTCTTCAGCATCCCAAGGGGCACAGGAGATCCCAGTATTGGTGGTGGGTTCTTGTAGCGAGTGACTGTGACTCAGGCAGCAAACAGATAGTTACACAGGTAATATCTGTGATCTCCCCTCTCCTCTTGCTGATGCATGCAAAACGCACCAAAAAAATACAGGTGCTGCTCTTACACACAAAGTGCTGCTGAACACATGCAGTAGATGGGATGTTTTTAGTCAGCTAGGGTGTTACAGTAAGTTAAAAAAAAAAGCAAGGGAGAGTTGTGATTATTAAATTTATAGCATCAGAGTAAGAACTAAACTACCTGTTCCTTTATCTGTACAACAAAAGCTCTGACCCGTGGTTAAACAGAAGTCCTGTATTTCAGGTTGGTCCAGTGCACCACATAAATCAAATAATATCTTCTAGGCAGTATACTACCTCTCTGGCTTTCCAAAAAGAAAAAAAAAAGCTTCAACGTGGACAGCTGAAACATAACAACTGTTCAGATGAGGTAGCTGGATGTGAAGGCATTTCCACAAAAGAGAGAAGTCACCTTGAATCTTTCATTGAGGCAAAAGCATTGCCATAGGCAGATAAAGTTCAGTACAACTGTAGGATCTGAATAGCTGGGATCTCCTGTACTGTCTGTCATGGCTCATGAAAATCAGGGTCCATCTGTGCCCAAGGAGATGCAAGTGTGTGAACGGGTCTTCAGCCAACAGCAGGATAAAGCTCTTCCTACAGCCATTTGTGGAAGCAATGGGGCTGAGCAAACCTACCATCAGTGGCTGCCACACATGCTGGGAACACCTGCCCTGTCCAAAAACCCAAGTCCTGGTGGCCTCCTCTGATGCCTCCAGCCACTGTGCTGCAAATGCAGCCAGCCAACTCTGGAGCTTCAGTTCCTTGGCTCAGGCACGGGCACCGAGAGGTCCTGCCCTGGCAAGTGGCAGCCCTGCAGGCTGCACTGTAAGGAGCAATTAAATTGGGACTCCAGGTGCTGTTTGCCTGCAGCTTGGGCAAGGACCATCGCACAAGCAGTCATGCACGGCTGTAACTGCACACTGTCTTGAGCGGTTCATGCAGCACATACTGCGGTTTGGAAACCTCCAGGCTAGCTGCTTCTCCCTGTTTGCTTCAGCATGGCAGGTGGCCCTGCAAGTTTTAACACATACCTAGTGCTCAGTCCACCTCTGATATCTGCATTACAAATCTTACAGAGTTGGAAAGATACACCAGGTATCGCGTACCTTCCCAGTTAATATATGTAAAACCTATCCTCCCCACCACGCATGGACAGATGTTAATGCACATGTAAGAAACTACAGGACTTCCTTAGCATTAAGATACAAATTCCTGAGGCCTCGTATACGAATGCTCCTTGGCAATTTGCTGCAAAACTCATCCCTACCTTCTCCAGAAACAACTAAAGTAATTTCTTAGTAAAGCCTTGACAACAAGACCTGAATATGAACCACTGCCTTGGTATCTTCACAAAGCTGCAGAAAGCCTGAAATTAAGAGTATTGACTACAGGTAAAGTTGCAGTTCAGCCTGTGGAGACCTAACCTGGAAACCTAAATACTGATATATTATAATTACATGACAACACTGTGTTCTAGTAGTGACAGCTTGCCTTGTGTACGTATTTAGTCTCTCAAAATATTCTTAGGACCATAAGTCTTACTGGAAAGGCTAGGAATACTTAAGTCAGTATTTAATTGCACAGTATATAAGGTTTTATTTTTAATTAAAAAAACTAGTTCTAGCCTCGTTCAATATTCCAACACACAAGACTTCCATGGATATTACAGAAACTCACCTTAAAACAACAACTGCATTAACCAGTAATTTTTGCAATAAAAATGAATGTTGAAGCAGCAAGATACTGTGGGAAGAATATTCTGCAGAAGAAATAGGCAGTACTACACTAAAATAATTTAGCTAGTCAGCAAAGCTGCTGATAAGCCGTTTCCAGTCCTTACTTCAATTTTCATGACAGATGCTGTTAGAATTAGACCCTTAAGAATAAGGCAGTCTCCTCAAAAAAAGCAAGCTGGGACTAATTAATCCATCTCTGCCTATCCAGTGCAGTGTCTTGTCAGTCTCTTTATCACTACACCATCAAATAATTACCTACGTACTCTGTAAAGGGACTATCTAGACAAAACTGCTGAAGGTTTTTCTGAAATTCACCTATCTTACTACACCCTCTATCACCAAAAAACCCCCCTAGTTCTCTAAAAATATTAGCAAGTTGATTCATCCTGAGAAGAGTTAGTCACAATTTCACTTATCTTTCAATCTCACTTGATTAATTGGGCAGGCTTTAAAGGATCAAAAAGCATTGATTATACATTTAATAACTCCTTGCTAATTATATTTAGCAGATTTTCAAACTATAACAAACACAGTGAATATCGGCCAGCCATGACTGCTCTGCTCCTTCCCAGCACAGCTTGCTAGTATTAATTCCCCCTGCTCCTCTCCCGTATCTTCTCTCTCATGGAGAGCTTCTCATGTTTCTGCGCTATGCAGAGAAAGAGTAAGACTATTAGACATGACAGCAATTGCTGCTTCAGAGCTCTGGCGACACGAAGCGAGACTTCCAAAGTGAAAATACCGTAAAACTGATAAAACTAGGGATTTGTCCTACATGCTTTTGGCGATAGTCCGTGCAGACTGCCATCATAAAAAAAAGCCCCCGAATTTTTGCTATTTCTGAAAATCCTTTAGTCACAGATACTCACTTGACAGATGCCTAAATGGTAACCACTGAAGAATATAACAATGAAGACAAAATGGTTTAGGAGAGTTTGGGAGAACTATATAGTCTGTGCCTATCTTAGGTATAACTGCACAAAGCTGCTCTGCAATCCCAAATTTCAATAAGATAAGAGAAGACTGTGCACATTAATGATCTTTCCTGTCTGTGAGCTTTAATCTGTAACCTTTGCTATGGGAATGCAATGGAAAGAAGTAGGTCCAGCTACTATTCTGATAAGCCCACCAGAAAGTCACCGCTCTCAAATCACAGAATCACAGAAGGGTAGGGGTTGGAAGGGACCTCTGAAGAACATCTGGTCCAAAAAACCAAACACAAAACAATACACTTTCTTTACTTGAGGTTTAAATAAATTGATACCCAAGAACCAAAAAAAAAAAAAACAACAAACCTACCAAGCCTCCCAAGTACAGAGTGTTCTAGGCACACTAAAACTCGGTGTCAAAGGAGTAGGCTTGATGCCAGCCTCAGAAATCTCACCAACACGAGAGCTCACTTTTCTCACAGGTCTTTTTAAATTGCCTTACAGATTGTATGGAATTTTATTTATAGTTACTGAACTATTTTGTAACACTCAGTGCATCCATTTCTCCCCCACTCGCAACAAAAGCTAAGAATCAAGCTTTACATAAAGTAGCCTAGAAAAATCCCTCAAGTCTTCCTAGCACATGTTGCCTTTACCACCTACCTTTGCTGGCCTCCAGTCAGATTTTCCAATGCATTTTACGGAACCCTAAGGATCAGGGTCGAAATCAGATCCAAAAAAGACTCCTAACTACAGATGTATTTTCTTGAGCAAGAGTTAATGTTCTTCTGGGTTGGCTGGGCAACCCCAGGCCACTTCCTGGAGAGCAGCAGATGGAACTAAACAATGAGAGATGCACTCTGCAAAGGAAACCTTAACCATTTATAATGTGACTCTATCATGCTTTCTCATATCACCAAGAATCAAATCGAATCAAATGCAGAAGAAAGAATGACAAAGTCATATTTTCATCTAAAGACACAAAAGTTTTGGCTGATGCTAAAATTCTGAAAAGTGGAGTCCTAGATCAAAAAAGGGGAAAATGGAGTAACAAGAGAAGAGTTGGAGGCAGAAGTGGAACACAGGGACATCGGGGCAGAAACTGCTAAATAGACATGAGCCATTTTAGAAGCAATATGGTCTCCAAGAATAAACAGGAGCTTAAGGTGTGGACAACTCCACCATCTATTGCCCAAATGTTGGGACATTCAACAGAAGATGAGCCTCCAAAAGGAACAGAGTCAACTCAAAGAGGCTGCAAGATTACCAGTTTCAAAGGAAGCCACTCCAGGGAAGAAGCACAAAAATAATATTGTTACTAGATCCTTTGGACAACAGGAGTTAAGTTATAATAGGCAGATACAGAAATCTGCATGCCCCAAAAACCAGCATCTCATCAAAGGCAAAGTCTGCACTGCAGAAGAACTAAGAAAAGGTCTATCAGCAGCAAAAAGGAGGATGGTAAAGCAGCAGAGCATACTCTCTGATCCGGCAAAACCCAGACTAAAACTGGCCCAGACATGACTGCCTAAGAATGACCAGAGAAGTGAAAAAGGGTTTATTCTTAAGCTCTTCCCTGATCAAAGGAGAGTGGCTAAGAGGGCCAAAAAGAGTGTTAATTTGAGAGAGGGATCACGGAAGGAAAGAAGCACAGGGAAGGAAGCTGTGGCCAATACCCTGCAAGGGCAGCCTCAAGCAGGACAAGGTAGGTAGGGCTCCCCAAGAGTCTCCTGCAGGTGGTGCTCCCTGTCACACTGGCTGCCATCCACGCAGACGGCTCTTCCAATCTCATTCTGGACCAGAATCTTCCAAGAAGTCAGCTACAGATGGAGGTTCACCCAGCAGACCTGGACTAGGGGTTTTAAATCTAACTCTTTACCTCAGGCTGACACTTTCTCGACTGTGGCTTCACAGAAGCAAGAGAGAGAAAAGCATGCTATAAAAAGCTACTTTTCCTCTAAAAGGGATAAATGAAGCTGAATATTGGAAATTACAGAGAGGTTTTTTTCTGTAGCAGGAATGAAAAATTGAATTAGATGACAGATCACAGAGCAAGAAACAGGGGTCCAAAAAAGCATGACTGATTAAACCTCCACAAACAGTATTAAAGGAAGTAAGATGAGCCCTTTTTTTTTTCTTTCCCCCAGTTGTTTTTTTAATGAACTGACAGAAAAGAAAACTGTTTGACCAAACCGCAAAGCAAACGTGTCCCATTTCCCAGGCTGATACTTGTTGAGGTCCACACGTGATGCTCACAGGGGTTCCCATGGCCCAGGGTGCTATTCTCCCACAGGGGTCCGTGGGTGCCAGGCAGGTACATGGAAGGGGGCTGCAGAGATGGAGAGGGGGCTGGCAGGGGGCTCGCGCAGCCCCCCACGGCCGCCGGGCAAGGCGGCACGCACACATCGCGTGGCCCCTTCGCAAGCTGCGACGCGACAGAAAAGCTGCGCAAGCCACACTCTGTTCCCTCACACCCCGCCTCACGCCTCAGCATCCAAGTGAGCTGAGGAGACCCAGAAAACAGCAGAGAGATTAAATTAAAGGGCCCTTCCCAAGCGGGGAAAACAGAGACTTTTTACAGTTATGCAGTTAGCAGCAACAACCCCCCGTCCGTGGGTGCTGCCTTGGATCTGCTTGACAACAACCCCCATATGCGTGTGGGGAAGGAGCAGCGTGGCTTTACAAAGGCTTATGAAAGCACACAAGGCTCGTACCACAGTTTGAGAGCACAGAGAACAGAGAGAATAGAGCGGGTAGTTACACATGCAGTGGGACTGAGGCCCCGTCATTCAAAACGTAGCGCCTGGATCCTTTCTCACCGCAGCGGTACAACAGCAATCTGCCGGGTACCGCTCCACTTCTCCTCCCCTACTTTGCCAACACTCTCCTCCTCTTCTAATTCCCAGCTATTACTTGATTTCCATTCCCCTGGTGTCAGCGGGTCCCAGGCACAGGCACGCTGCACCCTCTGTTACTGTACCATTATTTTCAGAGTAGTTCTCATCTTGACGGAGCACTTGGGTCTTACCCATGAAGCGGGTTTTAGCCGCTCTTTACATGCTGCCAGAGTCCAAATACACAAGTGAGTGAACGCCAAAATAATGCTCACATAAAAATTACTCATGCTGGAAATCTAAAATGTTACATGAGTCTCTCCTTCCAAAAAAGGAACTGAAGCTACTTGGATTTCATTCAAGCAAACATTTTCAACAACAGATATGCCTTTTAGACTAAAGCAAAGATTTCCGTAAGAAAAGATCCAGTGATATTTTACCAGATTCTTTGATGAAAAAAGACCACTTGGAGGTAAAGGTGTTTAACTGAAATTTTTAGTCAAATCTGAATGCCAGCATTCCTCTAGAAATCAAAAAAGTACACTGGAGCTTGTCTTCAAATTGAAAATACTGTATTTTTAAAATTATGTGCACACGTTTGTGCAGCATACATGCCCACGTTTATAACCTCAGTTTCCCACATCTTCATGCCTGTCATAATATGTTTATCAAGACCATAGAAAACAAAACAAAAGTCTCCTGGACCAAATGCAAGAGCCTCTTAAAGCAGGACCATTTTGGTCATATTTCCTCACCTCTGCTGCTGATCCAGAAAGCGGGGGGGGAGGGTGAGCACCCCCACACTGGCTCAGAGCTTGGCATCTAAAGTGCCAAAAAGGCAAAGATCACCCCACTGCCTGAACCCGGCCGCCGGAAAGGAACAGTGTTTCTTGACATCAGCCCTAAGAGATGCGAGGTTCGAGTTGCTCTAATCCTTTATGATGGCTTTGATAGATCACATTCCTGCAACCCGCAGCACTACAGGATTTAAAATACATCGTAGCCTCGCACTAACTAACAACCCTTCACAAGACCCAGGGTAACGAGACACATTTTGAAGTTCAGCTGTCGCTGTGCGCAGTGCTAGCGATGCTGTATTTGCACATCCTACACAACAACTTCTGACTAAAGCTGAACGAGATCATACGCTTACTTGAAATCACTGGTGATGACACTATAATGAAATGTTGCCGTTTTGTCAGGATACCAGGTTAATAATGTCAAACAAAAAATGCTGAGGTTTGTAGTGTTTTTTTTTTAAATGATCACAGTGGCTGTGACCTAAGATTTAAATTTTCCAGATATGATATATGATTTCAGAGCTGCTTTTTTGGGAGGCAGGGCAGGGAGCACAATGACATATCTCAAAAAATGCATAAATGGGATAGAGAATTTCACATTAAAATTCTACATTTAAACAGTAACTTAGCTTCTTCACCTCTTTACTTTTTAGTATGGCACATTAGTTATATTGATGGGAAGCTAAAGCCAGCTTCAGATCACTGACGGTATGTTCAGACTAGCTGCACAAGAAACAGGCACATTTTCAGCAAACTGTAACACATCTTCCACAAATATGCCTAAGAGTGTGACCAGTTATCATCAAAAGTATAATTTCCTCTGGTATCTTTTTATTTACAATCATTCTCTTTCTCTCACGCACACAAATCCACACTAATTGAAATTATCAGTGTTTCCTCAGCCTGTATATTTGCTTTTTGTTTATTGATATGACCACATCAGCACACAAAACAGAACTGAAGGAGAATACCTAGTAACAGACCATGGATACACTAGAAGTGCTTAAACATACAACAGTTTAAGCACAATAGCAATTTATTTAATGTAAGAATTTATAATTTTATTTATTCTTACAGTGACAGCTGAGTTACAGCAATAGCAATTCATTTCATACTAACTACAGGAAGAAGTAGGAAGCTGAAGCCTCCAAGGTTTATAGGTTCAAAGAGCCTGCTGCCCTGTTTCACGCAATTGTGGTAAGTCTGGAAGGAACAGGCACACGGGGTTCAGCCAGCCGGGCTCCAAATCTCCACAAGGATATAGAATGAGGGGAATGAGAAACGGGGTGAAGGGGATGACTGGAAGTTGCAATTGTGAAGGCAATGTTTACAATCAAAGTAGGTTGAGATCCACACAGCAACATCTGCTTACACTTGCAAAAACACAGGGAAATCAAGTCATTTGAGGAACATTTGGTCACTTCAATGAACAGCAAATCTGATGTGGATGATTACCCTTCAAATATCTACAATGTTAACTATATTGCTACCTGGAGCCTTAAAGAGAGCAAGAGTTATTCTTTTTGTAGTCCTTCAAGTCCAGACAGGACTGAAAAATGAGATAAATAAAAGGGACTATGGAAAACATTCTCTGTGAGCTGTTAAGCAGTTTAAAGCTGCGCCTTCAGGGGAAACTGAGGCTATCTAACAACTCCCTACAGCCAAAAGGAGAAGACTGTACTCCCATCCCCTCCCCAAGAGGCTGAGTTCCTCCTCTACCCTGGCTCTAGCCATTACTGTATCCTTTTACAAACCACTTTAACTCACTGTAAGAACAGGAAACATTTAGTCTTTCTGTTGCTTTTTTCATGAGATAATTGACTCTCACAGGTATCTTCACTGGTGCTTGGCAAACCAGAGGTAAGCAGTGAGCTGGGAATAAGCAGCAGGGACATCCTTCTCCCACGTCAAGGTGAGCTTTCAGGTAGTCTGTCCTTCTCATGAAATCACAACTCAACATAATCCCACCTCAAAATCAGCAGACTGGAATATGTAAGTGCTTCTCAGACTTCATATTAACCAACTTGTGGAGCTACCAAAATATATATTTCACACACACAAAAAAAATTTATTTTGGTAGCAAAGATCAGCAGTGGCACGTCAAACTCAAACACCTGCGGGCAGTTTATCTAAACTGGAGATTAGTCACTCCACAGATGCAAGCATAACGGACAATTTCAGTGCATTTGTACTATTCTGAAACCAATTATCCTTAAACCTCAAACACTTCCCTGACAGCCTGGTGTCCCACCAAAAATCAGCATGGGTCCAGCTCTGCATTCCCTAAAATCTGTCTTATCCAAGTTTTCCATTATCTGGGCTATCTCTGTTTATTATTACTGTGCAGCAGCAAATCAGCTGCAGACAGGATTGTTCAACAGAAAGGATGCAAGACTGCATGGTAGAAGTAGCCTAAAATGTAGACACGTGCTGATAACAAAAATGTCATTCACCCAGGGTAAGATGGTTTGGCCTCCCAAAGGAAAAAAACAACATTTGGAATGAAGTAAATCCCTACAAAAAGAAAACCTCAGGAAAAAACCTGCAACTCAAATTCATGCTTTGTTGCTGTTACTTACTTTTCCAGTAAAATCCAACAGTGGTAAATTTGAACTGTAGACTATGTGAAAAATCCTTTGCTTGGAAGATTGTAAACACACAAAATTCAAACCCAAACGAAAACTAGTAATAAAGAAAAAAAACCCCAATACCAGGCCATAAACACAAATCCAAAAATACAAGCTCTCAAGTCCATTCCTAGGAATGCTGCAATTACTTAACCACGTGTCAGGTGTGCCAGGTCAAAAATACAAACAGCCTTCTTAAAGGCAGGCAACATGAAACCTTTAAAATCGTAATCATCTCTCTGAAAATTTGTCAGAAAATTGTACTAACAAACCTCCCAGGGCTCTAAAAATGTGGAGTGATGAATGACTGCAACAGAATTCTAGAATTGCCAACTGATTTCAAAAAGGTTCTACATATATATATACACACACAAGCAAGAAAATTTTATATAACTAAAAAAAAAAAGTGATCTATGGCATAGAGCAGGCACCTGAAGCTGTGAGAACCCACTCTCAGATTGGCTATTGATTCTCCTCCTGATGATGTGCTGCCACATTATGGTGTTCCATCTGATGAAAAGTGCTTTGTCAGCCTGGACTTTGCAAGAACTCATGAATATGTGAACCCCACCCCACTACATTCATATCATGCATTTGCCTAGTGAAAAGAGCTACTAGGTACTGAGGCACCTTTATTTCAAACAGCAACACCTTGTGTACCTAAAAGCTTCTCTTGATAAAACTAAAAGCCCAAATCCTCACATACAGCAAAATATTTCCAAAGAAGCTAGTGTGTTGTGCTCTGACATTCTGAAACCTATTCTTGGAAAAGTTTGCTGTAGAATACTAATGTCTTTACAGCTTCCCCCACGCTCTTTTTTAAAGGAGAAACAATTTATTTGTAACCTAATGTAAGGATGCATGCCTACAACTGAAAAGCTGGTCATAGTGGGCCTACATCTATTTAGTGGTTATATTCTCTTCTGCCCCTTTCATTTTGTGTAAATGACATTTAATGCACTAAATGCATGGTTGTTAAAAGCTTGATTCTGCCATTCCTACAGATACAGGGCAGTAGCCTGTTCAGAAAGCAAATGCTTCTTCAAATCAATGGTGCTTTTTATGAGGTAGGATACTGCTCAGCACTAGCAAGAGTAATGAAACTGGCCCTTTGCAATTTAACTGTTCAACGTCAACTACAGCTGAAGAAATAGTAGTTGATTATTTTCTAAAAAAGGAAAGAATATCACTGCCTCTATGATCCTACTTTGAGATCAATGGTAAAAGGAATGGGTAGCTTTCCATCTTTGCACTTCCATCCTCTGCCTGGAGACACCACCTTTTAATTGGGATTCACACGGCAGTGGCACACCTCTGTTTTGACTGCAGTAGCAGCAGAGAGGAAAAAGGGTTGGGGGGAACAGACTGTATTTTTCAGAAGCACCCAGGTACAACGGAAGTCCATTCACCAAGTGATGTAGGACCAAATTTTCAAAGTTGTAGAGGTGTCTAAAAGACCTACACAGGCACCACCCCCATGAGATTTCTCGAAGGCACCAACATGAAATTGAATTCTGAGCTGTCGCCTTCTAAGTTAAGTATTCTGGCTATTGGTTGGTACTGCAGCTATTGTGCTCAGAGATTACTGTGTTCATGATAATGGCACAGATTCATTACCAAACTGTCTCTGCCCAGTATCTGTTAGTTTATTGCCCATCAACCCACTATAACTCTTGTCCAAATTCCATAACCAACTCTCCCGCATCAGTTCTCAATAACTTCATGCATCATGTGATTACAAGATACACATGTACAAATTTCTGCATACAGGGAACTCTGAACAGGTGTTTCATGTCAATTTTTTGTGAAATTGCATCACTGAATCCAACATCACAGTCATTTTGTGCACTTCACTGAAACAGCTGCAGCGTCATGCAGAACTGCTATGTACACTGACATTTGGCAGCAGAACCCACGAGCCATCTTCACAGGCTCAGAGAGAATAGTCAACTGTGGCACACTGAAAAAAGTCTAGGTTTCTTGAAACTGTACTAAAAAGCTCACCTGCCCAAACAAGTTTCATACATGCATGGTTTTACAGAAATAATTGAGATAAATAACTGCAGTGTCAGAAGCCTTGAATTCTTAATTTTCACATCAGAAAAAGTCTGAAAGGATTTTAATTACCTTGCACTTGTCTGGACAATGATTTTTTTTTCAGTCACATGCTTATGATCTTCATAAGGATATTGCTTCTTACAGAGTCATACTGCAACAATCCATAAAGCAGCTAAGATTGAAGAGGATGTTTTGAGAAGGTATCTTCCTCCAAATCAAAGGTGGAGTGACCCAACATGCTTTCACTTTTCACCACTGCCCTTATGTCAGCAATAAATGTGCCATGAACTGGCTTAAAACAGAGTAAGAGACAATTAACCACAAGAACTGCCACTGGAAGAATACATCAGTAATATATTAAGCCACCTCAGCTATTTAAAAATTGGATTTGTCCACACCTCTACTTCAGTAGAGATGTGCATCATACTGCCAGAGCACATTTTACAGAAGGGACATAAGCCATTTTGGTTCAAGTGAATCACTTCAACAGTATCAGTGTAGTTAACATAGTACAAACTGTCAGAGATAAAAATAAGAAAATATTTCAGGCCAATACCAAGCACTTTGGAAGTTTACATGGTAACTGTGAAAAATAGAAGTGGATTTGAAAACTTAGACTTAAAAGCAGCCATAACTCACTCATTCTGTTCTTAAAAAATAACATGTCCAAACAGTTTATTCAACGAAGAAAACAAACCTCTCTGATTTCTGCTCTCAAGTTCCTCTTTTGGCATCTAGTGACTCAGGACAGAATACCTGTTCCACTAATATCTATTCACAGTCCTCAAAAAAGCATAGATTTTGTTCCCCAGTATTAAAGTTCCCAAATTCAGGAGCAATAGCAGCACAGAGTATGTTTCTCTATCTTGTTGTTGTTATTAATTAAGTCCCATTTGCTGCTCCTGAATTGCTATTATTTAGTTGCACTGGATGGGTGCATTAAAAAGTAATGGAAGATGGATCAACAGCTGTAGTTATTATGCAAATTATGGCAGCACATCAGAGAAACTGCAGCTGCTCAATTCATGCAAATAAGAGCTACTTGACAATGACTATAATTACACAGTGTGTCAAACAACATAGCTAGAGTAAAAGTAGAGAGTACATATTTTAGAAAGCAAAAAGATTTCCATTTTGTTATGTTCACATTCCCTAAACTCCTATTTAGGGATAACAGGATTCACATTCCGTCAACGGACTCACAGATACAGAAAGGTCTGCTAAGTCTCCCAGGTGCATTCTCCTGTCAGCGCTGCAGCTGTCAAACACGCTACCTCTCTGCACATTTGCTTGTCATTTATAACACAGCCCGTACTCAGAGGCCACAGTCAGAGCTGGGGTTCCAGCTCACCAGGTGCTGTGTAGATATGAAGAAAGATCAAGCCACATCTAGTTTCAAAGCAAAGGAGAATTGCTTCTGAGTGGCTCAGACAATGCAGATACCATCTCCTCTATCCAAAGCCAGTTCCTGATATCTGGAACAGTACTGTAATATTCTAGTTTACTTTGCTTAGTATTACTTTTGAAGGTAAGTACTTTCAGCTTGTTCTAGATAATTCCTTTCCCACTTCAGGCACTAAGGTCCTCTTAAAAAGCACTTAGATTCTTCACTTAGATAAAAACTTCACTATAAGCTCCTCACTTTCAGAGAGGCTGCACGCAGTGCTTATCCTGTTACACCTGTAGGCTGATCGCACATTAGCAACTGTTTAAATAAAGTGACATTTTATTATTTTAGTTTCTTCCAGTTCCTGTTCTGCATACAGCCTCTTTTTAATTAAAAGTCCTCTGTTTTTTGGTAGTTGTTTCACACTGGCAAATCCCTGCATCTGCATGGAAAAAAACAAGGACAGAACCTCATTTGCTTTCCTCTGCACCTCAAACTCTTGTTTCAAAAACTGTACCGCACAAAATTATGTTACAAATAATAAACCCAGAACAGGAAATACCAGACCAATGGGGAGTTTTATTTATTTATTTTTAGTTATGACAGTCACATAAAGACATATAAGGGGTTATGCAACTTTGCAGTCCTAACATCTCACTCAGGGGTGAGAAGATGGACCCACTTGGTCTACGACACAGACAGTTGCTAAAGCTCCTCAGTGCTCTTGTTTTATACAGTGATGCAAACTGTATAACCTGACAGTAAATAACCTTTCCTCTGTGTACTATCAGGAAACACAAACTCATTTCCTGTGAAGTCTGCTGTCAAAGCCCAGTTCCCAATGCCTTGTAATTCAGGGACCTGACTCCTGATAAAACTGGTACCTCAAGCTTCCCATATTTCATAGGCACAGTCATTAAATCACTGACCCAACATGACAGCTGCTCAAATTGTTGATCTTACCTGAAATCACATGCCGTAGTAAGTTCTGCTCCTCCTCCAACAGCTTTTCCTTGAACTAGTGCAACACTGATCAAAGGCAATCTACACAAGAGAGTTTTGTAACCAAAATTCATGCTTTTAGTCTTCTAGAAGTTACAAAAGGATTCAAGCAAACCGTCTCTATAGCAAAAGATCAGAAAAATATATTGTTCCCACTCATTCAAATAACTACATTTTTGTGGGTAAGCAGCACAGTACCAATTCCACTTACGCTAAAATGATTGTTCCATAATTAATATGGAATCCCAAAATGAAACAGCAAGACAGATATATCAAATAGAATCAAAGTAAAGAATATCATGCACTATGTTATGAAAAATACATGCTATGGATTATACCTAAAAAGACTATTTGCAAGAAGGAGTGACAGGATAGCAACACAAGACCCTACACTAAGCCAGTAGACTACAGAAAGCAGGAGAAAGGGACACACAGAACTGCATGTCTGGGTTATCTAAAAATAATGAGATTCAGCATGATATCTTCAGCAACTTTCTTGAGAGTTCTACCATCTCAGTCATCAACAAAACTTCTTTTTGGAGGACAAAACCATCTTTTGATGATAGCAATAATCTGTTACATTTGATGTTGTTGTATTTAATTATGCTCAACGTATTTAATCATGTTCAAGGTAATTCCAAGGAAAGAGGGAAGGCAGAGTATGTAGGGAGAACCTCTTTCCCCACTGACATTGTGAAATGAATACTAATAAACAGTGACTGACTTAGGATAAGCCAAGTTCCCTAAGAAACAAAGACAACTGGTTAGTCCCAGATTTTGCATGCTGATACAGTTGTTTCGTCTTTTACTACGAAGAGACATTTAACTCATTGAGCAGTTTTGAAATGAAGTCAGCTTCCCAATCATGACAGCATGTTGGTTTAACTTCTACTTTAACAGAAGCACCAACAATTTCTTATGGCCCAAGTTCACTTACCAGCTGCAGCACATAGAAGTGTTCACATGGCAGAAGTGAACCCACTGGAAGAGGGTAACCTCATCATTCCTATGCTCTCTGGGGTACCAGAAGATACAGGTTCATGTCCCCTACATCCATAGTGATCCATCTGGGGCACCTCCTTCTGAATCGCAGTTGGCCTCAGCTCCCTCTGAGGGAGACTGATCCCATCTACAGTATGTCCCCATACAAGAGGTCAGTGCTCCCCCTGAACCATAGCTTCAACATACTCCAAGTCAGGACATCTGAGGTGAGGGCTTAATCTTTATACACCTTCCTCCTCTTTGATTTGCCCCATTAATTTTGAATATATAGAAACTAACTTACACAAATGGATTCCAATTCCAATCCTGAGGATTCCTTACAGTAATACTACTGCTACTAAGTCTCCAACCTCCTGGGCAGTTTTACAGAATAATGTTAACTCGTAACACTTTCTCATATAGACTATTTGAAAACAAAGAATATTTATCTTCAAAGAGCTCTGAGCAGAAAAAAGACAGACTCTACCACACATGGATTTAATAGAAATGTGGTTTCTTAAGGGAAGCGAAATCTAAAGGAAAGGAAAAAAATGTTTTTCAGAAGTACCAGATGGTAGAACTGCATACATTCCCCTTATGAAGTGGAAAGATTAAATAAATATATTAAATAAATGTTACCTGCGTAGGCTGTACAAGCTGGCCCTGCTTGTTTTTTTTAAGAGCTACCAAGTTCCACTAAGTTACAGAAGTCATCTTCAGAAACTTTGAAGCCCTAGATTTCCTTAACTCTAGGTATCTCCTGGCACTCCACATATAAGCCTATAGGGTTTTTTCTGTTCCAATCTCTGGGAAGTCTAATAGTTGCAAAATGTCAAGGTCTAATTTAAATCCATAAATACCTATCTGATTAACATGTGCAAATACAAGGTTTGGGATTCAAAATTACGTACTTAAAACTATGTATTTAACTTTAAACATCTTGTTAAAGCGTTAGTCAAAACATATTCCAATCTTTATAATTACTTCATAATGAAGGGTAAATAAAATAAATTACCTCATAAGTCTGGTTAAGGTGTTTTGCATAAACATGCACATATTCATCCCATCCTACAAAGAATAGGAAATTAAAAAAATGTTAAGTAATCCTAATGTGAGGCAATGAAACACACAGATGGAGTAGGGAGAAGTATTCATTATATTTACTCTAGCTGGTTTTTTTCTCTTTGGTTAATCTTGCCCGAATTCCAGCCCAAACCCACTATGCACAAATAGAAAACCTAGTATAAATCAGGTTAAAAAAAAATTAAACAGAACTCAATCAATTTATATGAATTTCAGTTATAATTAAGCCACTATTAAAGTAACTGCAATACTGAATTTCTATGATGTGGAATTTTACATCCTTTCCTCTTAATTTCCTCTTCTTGCTCACAGTTAAACAACCATAAAGGTGAGTTGTCGAAGTCTGTGTATGACCACAGAGCACTGCATACTTTTTACTGTTCCAAATCCATAAAGTTTTAGACAAGATACAATTTACCAACTGCAGTTTTTCATTGTTTGGTCCAAAAGCGTATCAGCCAAAAAACCACCAACCCAGAATCCAGAAAGAAGATTCTTATTTCTCTCCTTGTTTATGTTCTACATGAGCTTGCAAACAATAGTGAACAGGGAATAATCGTCCCCTTCTCTTCCAGTACAAGAACTAAGGGGCTTCAAATAAAATCAGTTGCTGCTAGGTGCAAAACAAATATTACTTCCTACAACATGTAGTTAAACTGTGGAACACTTTGCAGTAATGCACTGCAACCTCTAAAAAACTACATGAACTCAAGAACAACTAGATAAACTAATGACAGAAAAATCAACAGAAGGTTATTAAGTATAAGGTAACACCTCTAGCTCTAGAAGTCTTAGTCACAAATTGCTGGGGACTAGGAGAATATTTTGAAGTAAAATCATTATCTGCCTTCCCTGTCCTTATATTCTTTCTCAGGCATCCAGTATGGACCAAGAACTTATCAAATGACTAGGCTAAATGACCCAGTATGACTATGTTCATACACACACTGAACTGCATACATTGAACTACACATGTGATATTTAATCCAGATAAAAAAAAATGTTTGAACACTGTAGAAGTAAAAAAAACAGTACGTAGCAATTTCAGCATGTCCTTCAAAAAATCCCCAGCCAAACAAAACCCAAAAAACCAAATGGTAGGAAGAAAAAGAAAAAACAAATATATCTCTTTTGGCATTTACTAATTTCTAAAACACAGTTTTAGAGGGGTTGGCAAGTTAAAGAATCCATCTTAATTAAAAGCTTCTGACTCATACCTCAGGGAAAGAAGAGATATGCACTAAGTCTTCAGTACATCTTGGAACAGGTCCTTGAAATAATAGTAGGTCAACTTCCATTGATTTATCATCCATTTATTCATGCATTCCCAAGACCTACTCTGTCCAATGCCAACCAGCATTATGGTGTTTACGGACAGATCTCTGGCAGATACAAGCTGCCACGACAGTCACTACACAGGAACCAGTTTCATTACACTAAAGGCCTGCTTGAAAATCTCAGTACACATTGATTTACAAAGAGGCTTTTATCACTGTAGCAACCTCCGACATCCATTAAGACCAGTAGCAACATTTCTATTCCAAATTAAAGAACAATCAAATCCTCCAGGACAGCTGTCTTAGCACTTCTAACCAGGAAAAAAAAAAGTTCAAAACCCACACAAACATACAAGGTAACAGTTCTCGGACATGGACTTGCACAATTCCCATCCTACAACAATCAGGATGAAGCTGCAAGAAAGCTCTTCAGAGAAAGTAATTTTTCACTTCATCACAGCAAAGTCTTTGCATTCAAACTGGCTGTCTGAATTCAGACCAAAATGGTAATTAAAGATTAATGCCAGAACAGACCAGCTTGATAAACAGTTATGACTGAGCAGACAAAAAGAAAGGTCTTCATATTCTCAGGTGGTAGAAAGATTACTGTATATCACATGGAAAAAATGCCTGCGCAGAAAACACCCTGAAAAAAAAAAAAATCACAATTACTTGAGTCCTGGCCAACACAGCCTTTAAATCTTCCTGATAAGAAAAATAAGGCTACCAGTCAGAGTGTTTTATCTGAATAAGAGAGGTGTTCACTGGCGTCTAGTGGAATAATCACATTTTCAGCTCTAATACTGTCCTTGGAGTAAGAAGGAAACTAACAAGCAGAAAGTGAGGTAAAATACAGTATGCACTACATATGGAAGAAAAGGAATAATAGTTTGCTGTGGGGCTAGGGGAGGCAGGGAAGAAGAAAGTAACCTTCGTAAAGTAGAAAACTGGCTCTTTTGCAGTAGAAAACCCCTGCCTCTTTTTGCTGCAAGATCTTAGAGCCCACTTTCACTACAGATGGAAAAGTATTTTCAGACCACCTTTAACTGCTCGAAAGTCCTCCCTCTGCAGCTTACTGCTCAGGAATCTCTGTCCTAGGGCTTCTAGACAGGGACCAAGGAAAGTGAAACTCTCCTTTGTGCCTCCTTCCTCTCAGCTGTCCTTTCAAGATCCTCTCCTACTTTTCAGCTAGCCAGCCTTTCAAGTCTCATTTCTGAATAAAGCTGTTGCTCTTGGGAACCAGGCTTACCAGGATGGAAAGAAAAAATTTAAAAACCCCCCAAAAAACCAAAAAAACCTCCACTATTAATTTTCCTTCGGTGATTTGGACATGCAATGTTAGCACTCGCCATAGAACAGGCAGGGGACCTAGGTTTCTTTCAGTGTTAGGAACAACTGAACTTGGGAGAAGGAGGACGAAGATGAAGAGGAAGAGGAGGACGAAGAGGAAGAGGAGGAGCCACTAGGTGGCACGAAAATCCTTCAGCATTCTTGGGCATTATTCTGCCTTTCCTGCACCACAGGAAAAGGCAAACTGTACCATAGCTTATGAAAAATGCAATCTTCCCTCAACCAACTGGTTGAATAAAATAAGTGTTTTCTGTAATTACTAAAAGCTACGGGCTAAAGCAGTCTTGCAAAAAAATAAAGGAAAAACATACCAGCTCAGGCACAAAGCTATTATCTTTTTTTTTTTTTGCCTTAGGGATGCCTGTGAACAGAAAACTTAACCTAATGCTCTTTTAACCTGAAACCAGACAAAACTTTCTCATGTGCAGCAAGTTAGAGAGAAGAGTTCTGCAAGACTAAGGAACAGCAAATGCTATCCCTTATTCTATTAAAGTTTTATTTAATAAAAGACTATTAAATGCCACCGAACAGATGGTTTAGGAGTTGGCTATTATAAAGAAACTCTCAGTTCAGGATAAATAGTGTGAACTCTGCCAAGGAAATAGAAAGCAACCATGTTTAACTATTCTTGGAGCATTTCTGGTGACTCTTAGACTTGTATGTCAGTACTAGCACGAGATCTAGATTCTTTACAGAGAATTTTCAACAAAGTTATAATTAATACCTATGCATTGCATTCTGCCCAGCATATCTGTTACAGACCCTAATCCTTAGAAGAGCCCTCTCTGCCACTGCAGTGGCTCCAAGTAATTTGTATAAACATATAGACAGAATACTAAATGTCAAAGAGAGTATGGAAGCAGAATCACTGGGAATTACTGAATGCAGAACTCTGAAGGAAAGCCTAGACTGCAGGTAAGAAAATAATTGGCCCATGCTTGGTTTCAGCTCCTTTTCTGTTGCTATAATGCTAAAATAAGCTGAAAATTTCAGATTTAAAAAAATCAATTAAAAAAATTTTAAAAAAATCACATACATGTGTATTTTTTTAAACAACCAGTGCTTATAAAGCATCCAAATTGAAAACTCCCCAAAAAACATTTATATCTATAAAGCATGGTGTCTCCATATTAAGAAACACATACCTCTCATGGTGTTCCACAAAGGAAACAATATCTCCTGTACCTTTTGAAAACTGGACCATCCTATTTATTTTATCAGGCCAAAAAAGTTTAAGACATTGTGGTTTTTTATGATACTTAGTTTCATCATCAGAAACAAATCATCACTAAAGAGAAATACCAGGTTAATCAGGTTTTGAGTTGGTGTTCTTACTGGAACATTCAATTAAATGTTTCCTTAATGTGTAGTTAAATCCTGAAACTTGAAGTGGTGACAAAAAAGCACCACAATTGCAAACCAGGGTGTAAGAGCAGCACAGGAAGGCCCCCTTCCCCTGTACCTGACAAAGTCCTATTTCATACATTGCCAAGAACCACATATTAACCCATAAAAAGAACTGCAGCATATGTGAAAGGTGTCAAGACAGGGTGGCATGAGAGGAAAAACTGCTATCAAACCCCGACCTCTTCAGCCCCATAGGTACACACACGACTCACCTGACTGGACTACAAGCTCAATGCCAAAGCTCTACTGCACAAGAATTGCACCTGTTCTTCCATTTTATGCATGTCCAAGCACGGTTTTGACAAAATTGAAACCGTTCTGTAATAGCAGTCATGCCACTTAGATTTGGTTATAATATATGAGAAATGATTACTTGTATCTGCTTTTAAAGGTCAAACTACTGAAGCACAGGTTATTTGATGTGTAAATTCACCATATACTGCTTGGAGAAACTGAAATGACATTTTTAAAAGAAAATGCTAAAAAGAATATGTAATGTAGGAATTCAGAGTTATGAAACAATTACAATAACACTTAAGCCATAGCTTAAAGGGTCTGCCAGAATTTTTTTAACAATTAAAAACTCTATTCCATGACTTAAAATGTAAAATTGTAGTAGAGGCAATAGTGCAATTGTGCAACACCTCTGTCTGAAAGGGAGCCCAGAGTATCAGAAAGCTGATTTTTCTTCAAAACTTAATTTGTGTCACTACTTGCCTTAGAGTTGGATATTGCTTTGACAGCATTCAAATCAGATCCCGAGCAAAAGGTGTTTCCTGCACCATAGATGATAAGGCCTTTGCCATCCTTCCAGTTTTCCAGTTCGGTTACCCTCTCCTGGAGTTCTAGCATCATAGTGCCTGTCACAAGAGGGAAGAAGAAAAATTTTTAACAGTAATTTATTATCATCACTATGTTTTACATTACATTTTTCACCACCAAGCCCAAGCTATCATTGATATGTGATGGGCTTAAAAACACAAGGGAAAGCATCACCTTAAATCCCACACACAAGCACTGACATATGTTTTTTTCTCAAAGATGCACTTCCTGAAATTCTGAAGGATATTCTGCAATTTGTGTTACACTCACTGAATAAAAATAATAAATAAATAAATAAAATGCAAAGAGGCAAACATAAACTCTACCTGATCTACTCTTGTTCGCATACATTCAGGACACATGAACTTACATGGATCTATCCAGATCTGTCCATCTAGTCATTTTGATGTTACTGTCATTTCACCCTGCCCCAAGAGCTGGCAGAGTACAGAAAAGAATCATGTGCAAGCTGGGTTCAAGGTATGAACAGTTATTGATAATGAAGATTCCTAAAAAAAAGCCTGAAGAGCAAACTGCGTTGGAGGCCAGAGACATTTAGAAGTATTGATCCAAAAGAAAATAAAGGTATACTTGAATATAGCAGCAAAGTGCCTTTTATCTTTTAAAAGGACAAGAAAATAAAAAAAGATCATTCTAAAACATCTTTGATTCTCGCCCGGTACCTTTCTAGAAAGGCTCTCTTTACAAAGTATATCTTAGGCTCCAAATGTATGGATTGTACAGCAGTAGCTTTTTACTTCTGGTTTAAACATAGTATTCTCAGATGTTCACAACAAATATCCTTCCTGATGCGGAACTCTCCAAACTCCTGTTTCTAGAGCTCATCCTAGACTGCAGCATCTTCCACACCAACTGCCCTTACTCAGCATTAACTTAAAGCTCTTCCACTCTGAATGCCTATGGCTCTCGTTCAGTTGTATTCTTAAGTGAAGATATTTACAGAAACTAATTTCAGAAAGCTGCCTACATCAGGCTGATGATACTCTCAGCTTTATCGTCCTTTGACAAGAATTTAGATGGATAGGCTTACCATCTGCAGATAGAAATGTGCTTTAGATTAATATCCTCAGGGACTCTTTCCTTTTCTGCCAAGAGTTGGTTTTTTGACCTTATGCCTGCATGCACAGAACTGACCCTGTTCTGAAATTGCCTGTCAGCAGCCATCCTCACATGGGAGATTTTTTTTCCTTCCTGCTTGTTTTCCTTGCAGTTCCTTATAAAGTAAGCTTCCCAGCACCAGGTCAAGAATGAATTCTCAGTCAAGCACTTCCAACTTAAGCTCTGTCTCAACCACTGAAATAGCACATTTTGACAAGGTTCCTGAGAGTGGCAATAATTAAGAGGACATTACATATTATATACCAGAATGACATTGGTTTGTTTTTTTTTTTTTCCACTGTCAGGTTCAGACTATAATCCTCCTACAAATCCCAGCACTTTTACTGTTCCCTTTCCCTTCTGCATCTATAATTTGGTCATGCTTTTTGTGTGTTGCACATTACATTTGCTTTCATTGAATTTCACCTTGTTGATCTTGAGCTCTTTGTAGCAGTTAATCAAGATCACTCTGAATTCCATTCCTCTGCTCCAAATAATAATCTTCTTGCAAGCTCCCCCAATTTGGGGTCATCTGACAATTTCAACAGTTCACCTTCTATTCCTTCATCCCCACCATGAATGAAAATACTGAGCAGAACTAGGCCTAGATTAGATTTTTGTGGGTCTTCACTTGAAATGCTTTCTCAGCCTGACAGTACACTCAACAGCAACTTTTCTCCAAATGCTGCTGTTTATATAGGTGTGCAATCATGTGGATTTCACTTTTTGCGTATTTGCCAAGTTTTCTTACAAGAAAGGTATTTGGGCTGGCATCCAAGCTTTGCCAGAGTCAAGATTCAGCACAACCACTGTTTGTGGTCTTTTTAATAGTCAAAGCAGTGAGGTACTGAAGAGTCTTTCCACCAAGTATTACGAGCCAAAAATCCAGTTAACTGAAAAATGGAGTTTGCAAAATGAGGCATACGAGCCAGTTACATGCAACAGCAGGGGACATGAGACACCGGCCAGAGCCTGTCCCATCATCCTGAGAAAGGCACCCTTCCATTACTGACAACACTCAACTATTATTTTACCAACACATACAGTCCATCGTGTTTGATATAATGATGACGACACAATACTAAAGCAAATCCTCATTCTGCCAGTCTTGGTCCTTTAGTATTTGATACCAGTAAGTTTGTGCTCTTCGCAGAACTACATCTACTTGGAATAATAATTGTTTGCATCTTAATTATAATCTGAGAATAAATGCTTTAAAGTCAATTCTAGAAAATAAAATTATCACCATTATTATCTAATTCCTGCAGGCTGTCTTCCTTCTCTTCTAAATTAAGTTCAACTTTAGTTCAGCAAGAGGTTGGGCTGCTGAAATTGGTTCCACCAGGCTTAAACTGACACTATTAGCATTTGTTTCCAAAGACACCATTTCAAACAGGTGGCTATCAGATTCCAATTAAGAAGAGAAAAAAGGCATAACCACCTCCACATTGCCCATTAGCAATTTGCCAACAATTCTGTTCTGCTTTTGGTTCCGCAAATTGCTCAAGCTTAGAATAAACATAATTCCTTTGCGATAAATAACTGTTGTGTAAAATAAATGCCTGGCAAATAGGGTTTCTCTCAACAGTTTAATGATGTTTTGCAGCTTTCTAAAGGAAGCGTACATGTATATATAAATTCACATCTGCCACTATCCAGAAGCTCTGAGACACAGAATCAACAGAATTTGAGGGGGGGTTATCTACAGGCTCTGGCTGATGAAGTCAACCAGGTCCTGCTGGGGCAATTTAGGGCTTACACATCCCATCCCTTTTCATACTTCTTCTGAAGGGTATTACTTGATATACAATAAAAGGAAAAGGATCAAATGCTTGCTAGTTCCTCAGCAACCACAATTAACTGACAGTAATATTAAAATAAAACGAAGACCAGGATAAATTAATATGCCATACCATCCACTGCAGCAGCCAAGGGGCCAACATGATTTTGCTTCTGCTCTCCCTCCTGTAACAACAAAACCCTCTGGCAGAGGTGCACAGTAGAAAGATTTTCCAGAGCAAAATTTTGTGGCTGTTACCTGGCGAAATGGAGTACTGCTCTCTACAGGGCTCTACACACTACCATAAAACAGAGCTGCTTGATCCCACGGCTCATTTGCTGTATGCTAATCAGGGTCTGCAACAATGACAGAACTATTAATTTCCTCATGGGTTTCTGTAGCTACTCTTTGCTCCTAGAGCATCTAATTCACACACACTAACAATTTATTTTCACAGCAGTCCTATAAGAAGAGTTTATTTTACAGACCACTAACTGAGCCAGAGAGAAGATATCTGCTAATTTTGGGTGCTCAACTTGTGATGTATGATATTATTTCAGTATATTAACATTACACAGCACTTCGTATAGTCAAAGTACAGCTACCAGTCAGTGGCCTAAACAGCAGCTGCAGCTGCTCAGCACTTCAACAAATCAGTTCTGAGCACCTTCTGCCAAGCACCTAGAAAACGGAGAACATAGTTGTAAGATTCCATGAAAGTTTAGTTCAAACAATTTGACTTGTATTACATCTGACCTCCATAGCAGACTGGGCTTTATCTTGTCCTTTCTCCTTTTGCTATTACATCTCATTTCTCATGGCCCTTTCAACTTTGACAATAAATGAGCTAAGAGCACACAGTCTACAATCTGTACCGTGCACAGCTCTATTTTGAGTCAAATATAAGAAACCCAATCTGTAGAAAAAGAGGAAACAACAATGTAATTATGATTGTATAATAGCACGTATGCTGACAGGGAGGCATTCAGAAGGACCATGCTAACATCTTTTAGCTACAACTTCTCAAGTTAGGTAATGATGTTATACATGAGCTTTTAAAGGGAAACAAAAGAGAAACTGCAAGAGACATCTAGGTGCATTACCACTAATTCTGTTGTTCTGTTAGGTTCTCTTCCTTTCAGCTAACAATCCTTTGTGAAAGGAGTAGATTGACATCCTCCATGTAAACAGCTCTATGCCTTGCCAGTGGGTTGTAAACATATTTGCTGACAGCAAAGGAACAGCAAGAACCAGGCAGGAAAACAGAGCAGCAAAAAAGAAATTAACAAGATGACACAAACGTATCCATTTCAAAATATTAAGAGATAAAGACATTCTTACAGTAAAGGCTTATGCACAGCTCCAGCAGGTGCAGACCCTGAACCTGTGCCACTTACAGCTGAAGAGAACAGCATAAATTGGAATACTCTAAAGAGTTAAGGAGAGAGAGCAAATATACCTATCTTTGAGATCAAAAGCCTCTCATGATACAAGATTAATCAAACAGGGTACTTGGTTTTGATAGCAAAGTATTGTACAGTGTAAAAGTATATTAAGAAGATTCCTGATCCGCAACAGCTGAGAATACACAGTTCATTTGATCTTTCATTAACCAGTCACCGGTATTTAAGATACAAGGCAAACAAAGAAGAAATGGAAGCCAGCTTGTGTGACAAAAAGACTAAATTATAGAATCTCAAATTACAGAGAAGGTTTTAGGTAAAGAACAAAAGGAGTAAACTCACCCTTTCTACACCCTACAACACAAAGATGGCATCTTCACACCCCTATAAAAATAACCTATACGTTTCCAAAGCAGTAGAAACAAAATAAAAGGAGATACAAGAAAGAGCACAGTAGCAGAACTGGGCTGACTGGAGAAGGGGAAAAAAAAAGGGGGGGGGGGGCAGGGGGAAAGGGGAGAGGTATGTTCTCCCAGACAGTTCCTGTGTCAGTGAGAATTTCTTATATTCTCATGACACTTATGACAAAGCTCCTATGCAGAACAGTGGGCAGTTGATGCACATAGAAATAAAATTTAAACATTTTTCTTTTACCTAAGGAATGATAAGGCACAGGTTTTCATTTTGTTTAGGCAAAATGCTAAAAGGGGGAACTGAAGGAAAGAAAAAAACAACCAGCAACCCTATCAACTAATTAATACCTGTAAAGGCATTCATTAGCTTCGGGTTGTTCAAAGTAAGTATTCCGATGCCATTGTCGTCTTTGGAGAGGTTGATGGATCCACCAGCAAACTGCTGAAGTTTCTTCTTTATCGATTCTTCCTCATAACCATGAGCACCAATATACAGTGATGCCCTTCTCTGTTGTAGTATCCTTTCCTTTGTAGTCTGAAGTAAGTTCTTCCACAGAGAAGCTGCCATTTCTGGAGAGAAACAGGGGCAGACGGGAGGTACGGAATCAGTAAATTTCCTTTGAGATCTACCTCAGTCCTCTGATAAAGGGAAGCAGGACAGCAGAAATTAATATAAAGGTGATGCAACCACTGACGACTACAGAAATCACTGCAAACAGTATTTGCAAAATTCTTAGACTCTTTGAATACAAAAAACCACAAAGTTAATAGAAGGAGTTTTATGAAGTGACTTCAGTAGTTAAGCCAGAAATTAGCATCTTTTAAAATCTCTTCTTCTAAAAATTACCCAAAAATATTTGGGTGCAGAATACCAAAGAGGCTCTAGAATGGTAGTAAGATGCTTACTTATTCATTAGACCAACTTACTCTACACTAACCTTCTAAACGCTCCCCCCTCCACCAAAAAAAAACCCCACCAAAAAAAGCCTACACCTTTGTTGGAGGAGAAATCCTAGCTAAACCTCTACTTTTCAGGATCTGGACGTTTTTAGGATCTCCTGTTTTTCTGTGAACAACTATTACACCGCAAGACCTGAGAGAAACACTTGAGGAACACAAAAATTAAGAACTGAAGACCATTCCTATATTGAGGTCCATCCCCTGTCACCTAATCCCATTAACACATTTATCACACTCCATCATAACACTAGGTAGACTTCCTAGCCTCTGGTAGATATATGCTTTTCCTAGTCATTCCAGTAGCTCTTGTTCCACTTTGAATTGATCCTACTTGGACACAGAGCACCAGAACCTGTGCACTACCCCAAAGGAGGAAGAGTGTACAACGGTGTCGTATATAGAGCATCACACTTGCCTTTTATACAGCTATGTAATATCGTTAGTCTATTTCTATGTACCAGTACACCCATGGCTTATTCCTTGCCATGTATGCATGTGTACCAGGAAATAACAGGCAAGTCATTATCAAATACTAATGTTGAGCTGCGGCTCTGCTTTATTTCATATACTTTGGAAAAGGCTCTAATGGAGAAAGTGGCTGACAAGTGATTTGAAAGAAACAGAGTAAAGCCTGAACCAGAGACTGCGGATCTGAAAAAGAAGTCATCTTGGAAGCTACTGGGAGTGGGAAGTTAAAGAACCTCCACAGGACACAGAAAAAGGTTTGCTACGTTAAAATCTTGCAATTTGCTAACTAATCCTAGCTTTAGCCCAACCCCCTTTTTAATGGATGCAGCTGTTCAGAAGACATGGTAGATGCTAATTTTTTGAAGAACTGGGAAAAGACCATCTTTCTTTCTTAATCATACTTGGCAGAAACAAGAGTCTTCCAAAACTCACAGGAAGCTCCTGGAAAGTTTTTCTAAGGTGAACCCAGAACACAAACATATTAATTGAGACAGAATTTGGTGACAGCTACGTTTAATGCTGTGTTCAGGGCATCTTACAGTTTACAGACTGAAATTTTTAAAACATGTATTAAATACACATGAACAAGCAAACACTCATAAAAAATCCCACACACAATTAGTTTATAATGAAAGAAGTGAACAATCCTGTCAGGTGTACACTTATCTTGTCTCTAGCTCCACCATCCCACACTAAAGTGGAAAATGCTTCTGCTGGGGCAGGTATAATCCCCATCAAAATGGAGGAGGAGTTTGCACAGAAACCACATTATGGGATGCGGGGGAGTGTGCATCATATGAATTTCAAAGAGAGCCACTTATGCCAGGGGATTCATACCTGTCCTACCACATCACATCCACGAATGCAGCACTGTCTCACAAGTTCAACCCAAAGAAACTAGTAAGGCCTACATGAATCTAAGCATTGTAAGGTCATATACACTGGAGCAGGTAAAGGGATTGTTTTTTAACACCTGGTGAGACACTGTGAAGTACCTTCTGAGTTGTTTACTAAATTCAAGGTTTTAATCTGTCATGATCAACTTTTCTATGCTCAAGTGTAAACTAATAAAACTAATTAAAATTTAATCAAGTTAAAAATCTGATTGAATAAAGAATCATTACTACGTAGATACTATCACCCAACTGCTGCTGCACCCCAACACTCTCCATCTATGCATATTCTAATATTATCTGCAACATTCCAGCCATCACCTCTCAGAGCTTTAAAATGGCTTCTCTTTGTAAAATTTTATTTAAGAGTGAAAACAGGTTTCCAAAGTGCATTTCTCAGCTAAATGATTCTTTTTATAGTCAGACTCTCAGAAGAGAAGTTGCCTTCCATTTTCCCTAAAACTCCAGCAGTCATTCCCCAACATACATTCATGCAGTAAAACTTTCCATCCAGCTACTAGCTTTTGCTCAGGAGAGAACATACATTAAAAACATGGATAGTGCACACTCTCACTGCAAAGTGTAGCTTGAACAATTAGCTCACAATTTTTAATGAATACAAAGCCTCCCCGATCCTCGTGAGAAAATAGATTAATTCTCTAGGAAGTCATGCCTTAAAAGCAAAGAAAAAAAAAAAGTCTGTTCTGTTAACCTAACTCCCTGCCAAATTATACTTATTTGATCAATTTTATACTACCTAGATTTCACGTGTCAAAAAAGGTACAGAGCAAAACAGACTTAAGATATGGAAATTTTATTCCACAAAAAAGTCTGACATTTTCAACTGCGTGGTTATATGCATTAACAGCTCTTTAATATTATCACTATGGTAATAAAGAGCATCAGCAAGTGCAGGATCAGAAAACAAATTGGACATCACTGCCTGCTGATCATGACTCATGATTAATGACTCATGCAAGCTATTATCATTGAATTATTTTCTTTAAAACCATCTCTTACAGTACTGGTCAGTAGCCAGTACTTTTTTAATAAAAGCAAGATTATTTTAACAGCTCAGTCTGAGAAAGCTAACCACTCAGGAAAAGCGTGGTATTTAAGCTACAGCGCTCTCAAACTAAAGGGATTTCTGCTGATCTCTGACCAACAACATCCAAAATTTCAATCAGTACGGAGCACTCGCAATCCATGGCATGACTGAGATTGATTTTCTGTACTGTAAGTGAAAGCAGTGCAAGAGAGAGATGTTGCAGTAACCTACATAATGTAGGACAAGCCAAGAGATATTTATTACACTAAAATTTTTAGATTTTCAGTTTAACATAATTACGTCTATTTAGATACACTTACAGAAATGAGGTCTTAGTCTAATTTAAAAAAGTCAGATATGCTATACCCATTAACATCTGTAGCTCACGCAGTTTAGGCACAGTTTTAATAGTGACAAAAATTCTGACAGTACAGGAATAGCAAACACTGGGGGCAATTAGCATCTTTCAAATGTTTTAAGAAGTGCTGCAGCTTTACATATCACTGGTGACAACTAAGAGATAAGCCGATAATATGGATATCAATAGCTGTTCATTCCAGCTACTGTACCTCTTACATAAGCCAACAGTTTAAAACCAATTTAGCACTCAATTGATTTTATAACACACTTGCCTGTGGGCTAGCAGACTGTGGGTTAATATGAACACCTATCAAATGTCAACACTTCAGTATCAAAGGAATGATACACATGATGCAAGAGCAATATATGTATCTACATGCAGACACACACAATATATATATTTTTGTATATGCATATATATTGGACACCTCCTGAAAGCCTCTGGTAACTGCCTCATTAAAATTTAGCTCTCACAATGTTAATTAAATAATAACAACAGTGATAACACCAGCACCGATACTCCCTAGCTGAGCAGATTCTTTGGGAAACTAATAAACCCCAACTCTTGAACAAGCGTGTTTGCCCTTGCTATTCACCACTACTCTGTTGCAACCCTAGTTTTTCCTCTTAAAACATGCTGTATCAAACAGCAGCCTCCAGCAATGTTGCCAGTTGCAATTGCCAGCGAGCATAAAGATAGCCAGACAGAGCCCTGGGAAAAGGATGTAGGTAGCAGCTATTGGGATGGGTAGAAGAACTAAGGCAAACCAGAGAACTGGATGTTGGAAGCCCAAACAAGCATCTGAGCTACGTGCACAAACAAGAAACACTGCAATACACAGCAGCTACACAGAAATAATCAACAAGTCAAAATGCACGAACAGGGAAAATTCCAGATCAAAGATAGTGCTTGAATTATTGACACAAGTCAGAGAGAAAGAAAATGGGGAGAAAAGATGCAGGGATGTGTTTTCAATACATCAGGGAAATAAGCAAGTCCTTTCATGTGGAGCAGGAAGTGACAGGTGTGATGTGCAGATACAGACTTGAGTCACCTGCAAAAAAACATCAGCTGAAATTCTGATATTGGATGAAGGTATCCTGAGATAAAGTGTAGCAGAAATAAAGGGATGCAACAAATAAAATCCACAAAAGAAATCTCAGGGAGAAGAAAATACTCAAATTACGTAACAAAAAAACAATTAGAAAGGCACTTTTGCAACACTGCCAAAGGCATCAAAGGCAGCTAACAGGTCAAGAAGCACAGGAGAACTTGACTTGATGACTTTCAGCAGCAGCAGTTCCAGTGACAAGCACAGAATTGCTAAGACAGGGCATGGAAAAAGGGACAGAAGATGTGAACTAAAGATGATGATGAGATGATTCACCGTTTAACCCTCTGTGTGTGTCTTACCAGTCACTGTAGAAGGCATTCATCTGTACTAGAGAGCAGTGTGCGTGACTGTCAGATACTTCACCAGGTTCCTGCAGTGACCGACTAATGAATGGAAAGCAAGTGGTGACCCAATGCTGAGGAGTGGCACAACTGACCCTACAATGTGAAAGCAGATGAAAGAGCAGAGAATGAAAGAGAAATATAAACAAAGCATGAAAATAGTTCATCTGTACAAAAAAAAAATCAGGTTGAAAGTGAGTTAAAAATCATTAACACCAAATGACTGGAACCTGGGACAGTGGGCTGATGTGTGATTGTGGGGGGGAAAAGAAAAAAGAAAATAAATTCCAGTGTTGGACAGAAGGAATTCAGAAACAGGCAGATCAACGGGGGCCAGCTTGGATGCAGATCAAGACAAGAGCATGGGTCTCATAGTGAAGAGGAGTTACTGGACCCTGCCTTCGGACACAAGAAAGGTGTAGGAAGGAGATCTCACCTGCAGGGTTCCTCCCCAGCACTGGCTCAACAGGCCACTGTTGCCAGCTGCTTGTCACCACCCCTCACCTGAAGGTTACAGAGCCCTCCATCTACCTCATCTGCTTATGCATTTCTCTTCTTTCCTTATGGGATGGATGTGGGTTAGGTTAACTTAAAACACCTTATCTGACAGGTTCTTCCCACTCTAATAATTACAAGCTGAGGCAAGCTGAGGGCAGTCACCTCTCCAGCTGGCTTTCCTTCAACTGTCAGAAAGCAGCAAGCAGATCTTAAGCATGCTAAGAGATCAGCAGCAGAAAAGCTACCGACAAAATGTAACTTAACAAATACAGAAACTAAACCAAGCTTGGGAAATTCTGCCTCCCCAAGGAGGAAAATGCATCTTCTACACAAAGTAGGAACTCCTACCAAGTTCAACAGGAGCCACCTCAAGCGCATGCCTTCCTCAAGATGCCGTGAGCTCTCAGACTTGCTGAGCCCTGTTCAAATTCTTTAGTACATTGCCTCTGATACCCACACTGTAGACACATTAGGTGCGATCAATAGTCCCTCCAGTTCAGTGTGAAGATACTTGAAAAGCTTTGTGACTCCTCTAAAAACAGGCTTTAGAAATAGCTGGTATTACAAAGGACAGGTTTTTTAGCCTCTATATTACTGTTGAGAAGAGAACAAAAAGTTTGGGCCTCCTAGTTTCTAGATGTCACCATTAGAAATGTCCAGAAGCTGAGAGCACAGAAGTGAGGTGTCCAAATTAACTAAATGAAATGGCTTCAAATCACACACATGTGAAATAAACTGTGGGGAAAAAAACCCTTTTAACATTGTAAGTAAAAAATCCTCTTGTCTGTGGTTTCAGTTTTAAGCTGGCTTACTCTTTACTGCTTCTGTCTCTCTTTTTTTTTCCCTCTCCTTGTTTTTTCATTGTTTCTGAGCAGCTCAATTCCGGGCATAGCAAGCTGTGTGTTTTCCAAATTATTTGTTCTTTGTTTAGTTTTGTATTTTTTAATGGTCCCTGCAAGCATATTCTCTTTTAATCACATTTTAATGATTTTGAAGACCTAGTAAACAAATCACATAGAAACATACCCAAGTCCAATGAAAATTAATGGCATTCAAGGATGCAAAACAGCTGACAAAAGAAGTCTTTCCATAAATACACATGACACTACCTAAAAACACTAGAGTTTGGCCACATGCCGAGCACAAGATCTTGAGTTTCACAGCAGAGGGTGAGAGCAAGAATCCACTATCTTCCGCAAAAAGCATACAGGCCCTTTTATTTTTTTAATACTTTGATCTGAAGAGGTTCTCTTTGCCTCTGTCAGCAAATGACCCTCTATAACAGCGACAGAAAACACTTTTAAGTTGACGTAAAGGTCACTGCCCACTAGGTGTATTCTGGACATCTTTAAAATGAATAGATGCTCTCCTTCACAGGAACGGAAATGACCACAACCAATTCATCATTGACTTGTTAAGTCACCAAATTCTAGACCATAAAAAGCATAAGGATAAATTCATTCTAGCCGCAACCGCAAATACTAATGCTTTCCCAAGCACTAATTTGCCTTGAAAACTGTAGAAAGTTTTGTAGTCAAGCAGTGCTCTGAATTCTACTTAGTACACTCTCTCCACTGCTCTCCTGAGCACCACCAGCAACAGCAAAACTGCATCCTGATGTCAGAACTGGCCACGCAGCACAATTCTCAGGGGCATAGCTCCTACTCCCCTTAACGGCACTAGCAACTAGCAGAAGCACATCAGGACAGCATGTCACCTGGCTCCTTGGCTCTACACGCTAAATTTAGGGAAGCAAAGGCATCCTGCATGGTGTCACCCTGGGAAGAAACAAAGACGCGAGGGGGAAAGAGGGGAAACTCCTTTCCCAGCAGAGATTTCTTGCTGCTGACCTTGTGCAATGCCAAAATCCCAACAAGTGCACTGTAGCATTTGGCCTGACCTAGGCAAGAGTTCCTGCCACACACCATATTTATTTATGTATGTATTTTAAATCAACAGCCAAGGGAGGGCTCCCTGTCGAGAGGGGCCGAAGGGAGCAGTAACCGGCTGTTCCCAAAATAAGACCCGAGGCCGCTGGGCTGAACCGAGCAAGAGCGCAACATTTTCAGGCAGAAACACCGCCGGCCGCTCCAACACCAGCGAGGGCGCCTCGCCCTTGCCCCAGGCACCCAGCGGCCTCACGGGGACCGGACCGGGCCTCCGCCCGTCCCCGCGGCAGCTGCCGCCGCCGGTCCCAGCCGGGCCCCGTTCCCCGGCCAGACCCTGCCCCTCCCCCCCTTCGCAACTGCAAGCGCCGGGGCCCCAAGCCGCCTCAGCAGACCCAGGGCCCCGCCGACGCCCCGAGCCGCCTCCGCAGCCCCGGCCCGCAGAGGCCCTCTTCGCACCCCCACTCGTGGTCCCGGCGAGCCGCCGGGGCAGCCCCCGAAGGCCACAGGCCCCGGGCTGTCCGAGGAGGAAGCGGAGGCCCGCGGCTGGGCACCGACCTGGCCCCGCCGCTCCCCTTCCCGTCGCCGCCGCAGCGGCGGGCGGGCGGGCGGTGCTACGGAAAAAACGGCCCCACCGGGAACCGCCGCCGCGCCGAGCCGGACCGGAGCTCGGCTCCGCGCCGGGCTGAGGCCGGGCCGAGGCTTCTGGGCTGGGCCTGCAGCCGTCCTGCCGTGGGGAGCAGGGGGTGCCGAGGCAGCTCGCGAGGCGAAGCAAAGGCGACTAGAGAGACCATCGAGCCCCTACGAGCTGGAGGCAGACTTGGGGCCAGTTTCAGCAGTTTTATCGTGGAAGACGCTTGTAAGCTGCAAGGTTGCTAAATACCACGCAAGCAGGTCATTATTATTTTTGTTTCCTGCACCAATAGCCTCTATCACTAAAAAAAAGGCCCAGCATTTCTGTCCCAAGCCAGTGTAATTAAAGACACCAGTTTCTCCACCATGCCGGAACAACATCTCGCCTCCGGTCAGTCGAATTGGGCTACACGCCTCTGCCAGAAGGATTCAGGCTGGAGCAAAGCAGCTGCTCACTGACCTCCCACCCTGGATGCTCTCCCTGGTGTTGCCCTGTCAGGAGGAGAGGCATTAATGCCTTATCTGTGCCACTGCAAGGAGGGACTCAGGCTTCCTATGTTCACATGTATATATTTTATCTTTCAGCACAAATGTGAGTCCTTTCCAGCAGGCGTGCTCCTGGCCACTGCCTTCCCAGCTTCAGGTGCGGCTCACCTGCACCCACACTCTGGCAGCTGGGCCAAAGTGCCAAGCCAGCTGCAGACTATCCCTGCATCAAAAGGGAGTAATCCTTAAGTGGTACTTTTGCGTAAGCTTACAGCTGGCATAAAATGGCATCGTCACACACAGCCCTGCCTTCTCTGCCCTTCCCCTGGCTGGTAGTTTCCCCTCCTGGAACATGTGCTGCCATGCCAGGAGCCAGATCAAGGCAAATAAATGCTTGTTTCAATGCAGATGACTTTGTGTACTCAAAGCAATATGCAAATACAAGCCAGTACTTATTACAATATTCTTGTTAATACATGTACGTAAGATGACTCAGTTTTAAGTATTTGTAGCATGGCTGAAAGATGTATCTGGAAATACATCTTCTCCACCTTTATTAAAGCTGTTTTTCAACCCAGCTGTCAATACAAATGCCCTGAATTTCGTCTAGTTGAATAGATGTTATGATTGAACATGTAGAGGATTTCAATTAAACATAAATTTGGAAGGACAAAATCTTTGCACTCTTAACAGAGATTTTAAATTTCGTATTGTTAAGAGAATCCTATGAGAATATAAAATATTCTAGTCCCAGATGGCAATATCTTTATGCAACAGAAGGATTCATTCTGTGATTACAGTGCTCTCAGTATAAACAGAAATATTGCAACAGGTGGGCTTGCCTCTTATTTTTCATTTTGGGTTCACAGAAGAGAGATTTTTCCAGTAGGATTCAGTCCTGCATTTGTTTCTGGAAAACCTCAGTACCAAGTTAAAAATCTGTGTGAGTGAAGCAGCTCTCACCAGGTCCTGCTCCAAGGCCTTGTCCTTTTTGGAGCAGAGCAATGCCCGGAGACATCCCGGCTACAGCCGAAGCAGAGCAGAGGGATGATGCTTGGAAGCTCGTGGTTTTCAAGGTAACATATTGCCACCTAGCAGCACTTAGCGAAAGTAGCACAAACCTCACCTCCAGTTCCATAAACAACAGTTTGCCTCACTTTTGTTTTTATTGCATTGTGCCGTATAAAACATGATGATTAGAACGGGATATACTAAGAGTGCAGAATGACTGTAGGAAAACAAACAGACAAATTGGATCCTCTTTGAGAGCAGACACTAAAGACCCCATATGGGTTTTAACTTCCGGCAGGATGGTGACACTAGTCCCTCTGAATGCTTGACTGTGCAATAAGAAGGAAAAAAATTTTAAAAATGCTGCAAAGTTTCTCATTCTTTTTCGTGCAAATAATCCCATTGATTTCAGTAACACTTTCTCTTTGCATTGCTAAAGCAGCACTGCCCTAGGAAAGTCAGGTCACCGCCTGAATTATTTAGTATGTTCCCATACCCCATCACTGACCCAGAAGCTGGTGGCGGTGTACTGGCCAACGCCTCACTCTTGGATCCAAGGCTGCCAGACTGAAATATTGAATTCGGATAGATACAGAGCTCCCTGGTGCTATTTTTACAAACTTGTTTCAGAGCCATGGAACAAACCAATGACAGATCCGGGCTTAGATCTCAGGAATTATTGGATACTAACTGACACATACCCCACAGTCAGTTCATAAAGGGTCTCTTGACTGTAATTTTTAGGAGGCAAATATCATCAACTTTGTGTGGAAGTGTAACAGGCTAAAGGATGGCCTAGTGCATACTCCAAAGACTAGATCCACAAAAATGATGCAGATGCCTGCATTCTATTTCTAAAATATTTCTAAAATTTAGATGTTATTAAATGATGATATTAAATTTCTCCTCACAGGCTAACCCTGGAGGCTCCCAAATCCCACTGATGCCTGGTAGCTGTGACTCACGGGAAGAGACAATTTATATCAAGCTAGCTAACAAGACTACCACCCAGCTGTCTTTCCTGCCCCCACTGCAGATACCTGAAACACCCCTGAGCTGCCGCAGCTTTCTGAAGGCAGCCCTGCATGACAAGTTAAATTTGGGTTGATTTCGTTAGGCAGGGGCTGGCTGGGGAGAGGGCAACCACCGTGCATACCTCAGGACTGCAGCCTTATCAGTCCCCCATATGTCAGCCCGTCCATTTCGTGACTCAAAGACGCCAGCACGCAGGACTGGGGTTATTTATTTCCCCCACAGGATTCGGTCACTGGACCTGTCTGCAAAGGGCTCAGCTTTTCCCAAGTAGGTCCCTACCTGTCTTACCAAGATGTGTCAATTTTATATTCTCTGCCCACCTAATTTAAGGGTCTCCTCTGGCGGGCCCTGTGAGAACCAGCAGAGCTGACCCCGGGCTCCATCAACACGTGGCTGGAAGAAGAGGCAAAGAAACACCCACCTCTTGTAGCACAGCATGGAAAGTGTCACCCAGCCAGGCTGAATGCCCTCTCCTGCCCAAGCAAGCCAGCTCGTTTGTCTGGGGAAGGTGCTCTGATCAACAGGCCGGGGTGTGTTGTGGTGAAGCTGAGGGAAAAGAGCCCCGGCCTCCATGCCGAAAGCTGTTTCACTTGGGGTAGCATAAGGAATTATTCATCAGGCTGGAGAGCAGGAGGGAGGTTCTGCACGGCCACAGCTTGGTATTTGCTCGCTCTCACAGTGACCCAGCAAATATTGATATATTTAAACATTAATAACTACTTAAGTTATTGCATGCAATAGAGAGCAGTTTGAGCAGGTAGGGTAAAGCATGTTCTGGCTCTGCAAAGTCCTCTGTCTGGTTACAGCTCACCACTGGAAGAGTGGGCTCAGTCCAGCCAACAGGCCCCTGCCACGCTGGTCCCACCTTTCACTTTACCAGCACTGTCATTTGATTAGACATTAATTTTCTGGCAGGAGATGGGTACCGTGCAAAAACATGCTCGTGTGTGGTTTACTTTCCACAGATAAGATCTGATTTCACCAGACTGCTCAATTTACAGTACAGCTTAAAATACCAGCTCATCTCTGCTGAGGGCTGGTGGTCCCACACTTCTTCCTCCTCCTTCCTGGGAGTGAGGGCTGAGGGCAACTGTACCGTGAGCCGGTTGAGCTCACAGAACTGGCAGAAAACTGCTTTAGCACAACAGCTAGGTTTTGTTTTGATTCCAGGGCTAAGGAACTGAACCATCCTGGCTTGCTACCAGGTGAGCCTCAGGCACACAAAACAGGGAAAAAGAAGATGGAGGAAACCATAGGAGGAAAGCCGTGACATTTTAGCAGCACTGAGCTATCAAATGGACTTGGTTGTATTAATGTTAGTCCTGAGTCTCCCCGTGATGCTCAGGGCATTGCCAGTTTGAGGAGAGGGAGTGGGTCAAAAATATGTAACCCAGGGCAAAGCTGAGAGATGCATGAGCAGGTGCCCCTCTCTTGAGGGGGCAGCCAGCCACTGGTCAGGCTAATTGTACTGGAAAACTCCATCCTGAATCCCTTTGAAGATCCGGCTGTCTTTCCTCCCGCTTCTTCAGTTCTTCCTTGTCACTCTGTTCTGCAAAACTTTCAGGAAAAAAAAGGCATCGTGCCTTTTTCTCCAAGAACATTTGAATCACACAGAAGTAGGCCAGGTGATAATTGCACAGCACATTGCAGTGCTGCTTAAATGTCAGTTGTTAATTAAACCCCCCCCTGAAAATGGGCCATTAATTAGGGCAAACGCAGCCGTTCTGTATGGGTTCTGACTAACCAGTGAGTAAAACCATTATTTCAACATTGGTATTGGAATTGTTCGTTTTTCTTTGTCTGAGGTATGTTTACTGTTTAAAGAAAAACAACTGAAAAAAATTATAACTCCCTGAACTTATTGTTCTTTCTTTCAAACAGAGTTTAAAGTAAATATTCTGGCACAAGAATATTCACATGCACACAGATTGCAATAGGGAACATTTCTGTATTAGGTCCAGATGTCTCTAGCAGTTGTATAACCTTGGTAGGAATGCTTAAATGCTTTAGATATTAAAATACAGCTCTGACCTGCGAAAACAGCCTGTTGTGGCACTTCACTTGTGTCTTTCTGTTCTTAAGAAAATGGTACTATCTGCATGAATAATGTTACACAGACAGCAAAATGTTTGCTAAATCAGAGCCAGAAAGTAAGGCATGTGCTTCCTTTGAAACTTTTCTAAACCACCATGAATGACTAGGAAGAATCGTAATATTGATAAAGGATCTACATGTTCCAGACTAAAGATACATATATCCAAGCCTTGCAGCTTAACCATCTTGCTTTTTGTCTGTTTGGCCTGGAATCAGCAAAGCAATTAAACCCCTAAACAGTCCCACGGATTTCAGTGACACATAAGCACTTTGCGGAATCAGGTCCACCCTGCCTGCCAAACTGCATTCCTCCTTGCCTCACAGTCACTTAGAGATTTTGGAAGAGCAGTTCCAGTTGTTACCAGTAGCTGTAACGTGAAATCATGGTAGATGTTGGCATTTTTATGCCTAGATACCTATGCAAGATGTCCATCTGTGAGAAACTATGCAGAGATCTATACAGAGAACAGGTTGCCCAGAGAGGTGGTAGATGCCCAGTCCCTGGAAACATTCCAGGTCAGGCTGGGCTCTGAGCAACCTGATCTCGTTGCAGATGTCCCTGCTCGTTGCCAGGGGGTTGGACCAGATGGCCTTTAAAGGTCCCTTACAACCCAAACCAATCTATGATTCTGCGATTCTATGATTCTATGATCCAGCTGAGGACTTCAGTCTTTCCACAGCAGCAGCACCACGTTTCCACAAAGCGCGGTTAAGCACACTACCGCAGCTGCCAATCACCGCCTCCAAGGCAAAGTCTTTATCTATGGAGCAGCCAGATCTCCACAGCTGAAGCGGGACTGATCTCTTGAAATCCAGCTATGGAGGAGAAGGTCCTGTACCCGCTGTGCCGGAGGGTCATCCATCACGCGTGGGTGCGCGCAGTTTCCGTGGAGGCCGGGAAGTGAGTCCTGCGGCCGGGGTGGGCACCGTGGGGGCTGACATGCTGCCCACCAGCTCCCTGGCCCCAGCTCCTACCGTCCGTGGTCACAGAAGCACTAAATCGACATTGGTTTTATGTAATACATGGTTCTAGTTCCCCCTTTCAGGTGAAGAGATAAGAAGCGGTTCCAGGTGAAATGGAAAATGCCATGACGCGATGTGAGGATTTTTGATAAATGGGCAGAACTGGAGTATTTTTAGGTACCCTTTCTTAAGGTAGCATTATGCCATGCTTTCACCTGCCTTTTCATTGGTTCTCTTCTTTCTTTTCTGGTCAGCACTATTTTTTCTCGTAATATTTCTCTAGTTCACGTGTTACAGAGAAGGAGGAAATTGTGAGAATTGAGTGGCGGCAAGAGCTGTAGAGCATTTCTCTTTAAAAGCAGAGCTGGTTTTATTTGCCTGAAGTACACGTTATGTAAGCAAGTGTATCACTTCCACAGCTGAAGTATTTCAAAAGATGGATAATGAGGTTCTCAGCTGGGTCAGGGCAGAGCAGAATCCTATGACTCCACTTTCACCAGGGCTACTGGACTTTACACAGGAAAGCTGTCCAGCTTAAAGCTTATCTTGTAATAGACCATATTAAATAGAAACACAGAGTGTGTAAAAATACTCTAATGGTAAAAGAGGTAATCAATAAAAAGAAACTTCTGACTATCACCAGAGATATCATGGTATTAAATCTAGGTATTTGAACAGTGTTAAAGAACTGTTAATGGCTCTTATCATGTCTCTGAAGTAGGTAATTTAGGAATAAATTAATTTATACCTACATGTTAGTATTTTTTAAATATTGTAAAATGCTGGGTTTGTATATATTTTCTTGTTTTTCACAGAAGAAAAATCTTGAATACCTACTGTTCTTAAAACATTTAAAGATTAACCAGGCCCTGCACCTTTCCTCTACTGAAAGCATAATCATGTACAGGTCTAATGTTCCAACCCATCACTGTTTTTACAGTGTCAAAATTTACTGCTTTTGTGGTTTAATTCGAATGTAAAACCAAATGCAGAGAGATTTGGAAGCAAAATAAACCTCTCAAGATTCCTGTTGTGGCACTGATGCTTTCTATGCTGACCCATTTCCCCCTGTCAACAGATGACAACTGGACAAACAACATACAAAATCTCAGTTAACTGTTTGTTGTTTTTTAAATACATAATTTAAGCCTAAAATAACACCTAACATGAATAACACTAGAATATGAATATCTCTGAGTTAGCTTATTGTTCTTGCTATGTTTTCACTAGTGGTGCAGTCAAACCTTATTTTATTTAATAATAAAAATCTAGATAGGTGCATGTTGCCAGCTGGCCTAAAGTAACAGGGGTTGCAAAATCCCTGGACTATCAAAGGTAGCCAGGGGACGGCAGGCTGGAGTCAGCCTGCGCGTAAATTTATATGATCTCTGTCCCTGAGACAGAGCTGCTCCTGCTTGTGTTGGTTGTGCATAATCTGGTTATACATTCAAATGGCTTTATTTCAGGATGCTGCTGTGGAATGCATCTGAAAATATGACCAGCCTACCCTGACAAGAAATGGCATAAAGAAATTAAAAGATCACTTCATTGATTTTATCATCTCTTTATTGCCTTTTAGATACACGTGAATACGTGTATCTAAAATAGACGTATTCAATTATTTAAAATGTTAACAAAAAGCCTGAATCTTCACAGAATGCCTTTCTGTCTTTCTGGTGCTTAAACAACACATACTTCCCAGTAATAATCCAAGAAAACAAAATTTACAAGCTTTTAACTGCTGAATCAAGTGAATAAATCACAATTAATAATTTATTTAATGCAGACAAATATATTTTTCTATTCCTATAAATCTGGTGATGAGGTACCATGTCACCATTTCCAAAGGTGTTTAGGATCCGTGTTGGCTTTCCCTCCCCACGTGCTAGCCAGGCGTTACTGGGAGGCCAGGTGGCTCGGCTCAGAGGGTAGCTGGTCCAGAGCTGAGCACAGACCTCGGTGCAGTTTCACAGGAAGGCAGGGGAGCTGCCTGAGCTGGCAGCGGGGGATGCTCTGCCCGTGGGGTTGAGCTAACATCTCTGCTGCGAGCGAGCAAGCATTCCCTGTTGACGAAGACAACGGGCACTGGCAAGGGGAGCCTTTCCATTTACCTCCCCTTCCTCTTCCGCAGCATGATCGATGGATGGCTAGACAGACATCCTTTGTAGAGTGTCTTGTAACCCTAGGTATTAGTAGTATTATTCATCAAATGTGATCAGGCATTTGTGGCCATATATATTTTATCAGCTTCTAATCTGGCATGCTGTGTGGTATTGCGCTGCTGTTTCCTCATCCAAGCAGGAAAAGATGAATAGGGAGCGTAATCACATCTTTGAAAATAAACCCCAAAACTGTGAACGACAATAACAGAAATGAATCTTTATACTGACTGTGCGCAAAGTTGCTGTGTGGGGAATTAACCTCATCTCAAGCCCTAGGTGGTTAATAAGGTTGGGAGTTGGCACCCAACCTGCCTGCAAGAGTTTGGGAACTTCAGAGCAGCTGCTGTGCTCTAAATGACATTGAGGGAGGATGGGACACTCAGGGAAAAAGTGAACCAGGAGATTTGTCAGGATCCAGTGCATGAGACGGGCTCTGTCTGTCATGTGCCAGGTCACACAGCAAGGGCAGAGGTCCCCACAAGTGGCACAAGCGCTCACATCTATTTATGCCACTCCCACAGCACTTCAGTCTCTTCCCCTATTGCTCTGTGGAGTATCACAGCCATTTATCAAAAAACATCACATCCTTACAAATGAGAAGAGAGGCCAAAGTGCTGCCTTAAGTGCATGTGATACAGGTCTTTGAGAGGAGGGTGGAAGAAGTGTTCCACCCAAAATATGGTGGTAGCTGGCAGATCCCCCGGTGGGCTCTGGTGCAGCTGACTGGTGGGTCCTCGCAGCAGCACCCGGCTCCTGCTATGGCCTGGACTCATTCAGAGCCAGGAGCTGAGCCATTGCTTCTCACAAAGGTTTCTCAGAAGAGTTTTTTTCCATGCTATTATTAAAAATCGGTCCTGCTATGACTTGTAAAGCCTTTGTCAATACAAGTTATTAATGCAAATAAGCTCTTCCATACTAGAAGATGGAAGGTGGGTTTATTGGCCTGGAAACAGAAGTCACCATTTATTTTAAAGGACCTTTTTTTCAGGATTCTTCAAACACCACCAATAAAAAGTAGAAAACACTAGAAGTGATTCTTCAAAATTTTCTCTGCATTAGCTGTGTAAGTTCATTCCTCTTCCTACCATGCCCTGCCACCATGTAACAAACTGGGACTTTGCAGGTCCCTTATATACTACTGTGCCTCTACTCTGTCACATTGCTTTTGAAGTGGAATCAATACTGTTTCAAACAGCACTGAAATTCCATCTTAATTTACTAAATCATAATGTAGATTTAAGTCTGTAGGGTGAGAGAAGACAACGGACCACAGTAAGACCAGCATTCATGACCTTCTGCACTCCAAGCCCAGGAGACTCAGTATTGCGACTAAGCAGACAGTTTTTTCTGTGATCAAGAAAAACAAGGAGATATGCTTTCCTGCGGATTTGTGCCTGCCTGGTGGCTCATCTAGTTCCTTTGCAACAACCAAATGTTCCCCATAGGGCACCCCAAGGCAGAGGCAGCACAGCCCAGCATGTGTGCTGGGTGGCTGCCAGTGCAGTGGGTGACTACTGCCAGAAAGATGGAGTAATGGTTCTTTTGCTTAACTTTCCCTGAAGGAGAATTCATTTGAGTCCACTAAGGTGATTTACACAAAACTCAGGAATCTGCATACCTCTGAGACCTGGAGACCTCTGTCAGACTTGGCTGACATAAAGCAAAAGTTTCAGAACCTGCAAGGGGAGTGACTGATGCGCACACAGCATAATCCTGTAAAACTAATTTTGAGGCTAAGAATCATGGTAATAAATGTGATGTTCACACATACATTGTGTTTTTTATCTGGATTCTTCGGAGTCGTTATGATAATTTGGATCACATTTTTGAGACTGCTAAAGACAGACTAAAAATGAACTTTAAAAAATATTAATATTCTCACATAATTATTTGACTTATGTTTGGAAATTTAAACTGGAAAAATTCATTGGAAATAAAGTCATTGAGTAGCTAAGGGTAAGTGCACATTGGAGTTTGCCTCCTTCTAATAGATGCTGTAGGTTCATGGAAACGCTGGTCGCCAAGCACCTTCTTCCCCATATTTACAGAGAAGGACTTTCCCTGGGAGAGGTTTCTTTTGGGCTGACATCCTCGTTGGCAGCTTCTGCAGCTGCTGTCTTCCAGTCTGGTAGCAGGATGAATGCTTGCAGCCTCCAGGGCTTCCTGCTTGCAGTGTTTGGTGCTGTGAGAGTAGGTCAGCAGCAAGGATGGACCTGGCAGGCCCTAGAGAAGGGGAAGCCTTGGAGTGAGCCAGATCACCTGGAGTAGAAACTTACTTTATGTCTTTTTGCCCCACCTCTACCCCTTCTCTTCTTGATAACTGGCATAATTGTGGCATTTAGTTTTTCTCCTAGCTCCTGCAGTAAAGGAGACTTGTCTATCTTGCTTCCATTTTGAAGCATAAAGATGCTTTTGTAAGACCCCACCTGGCCAGATGGCTGCTGCTAGTCTTAGTGCTTCAGCAAGTGAACAGAAATTGTCAGATCAACTGATTACATCTCCCTCTGAACATACATGCATTTGAATACATTACTTGTTACAGCATAATAACTTCAGAGCTAATCATGATGCAGCAAGAGAAGCAAGGCCAAGGACTGGGGCCCACTGACACCTCTCAGTACATGTTGGATTGGGCTACAGACTTGTGTTCATGATGTGCCGGCCTAAAGAGACTGCTAACCATGGCTGCAGAGACCAGAGACTTTGCATTAATAGAGCTTCCCCACATTTAGTAGCAGTGCTGCATCTGTTTATGTAGTACCCTGCCTTCCTCTAGGAGCTCACTCCTCACCCAATACCTCCTCCATCATGTTGGCACAAGGCTTTGTGTGTCCAGATCATGAACCAAATTGATGTTTTGGTTTGGCTGAAAAGTAGCATGGCCAAGGAAATGAAAATTGACTTTCAGGCAGCTAAGTTTTCTGATCTAGTTCGTTGCATGACTATACAAGCAGTTGGGCCAGGCACAGCGAAGGAGGGAAGTGCCGTGTAGGAACAAGACGCCCAGGTCAGAAGGAAGAAGGGGCCACTTCAGCAAGCATTGCTGCAGAATAAAGGTCTACAGAGCCATAACCCAAGCTGCTTTGGCAGAAACTAGTATTTCTGATCATTCCTGCACCAAGTATTATCTCCTGCGTCAATGGGCTATAGAGACACTAGCTCTTCTTGGCAGCGTTGCTGTCTTTTTAAAAATAAAATAAGTTGCAACAATAATGTAATATGTCTGTTACAGTGACAGAACATAGCCGAGGCATGCGTCTGAGCTATCATAACAGCTTTTTCAACAGAATAAATATAACATTTCCTGCTTTCTCTGTTCCCCGGTATGTTAATGTCTTTTTGACATTCCACATCAGGGAAACCTCTGCTTTTTCCTACACAGGCAATCAGGTATGCCAGACACTAGCACCGTTTCTGGTAAATGCAGCTTTCCTCTGACACCAGACTTACACAGGTAAGGCCTGCGCTAAATCATAGGACTGCACTCATACCCGTCACCTACAAGCAGAATGAGCTCAGAGAAGAAATTTGTTGTTGTAACATGGTCATCTGCCCAAGATATTCAGGGCTCCTGGACACACTTTCCCAGGTTTTACAGCTCATGTGGTATGGGTAGTTTAAGGACTTTAGCTGCCTTTTCTGGCTCTCACAGAAACACAGTGGCAACGTGGGAGCCTACAACCTGGGGGCAGTGGCGTTTTCATCCTCTTGTAGTAATAACATTTATTTCTTTCCAAGGGGGCTGCTCCTCTGTTCTTGCCTTATAAAGTCAAGGCAGGAAGGAACAAGGAGCAAGGCATTAATAACAATGGCAAGTTTATACAGTGAAGACAAAAGGGAAGTGTCAGGAGAGAGACCAAAAAGAGGAGGAGGGAAAGAAGACGGGTGAGCTGTGCACAGAGAGCTTCCTTGGCCTCACCAAGACAGAAGACAACCAAATCTATTTGAAAAGAAGGTATTGACAGGTCAACGCTTTTGACATGAAACAGAAGGGCCCTTTGCCGTGGCCGTGCTTTTTGAGCTTTGCAGTTGCAGGGCTTGTGCTGGCAGGTAAACACTGTGCCCTGTATCAACACCCAGGTATCATCATGTCTGGGATGGCTGCATGACACAGGTCATCATCCATTTACTGGTGAGAAAACCAAGATGAATTTCTTTAGCCTGTAACACTTCATGGTGACCCAGCTGGAGAAGAAACCAGGAAGCAATCTGTGTTGAAAGAAAGAAAAGAAGGAAGGAAGAGGGAGAAAAAGAGAGAGAGAGAGGTGTGTGCATATACAAATTATGTTGGTCCCCTTTGACCTCACCATGTTCTTGAAATAGTGGTGTATTTTGATAATCTTGGGGTACCTACTCTACATAGCCTTGCCTCAGCATAAAACAAGAAGGTAAGTTTTAGCAGCAGGACCACCCTAGTCTGAGATCTCTTTTTTTTGAGTTAAGGGTGGGTGTTGAGGGCAGACACAGAATTAATGTCCAAGCACGTCTCTTAGCCTCAGGTTCAGAGGCTGCACTGAATTTCTAGAGGACAGCATGTTGAGGGGCTCATTTTCATCCCAGGGACTCGAAGATCATAGAAACAGTGTGATTCACAGCAACATGCACCATGTGGCCCAGTCTCACTCAGCCTACATTTGCCCCAGCACGGGGATGCAATGCCCCTTCCTTTCCCGGTGAGGGTCACTGCACCCATGGCAGACTTGGGGGGAGCTTTCAGCGCGGCTGCCCACAGCTCCCTGAGGCCAGAGGCAGAGGCTGCAAGCTCTGGTGCTCCTGCTGCACCTTCGGGTCTGGGACAACCACTGGGATGGTTTGCTCTAAAACAAGTAATGGAAGAGCTGCTGGTTGGCTCAGAATTTCTTCCAGGTTAAAAAATAACAATTATTATTAATCAGTGATAGTGGTTATATGCCTTCCTGAAGTAACTGAGTAATACCTTAACAAGATGAAATGGAAATACAGTTTTCCTACAGTAATAAGCCAATTCAAATTCCCCATAGGGTTAGACAAACTGGGAAACCCAGCGTCTACAGCAGGACAGAGGGACATAGGACATCATAGCTGGCGCTTTGATGATATTAATGATACAACTCCAGGGAAGGCCACACAGCAATCAACATGCATTTTAGTTTAGCCTGGTATGCACAAGACAGCCTGACTTCAAGAAGGAAATAATGAAGCCTTGCCCTTGAGGCTTACCCAGGGTGGAGACTTCAGGAGTTGCGGCTTCTTGATAGGAAAACACCTCAGCTCCTCATTTACTGCTGTCTTCACCTAGCTGTGAGGGATGGCCATGCTTTCCGCAGTGGAGATGCCAGAGTAATTACACTGGCAGGCAGGCCCTCAGGTACGGGTGAGGGTAGGTAGACAAGGCAGGCAGCCCTGCCTGCACCAGGGGAGGATCCGCGCTGAGGCTTGTGCATCCCTTACACCTTGGCTCAGTTTTGTCATCCCAGTCCCTGCACCAGCAAGAGGTACCAGCTTCTACATGGCCCTTCACGCCAGCAGAGAAAAAGTCATGATGTGAGTGAATGTAAACCAGTTAATGCCAGGTGAGAAATCTTTCGTGTTTTCAAGTGAGAAAATAGGCACCCATTTTTTAAGTGCAGGGATGGAGTGGGGAATCAGTCATGGGGACAAATGCCAAGAGAACTAGTGGGATTTTAGCTCTTGGTTTGCATTTGACTAGAATGTCTTCCCATCAAATTCCCAAATAACTACACTCATTGTAGGAAGAAATGGGTGAAATGCAATGATCTGTTTTGTTCAGGTGGTCAGATGAGATGGTTAACACAGCCTATACTGGCCTCAGAATTTATAAATCAGTGGCCAGTACCAAGTGCTATCTTGAGTACACTGTGTTACAGAAGGCCAAATGCTCCCTGGAGATAAAAACAAGCATTTTAAAAATATCGGTGTGGGCAGGGAATGTATGATGATTCAGCCTAAACTTCAGCCAATGGTGTCCCGAACTACAAAATGTCACTGTCCCACAAAGCCTATGTACAGCTGTGGCAGTCCGAGCAGGAACTGCCAGCTATTTAGCTGTAATCCAATAATCCAGTATCACACCCCGCAGCTGGCTTGCCTCCACTCCTGCCCTCACAGGCAGGCAGCAGAAGTTACATCACTGTAATTATAAAACAGCCCAGACACACTCATCAGACAGAGGCAGATATGTGCCCATCTCACTGTGCTATAATTCAACACATGCTCCATGAAATGGGTTTTCCGCTGTCTTGCAGGCCACGAGCTGCGTTTCCAAGGCACTATATAGAGGAGATGACAGGCTCTGACTGATTGATAGCGCAGGGAAACTGGTGCTGTATAACCCTGTGGAAGTTTAGGGGTTTGCAAAATGACATGGATTTGAGCATCTGGTTCCACCACCCTAGACTGAACAGCCGCAGCCCAGCCTTGGCTTTTTTTCTTAGTGATCCAGCTACTTGTGGTGCCTAATTGATTTGACCAGAGAAAGTGGCCAAAGAGGCAATTTTATGACATTTTGTGCAGAACACATGTATCTGCCATTTTAAGCTGAGGTTTTCCAAGCTGCCACGTCCTAGGGCCAGATCCCAGTCCCTCTGTGTCTACAGCTGTATTCGGTTAATGATCTGCGATTTCCACTAACGCCCAACAGCCACAAAACACATTTCAGGTTTATGGCCAGTGCGTACCTGTGGTACTACAAAACAGCTACAGCAGACCGATGGATCTGACCAACGTGGTAATAAAATATTTGGGAATCTGTGTGGGAACAAATGGGAGAGTGTAAAAACAGTTGACTGTGGGCAGGGTTTTGTGGGAGAGCTGAGGAAAAAAGTATCCAGCAGTGTCAAAGACTGGTGACATTTTGAAATTGCTCATCATGATGTTCAGTTATTGCTCTGCATTACTATGCCAGGGAATACTCTATTCTCTTCCATACAGTTACCAGGGAAATTAAACAGGAGGTTGCTACTATTTCAAGACTCAGAATGAAAAATAAAAGTGCTAGTTTGCTGCAGCAGAGTGAATTTGCAGGGAATCTCTGGGCCAGGCTGTTGAAACAGACTGAAGTGTGTACATGGGTTTTTATTTTTTCATGTCAGAAGCAGACTTAGGCTCTGATTTTCCAAGCAGGAAAAATTGCAGTGGAAGGATGTGCCCTTTACCTTGCCTGCAGTACGGAGTGAAAGAAGTTCAAAGTGCAGAAGCTATTCAATGAAGCACAGCACTGCCTTAGTTAAAGGTGTTGCAAAGACTTTAATGGGAGGAGTGCTTTTCTGCTGTTAAATTACTGATGTGCCTCATTTCTAACCCCTGGTAGTTACTCTGACAGCTGCACAGTGATACAAGAAGGTCACCAAGAGAGGCTGAATGCTGCTCACAGGGCTCAAAGATGTGCTGGGGCTGAAGTAAGAACCAGAGCTTCAAACAGGAATTTCTGCGATGCGACATGAGAGCATCCCCTCCCCTTTCCAGGGTATCATCTAGTTTCTTTTTCATCACAAGCTTAAAAAAGCTCAGGTGTGTATTGATGGAGGGATCTGGCCTTAAACAATGAGGATAACTGTGGAGAAGCACAGTTATTTGATATATACGGATTTATTATGCCAAGTCACTAGAGAAAGAGCAGTGGCAAGCGAAGCCCTCCCATAATTTATATTTTGATAACTTCATCAAATTAATGACATGGTATTGCATCATGAAATTCACTTGCAGTTTCTCTAAAACTTCATCTGTGCTCTGCAATGGCACATGAAAAATGCATCCTCTGGCATTACTGCTCTGGGTCAGAGGAATGAGTGATCTCCTGTGAGGAAACATATCTTCACTTCATTGACAGTGCATCACATGCCAGAAGTCCTTGGTGACCTCCAGAGCATCTATTTACATGAGTGACGGGGTATCAGGGCAAAGAAGAACCGGAGGCTAATCAGATACTGCCGAGGAACGCCTCTTCGCTGCAGGGACATGCCACCTTTGCTGACTCTGTGATTGCTGCGGCAGCGTGGAGTTAAATGGTGTCACTGCAAGAGCACGAGAGCCCTGAAAATGGGACAGCCTCTCGGCAGAGCCTAACACCATCCCGTCAGGCCGTGCACCACAGGGCAGCCGATGTCAGAAGGGGTGCAGCGCTGCTGTACCCTGGACTCATGTCAGAAGTGACAGAAGTCATCTTCAGATGCTGCTTCAAACCTCTGCTCTCCTCCTCTCTCTCCCTGCCCGTAGCTACAAATGAAACACAAGGCTTTGTGTCTGTCAGATTTGCAAAATATTTACAGTAAAGATCACAAATTGTGATTTTTGCTAGAAGTGCCACAAGGGGGAAGAATCATGTTATTTACAGGGCAGCATTCCTTTAAAACATTTGGTTAGTTCAATAAAATTAAGACTGAGATTGCCCTACAAATGCTTTATTGGGTGTGTGTGGCGAGTTGACCCTGGCTGGATGCCAGGTGCCCACCAAAGCCGCTCTGTCACTCCCCTCCTCAGCTGGGAAGGGGAGAGAAAGTATGATGAAAGGCTCCTGGGTCAAGATAAGGCCAGGGAGAGATCACTCACCAGTTACTGTCATGGGCAAAACCAGACTCGACTTCCCAAAACTTAATGTAATTTATTACCAATCAAATCAGAGTAGGATAATGAGAAATAAAACCAAATCTTAACATAGCTTCCCCCCACCCCTCCCTTCTTCCTCGGATCAACTCTACTGATTTTCGCTACCTCCTCCAACAAGCGGGGCAGAGGGATGGGGAAGGGGGGCTGTGATCAGTTCATCTCACGTTGTTTCTGCTACCCCTTCCTCCTCAGGGGGAGGACTCCTCACACTCTTCCCCTGCTCCACTGTGGGGTCCCTCCCACTGGAGACAGTCCTCCACGAACTTCTCCAACATGAGTCCTTCCCACAGGCTGCAGTTCTCTCCAAGTCCTCACCAAGGATGAGGAAAAGGCTGAGGTACTTAATGTCTTCTTTGCCTCAGCCTTTAATAGCCAGACCAGGTATCCGCAGGGTATTCAGCCCCCTGAGCTGGAAGACAGGGATGGAGAGCAGAATAAACTCCCCATAATCCAGGAGGAAGCACTTAAGGACCTGCTGTGCCACCTGGACACCCACAAGTCTATGGGGTCTGATGGGATCCACCCAAGCATGCTGAGGGAGCTGGCGGAGGAGCTTGCCAAGCCACTCTCCATCATTTATCAGCAGTCCTGGTTAACAGGGGAGGTCCCAGATGACTGGAGGCTTGCCAATGTGACGCCCATCTACAAGAAGGGCCGGAAGGAGGATCCCGGGAACTACAGGCCTGTCAGCCTGACCTTGGTGCCAGGGAAGATTATGGAGAGGCTCATCTTGAGGGCGCTCGCAGGGCATGTGTCCGACAACCAGGGGATCAGGTCCATCTAGCATGGGTTCATGAAAGGCAGGTTCTGCTTGACCAACCTGATCTCCTTCTATGATCGGGCGACCTGCCTTGTGGATGAGGGAAAGGCTGTGGATGTTGTCTACCTGGGCTTTAGTAAAGCCTTTGACAGTATCTCCCACAGCAATCTCCTAGAGAAGCTGGCGGCTCGTGGCTTAGACAGGGGTACTCTTTGCTGGGTAAAGAACTGGCTGGATGGCCGAGCCCAGAGAGTTGTGGTGAACGGCGTTAAATCCGGCTGGTGGCCGGTCACAAGCGGTGTTCCCCAGGGCTCAGTTCTGGGGTTGGTCTTGTTCAATATCTTTATCAATGACCTGGATGAGGGGATCGAGTGCTCCCTCAGTAAGTTTGCAGATGACACCAAGTTGGGTGGGACTATTGATCTGCTGGAGGGCAGGAGGGGTCTGCAGAGGGAACTGGACAGGCTGGATCGATGGGCAGAGGTCAACTGTATGAAGTTTAACAAGGCCAAGTGCCGAGTCCTGCACTTGGGTCACAACAACCCCATGCAACGCTACAGGCTTGGGGAAGAGTGGCTGGAGAGCTACCTGGTGGAAAAGGACCTGGGGGTCTGGGTGTGCTGGTCAACAGCCAGCTGAACATGGGCCAGCAGTGTGCCCAGGTGGCCAAGAAGGCCAACAGCATTCCTGGCCTGTATCAGAACTAGTGTGGCCAGCAGGAGTAGGGAAGTGATCGTGCCCCTGTACTCGGTGAGGCCACACCTTGAATCCTGTGTTCAGTTTTGGGCCCCTCACTACAAGAAGGACAGTGAGTTGCTGGAGCGTGTCCAGAGAAGGGCAATGAAGCAACCTTAATGATTCTATGATTCTTCACGGACTGCTCCAGCCTGGGTCCCTTCCCCAGGGTGCCGTCCTTCAGGAACAGACTGCTCCAGTGTGGGTCTCCCACGGGGTCACAAGTCCTGCCAGCAAATCTGCTCCAGCCTGGGCTCCTCTCTCCATGGGTCCACAGGTCCTGCCAAGAGCCTGCTCCAGCGTGGGCTTCCCACAGGGTCACGGCCTTCTTCAGGCATTCACCTGCTCTGGCGTGGGGTCCTCCCAGGGCTGCAGGTGGAGATCTGCTTCAGCATGGAGCTCCATGGTTTGCAGGGGCACAGGCTGCCTCACCGTGGTCTTCACCATGAGCTGCAGGGGAATCTCTGCTCTGGTGCCTGGAGCACCTCCTGCCCCTCCTTCTGCCCCAACCTGAGTGTCTGCAGAGCTGTTCCCCTCACATATTCTCACTTCTCTCACCAGCTGCTGTTATAGAGCCACAGGTTTTTCCCCATCTTAACTATGTGATCCCAGAGGCGCTACTGCCATCACTGATGGGCTTGGGCTTTGCCTTGGCCAGCAGCAGATACATCTTGGAGCTGGCTGGCATTGGCTCTGTTGGACATAGGGGAAGCTTCTAGCAGGTTCTCATAGAAGCCACGCCTGCAAGACCCCCACCTCCCCCGGCTACCAAAACCTTGCCAACAAACGCAATACAGTGAGGCAGGGAGGGATAGAGGAGAAAGGATAGAGTTAAACAAATGTCTAAGACCCAAGGAAAGCCCGGTCAAACTCTTCAGACAACTCTGGTTTTGTATCCAGACTTAGCAAACTGAAGTTTTGCATCATACTGGTGCCATAAAAAAATGTCTAGCCTCGGCACAATCAATCCCTTTCATAAGAAGGTATAGTTTTTCTCTTAGGCAAACTGCTTTTGCTTAAGTTTTTCATTAATCTTTTCAACAAAAGATTATAAGGGTTCAGTTTAACAGGTTGCCCAGCTCTACGACTGACAGTACTTACTCTGTTTTTATTAATAAATCACTGAAACCAGCCCCAGGTTTGGGGGGTTGGTTGCCAGAAGCACCCTGTGGCAGCATTGGCTAGTCAAAGTGCCTGCAGGCTCACTGGGTATAATTCTTATTGTAAAAGTTGCTTTTTTCTCATCACTCTATCGATGTCTAAGCACCTTGGTGGAAAATGAAAATCCCAGCCACATGTTTCAGGTTTGTTTCAAGGCAGCAGCACTTGCTTAGCAAGCAGAGCTGTACGTTGTGTTAACACTGCACTCCAGAGCATGAGGATGTGGTGCTAGTTTTTTACAGAAAAGAAGCGGAGGCCAAAACAACCTGCTGCTTCAGATTAGCACATCAGCTTTACAACCTATGAGCTGTAACTGCTAGAAATGTCTGTATACATATATGAGCATCGTTATGCTCGTGGGTTGACATAATGAAGACATGCTTGCATGACGTCGTCATTTGGATGCTCTTAGATAGCTGAGCAATTCAATGAGACAGCGTAATGAAATACGGGGTGCGAGTTGCTTTAAAATAATCATGGATGTTCCCAAACTTTTGCGTGACCGGTTTGACTATAAGAAGAGAAAGATGAGAGGCACTGAATTAGCATTCCTTGGAAATTAGTAAACTGTTGCAGCCCGATCAGGAAGTTTTCTCTCCTCAGGAAAGTAACAAAAGCTGAGTTCATACTGCAAAACATAATGAAGGGTGTTTGTCATATGTTTAAAATCAATGAACTCCAGCTGTTCTCATGGTCCTGGAAGATTCATTTTCAATGAAGAAATATTTCTTCTTGCAGGAGCATTCCAGAAGAGAGACTTCATCCTCAGTGACAGTGTGGAAAGTCAAACTAGATGAGACATAGCTAGTAGAGGCTCTGTGGTGTGCCCTTAAAATAAAAAATTTAACATGCCAAATGAGGATTTTATCCCATTTTCTTCAATTAGAAGATCAGGAGAATGAGGTTTGCCTCTTCTTTTGAGCAGAGGTTCAGCCTCTATTTTGAAAGCTGTCTCCTGCCTCACCAAGGAGCACTTTCTATTACCAATCCATCACGCCAAAGTATCCAGGAGACAAACCAACTTCTGGCACAAACCAGACTAGCCTTAGGGTGTCTATCTAGTAAAACATTGACTTATCTAACCAAGGAAGTATCTCACTAACCAGAACAGATGGATCATATGGGATTTTGGCTTCTCCATCTTCCAGTCCAGATCTGCTTCTTCTTTATCATTCCAGAAAGTCTTCTGGTTAAGCGTCTTGCCTCCACACAGGGATTAAAGATGTTTAAAGGCCCCTTTGAACAGTAGGAGTTGCCTCAGTGGTAGAAGGCATGTTAGGGATCTGGATCTCCAGTTCTGCTGATTATTCCATATGGACATGGTAATAAATCTGTGTTGTGGTGAAGAGGGAAAATTAAATGCAAACTGTGCACCCAGGCAATAAATCTGACTGAACCCTCTTCACCGTTGGAAAAATGTCCCACATACACATACAGGGTGGAAAAGAAATGATTTCATAGTTTCTAGAGTTCCTCATTCCTGTTTATGTCAGTGTCTCCCAGGAAAAAAAAATAATAAAAATTCTAGTGGGATTTTTGAGCTGGAGTTGGAGCCAGCCAGCCAGCCATCAGAAGCGATCATGTCACTCCTAAGAGCAAGCACAGCAAGAAGCAGAAGCAGTGTCAGGGGGAATGGCTTCTGTGTCCAGTTTGCAGGCCTTAATAGTGCCAGCACATGGGTGAATTTAGCCAAGAAACACACTAGAAGAAGCCCACGTGTACTGCAGGCAAATAAAGATCAAATTCACAGAGCAGTTTGGTCACTAGCAATTATTCACACATATTGAGTAAATAACTATGTCAAAAGGAAAGCCGACAAGGGAAGTTACACTTAAGTCTTAGTTTCACATTCTTCTTTTAAGAAATGTAAAAAGAGAATAATGTCTTAGGGAAAGTGTGAGTATTCCTGAAATTTCCTGACATATTGCTGAAATTTCCTTCTATCCAGCGTTTATTGAAAGGATCCCCATCTACAAGTTGGAGCCATGACTTCCCAGGAGCGCAAGGCTCATAACTAATGAAAATGCAATGTTTCACAAGTTTTATAATCTTCTAATGGTGGCATAACCAAACAATTACATGGTCTCACCTACAGTGCTGAATTTAGGTACTGCACTATCTGTATTAAATGGTAAGTGTAAGTTAAGTGCATTGATTTGCATGGTAAAGCTATTAAAAAATGAGCTTTTTTTTTTCTCAGCTTCCTCAGGCCGCACCTTTTTTGTAAAGCTAATTCTTGCCACCAGCTGAAGTAATAAGAAGTGCTTGCCCGCAAATACATTTCTCTATGTCATGGATTTATATTCAGTGATCCTGCTTTGGAATATGTTACTATAAGTTAATTCAATTTACCTAAGCTGATGAAAAGAACATTTTTTAAACTGCAGTCAGCTTTCCTTAAAAAAAGCCAAACAATTTTGCAATCAACATATGCACAAAACGTTCCAGAAAATAATGTATTTTTCTTAAAAATATTTAAATAGGATTTTTTGAAATCTGAATATGCAATATAGCCTGAGTCTTGATGGCTTTCATCTAGGAGTCACAGAAAAATAAGCTAAAAGGGTCAATGGCCTTCTGTCATTATTTCTGATAAATCTCAGTATACTTGAGAAAATCCCAAATCTCAAAGTAGTCAAACAGAATGCAAAAGAAGACTCAAGTAATTACAGGTCGTCTACCCTAATAGCACATTCAGTGTAGTATGTGTGGACAGTGTTAAGACACATAGTTTATGGAAAATGTTTAGTGTAAGACAACCCTGATTTAACCCATTGGAGAGTTTACTTGATAAAAGTAGCTTGCACATATGTATCTTTTCATTATTTTGGATATTTTAGTAAGAGATATGTCCTAAAACTTTGTCCAATTGTGTAATGCAATCAGCTTTGAGACACGCAACATTCTTGATTTAAAAATGAGTACTCTCTGGCACTCCAGTACAAAGAGATCTGTGACCTCGTATCTCAAAACTGGTTGTTAATGAGGGATCATTGTTGAAAGGGGATGTATCTTGGGAGCTTCTGCAGACCTCAGCTCCAGTCTAGCGACAGTCACCTTTTTTGTCGTGGACAAAGAAGTGAAGATAAAAACACTGATGCTAAAACTGGTGGCTGAGACAAGAAGAAAGAAGTAGAAAGATCAGGCTAAGACAGCCAGCCATAATGATCTTGATCACTTGGTAACCTGGCCCTCTTCAGTGAAAATGGATTCAACACAAACCTGCAAAATTTCAGATACAAGACAGGCTAGCAGAATGAAAGGCACTATCCTAGGAAACAAACAAACAACAAACAAAATGACCTAAAGAGTTCAATCACGAAAAAAAAAAGATGACATGATTACATGGTGACATTTCATGAGGAAATACATAGGGCTTAAAATATCTCTAATTGTATAGACATGCTATTACAAGAACAATGGCTGGAAAATTAAGCCAAACTAATTAATGTGATAAACCAGACATATACCTATAACCTGTCTTTGTATATGTGTGTCTCTTTGTGTATACATTTATCAACACAATCCAGAACATACTGAATAGTATGATAGATGCTCCATTGCTGTTGTCTTCAGTCTCTTTCCAGAAGCATTAGCAAAACACATTACTTTGGGGTCAGAAATTAATTATTCCACTCAGTACAGGAATAGCTGGAGGAATTGTAATGGCCTGTTGTTTTACAGAAAGACAGATTTGATGATCCAACTGTTCCTTTAAATCACTGAAGCAACAAGCTAGCACCATTAGCAAGAGTATTGGCAACAGTTATTCAAAAAGCCAATCCCAAGCAAAATATATTCAGTCAGCACAAATGCTCATGTTTCACACATATTGCACTGATGCCCCGAAATTATGCTCTGGAAACACCATGATATAGGAGATTGTGGCCACATGTTCAGACACCCTTGGCTCCTCTGTGCCCAGCGAAGGACTAACTCAGGGATCTGCCATCCTTTCTTTGGCGGTCTTTTTTACTGTGGTTTGTGAAGTGGCCTGGGGAGGCAGTGTGGGTTGAGTGGGCCAAGGGACTGCCCACCATATGGCAGAAGGTTGTACACAGCTTTTTACAAGACTTTGTTTCATATAGATTTTATTCATGCATATTCATTCAATAAAAGAAAGTTACATGTGAAAAGCAGATCCCCAATGCATTTTGTAGAATTTAAGCAGATTTCCCATTTAGATGGCTGAGGAGCAGAGACACGTGGAGAAAGACAAAAGATAGAAATCAAAGGAGATAGATTACAAACTATGTCATCCTCAGTACGTTACTAAAAATTTCTGCTGGGGTTCTTCACGCCTATTACCTTCATGACTTCCAATAACAACAGTAACCCTTGAGAATAGAAGTCTTTATTATATACTTACTTAAGGGCTGACAATAAACCTTGTAGTTTGATACTGATTTTTAACTTGCACATTTGAAGCTGAGAGACCTGGGGCTGTTTAGTCTGGAGAAGAGAAGGCTGAGAGGGGACCTTATCAATGTCTATAAATACCTGAAGGGTGGCTGTCAGGAGGATGGAGCCAGTCTCTTTTCAGTAGTGCCCAGTGGTAGGACGAGGGGCAATGGGTACAAACTTCAGCACAGGAAGTTCCACCTCAACATGAGGAAGAACTTCTTTACCGTGAGGGTGACGGAGCACTGGAACAGGCTGCCCAGAGAGGTTGTGGAGTCTCCTTCTCTGGAGACCTTCAAAACCCGACTGGCCACGTTCCTGTGCAGCCTGCCCTGGGTGATCCTGCCTTGGCAGGGGGTTGGACCAGATGATCTTCAGAGGCCCCTTCCAACCCCTACCACTCTGTGATTCTGTGATTCTGTGATTCTGTGATTTCAGATGCACAAGAATATATTCTAGGACAGTGTGTTGAAACCTTTTTTGACTTGCTGACTCTTAATTTTATTTTTTTTTAAGCATCTAGCCTGCCACTGAATTTAAACCTAGTGACAATAGGCTTGCCTGCTTTAGTTCCTTCTCACAGACTTTAGAAGTAGTCTACAAACCCTAGGTAAAAACACACTGCTCAAGGCAGTGTGAGCATATTGAGTGGTTAGGGCTTGGTGACTTTTATCTTCACGATATATAAGGCCAATCACAGCACAGTAGGAGCACCCAGAAATGCTTGTGCCTGTTGAAATCAGGGAGCTTCCCGGCATTCAGGAGAGCTCTTGCTCCAACCACGATACCCAGTTGCAAGTGGTAAATACTTGATGATACCTATTTGCAGGAACGTGGGTAAAAGGCTAGGAGAGCCATTGACAGGTGACCACGTCCCTCAGTGGGGACACAGAGATGATGGCCCCAAGAAGTCTGAAATGTAGGCACTAGGAAAATACCAGGTGCAGAAAGACGCTAGAGCCTTTCTTCATGTAGGCACCATGATTGCAAGTGCAGCAGCTGGCATCATCTAGAAATCCAGGCCATGTACACCAATACCTGCTAGTGTCTTCAAATATTGCCTTAGCACTGCTTTAGATTTGGAAATGCTAGAGGGGTCGGGTTCGATGGGAGTACTCAGCGTACATCAGCATTTGAAAAAAGACTTTAGCAGGGTAGAAAATGAATGAGTGGGGAAAGCCCAGGACTGAAGTTGGATTTCAGAGGCAGACAGTAAACCTCAGCAGCCAGCAGACAGAAAATTCAAAGCCTGCTTCTGCATACCCTGGTTTTCCTGGCTGCTGGCTACAATAGCAATGCTAGTGAGGAAACTAATCTAGCCATTAAAGGCAGAACAGAGCAGTTTGGGTTGTGATGAAGCACAGATATGTAGTAAAACTGTCAAACTTCACTTGAGCTATTCCACCTTAACCTGGTCCCACCTATTTTTCTATTTTACTTTGCAGAACACACAAGTTCACTATCATTTTACAAACTTCACATGTCAGGGGGCCTCTCTCCTTTGAGGTCATTTGCTTTAGACAATGTAAATGTCAGCTGCCAGTTGTAAGTATTATTATTTATACTGAGCTGTCAAGGAGTGAGGGGGAAACGATGCAGGCAGCTCAATTCTGTCTCGTTAGCTCTCAGGAAAGGTCAGCAGAGCCCTTCAAAAAGGACACACTGTCAAAGCCAAACAGTCTTCCAAAATCCACTCTGCAGAAACAGTGCAAGAGAGCACATGCTTTAAATCCAGCCAAGGTAGCACTAAAGTGCCTTTTTTTTCTGTTGCCAAAAAGCTCCATTAGTGACTACTTGTGGTGTATGAACCGAAAGTGGCCAGAGAATGGACAGAGCTCACACTAGTAATTGCATCCAGCTGCATTTGTTTGCTTTGGGGTTTACTTTTTTTAGCCTTCTGTTTGACCTAACTTACATCTGAGCAGATTTCATCCTCTCATGAATATCCCCACATATCCCCATTTCATCCTTCTGCCCGTACGCGGAGCGGCTCTCCACCCCACGACCTGATGGGAGCAGTGGAAGGCCTTTCTACCCATGCACCATTTCTTACCAAGGTGTACAGCTCACAGCTCTAACACCTGAGGGTAGATTTTGTGCTTGCAAACTTGGCAAAGGAATATGGGGTGTATGGCTGAGAACAGTGAGATTCAAGGCAAATTATGGCATTTAGCTGTGGATAAACTGACCAGAAATTTTATGAGTGCAAAAAGGAGATGCCTTCACAGAGGCTTGGCTCAAATCCCCAAAATACTTAGATGCTTAATTCCCAGGGAAATCAATAGCAATCGGTATCCTACCTGTTACATAAAAGAGGCAGAAAGAAATCACTTTACGTATCCTATCAGAATTGCATGAGCAGTTCTGGGAAGATCTCCCCGAAGGGGACGAGATTAACGGAGGAAAGGCAAATTCCAGATGAATGCCATGAATGACTTCTTGGTATCCAGAGGTGCTCTCCCAAGAACATCCCAGTCTAGAAATGCTGGAATAGTTTCAGGCGTGTTGGGTTTCGGATTATTGAATCCACCTTCCAGTTTTTGGCTTCACCCAATCAAAAAAAATCGGAAAACCCTCACATTTTCCTGAAGGTGTCCAAAAGAGAAGAGAGATGCACTTACTATTGCTGTTACATAATATAATACTTCAAGGAAACAAAAATGAGCAGGGCTTTATGAGCTCTGCCCACATCAATATTTACTGTTCTGGCTCCTCCTTAGCCAGATCCACGTTGTTAAAGAAATGGGATCTGTCCCCAGCAGGGTGTGGGTGAAGCCATATAGGAAGAGTAAGTCTCTCCCTCCTGCTCCTGATTTTCCGATCCAAGGGCAACACTGAGCCAGACTGCATGGTTGCAGAGCCTTGCCCCTCTTGGTGTGGCTACCATTTCTATTTTTATTTTATTGGCACTCTCAGCTGTTCTTTTTCCCCTTGGCCCACGCTGTGCTGGGATCTCAGCTTCTGAGCCCTGCCTACAAAATTCACAGACAGAAAGCACTGAAGCAGAGAAGCATTAAAAAGAAAAGTAGTTTCATGTGCACTTAAACCTGCTGTTACGGTGGGGCCAAGTCCTTTAAGAGAACACCGTGGTGTACTTAAATGGGAGATTGAGGAGCTTGTTTTCACTGCTGTTTCTGATTCTGCCATAGGAGGTCCTCAGGAGCAGAAGCACATGAAGAAAGGCAAAAGCCCACTGCCAGAACACATTTTCGATGAGGTTATCATGGCTTGAAAAATGCACTGCTTGTTTAGCCGTGAGGCTGTTTTCCCTTTGACGCAGAATTTGTCTTTGCTAGCAGATACTGAAAGCGCACTGGGAAGGCTTGCTAGAAGTTGTGCTCATGAGGGAGAGGGAAATGCTGATTCTTTGGTTCTTTCAGTTCTTCACCCTCAGTCATACCCTCTCTGGCCGCGCCAGCGAAGCCCAGCACACCTTCCTGCGGGAAGCAGAGACCGCTCGCCACGGCTCCTCAGCTCCCGGCTGGCGATGAGGAACTGTCTGCTGCTGTTAGGGCTCAAGAGAGCTGCCTGGGGTTTGGCAAGGCTTCCTGCAAGATGCCAGACAAACCCACCACCTGCATATGCCCATCTTCACCTTCCCACCTGTAAAATGGGAGGAGGAGTGTTTACCTGTCTCATACACTGCCTCTTTTTAGGTCAGCGATGACTAGGAAGTGCTTGGGATGAAGGGTTCATCAAAATATCAGGCCTTATCCTTTCACCTCATCATGGGGAAAGGATATTTTTGGCTACTTAACCCCAAAGAATTTTGTCTGGAGTTTATTATTGCTCTGCTTTTACTTATTCCCTGGAGATTTACACCTCCCCCCCCCCCCCCCCCCCCCAATTTTATTCGCTCTTTCTGTCTTGTAATTGTCTTGTTTTCTTACTCTCCAATCACTGCACTGCCTGTGCCTTCTCTCAAGGCTGTGGTTTCATGATAATTAGTACCAAACCTGAGTACTACCTGTCCTAACAGGACAAATGAGATCAAACAATCACTTTCCTGACAAATTAACCCAAGCCCCCATAGCAGCAGCTTCTGGCATCCTGAAGCTTTCATACGAGCTGCAGGAGAGCAGGCGGTACCTGATGTGGTGCGAAGATAAAACAGTGACACAAAGCCAGCTGATAAAAGCTGAATCCGATGATGTTCTCTGCACAAGTGGGAGCTGGCAGAGTTTATTGGTGTCAGATTGGTTTCAGGGAGCTGGAGAGGTTTTGATCCAGTACTAGGAACCCTAACTTTCCTAATCTTAAAGGTCTTGTATTACCAAACTGCAGCCTTACGCATGTAAACACACCAGCTCCTCCATCTCCACTCCTTGCCCCTCACCAGTGGTGGGCTGTGCCCTTTCTCACTTCCCTGCCTGGCATTGCCAGTGCAGGGATGAGAACGGAGTGCGAAGAAAAGCAACGCAGGGCAGAGGGCAATGACAAGGCTTTCATCTGGTCTAACATCTGAGCTGTTAAATTTAGCAGTTGCTCCCCCTATAAATGAGAAATAAATAAAAAGGTTGGGTGTGTGAATCCAGTAGCCGCACTGTACCAGTCCTTGGAGGAGAGTACGTGCATGAAGATCTTGGCCCACCCTGGGGAACCGCGCTTGCTGGTTAGCTACTGGGTCCCCGCATGTGTGTCAGGGCTGCTGTGATGCTCCAGGCTCGTGGCTGGGCCGTGTGTAACTCTCCAAGTGGTGGGGCTGGCCGGGCAGGCATCCCGGAGCTGCCAGTGCTGTGTCAAGCTGCGGGGCCTTGTTGACCACCATGTGTGGCCCCTACATCCACCTGGAGGGCTATGTGAAGGAAGGTCAAACTCTCAACTCCCCCTTTGGAAAGTTTGGCGTTGGGAAGTCTGTTATTTCCATGCATAAAAAGCATTTTGTCTTCTGTGATGGCACCATAGCTCTGGGACTAATATTGTTAATCAAATATTGCAAAAGCAGAGTTCATACACACTGCTATTTTATAAGTTCTGAAAACTTATTTGTAGTTAAAAGAAAAAACAAAATTACACAACCACACAGCTGAGATTTATTGTAAACATGGATTTTTAGAATTAAAAAATTATAGAATTTAGGGGAAAAAGTTGTTACCAAGAGAACAATTTTCATATAGATTAGCTCTGTGGGCAGTTTTATAGGTTTATGTAAGAAATGGAATTAATCCATTCAAGATGCACACTCAGCTCTTTCCCACAAATAAAATAAGGCATCCAATCACATTTTGAAAATAGGAAACAATATGTGTGTTGCAAGTTGGTCTGGCTGTGACTGAGTTAAATTTTAAGTTACTCCCCTCTGTTGCAGATATCCTGATACATTTATCACAGTGAAAATACTGAAGAGCACCATTTCATCATAACAGGAGAAAATAAGCCACCACTTTACCTGGCTCTACGCACTCACTCCCCGTTTCCCTGACCTGTGAACGTCGCTTTACAATTTTTATGCAAAGGAGCCAAAAGCCAGGAAAAATGTGGGTTGCCTTGGTAGAGGAACTGCAGTGTGTGTGTGGGTGTGCTTGCACACAGGCTACGCTGAGCAGACGATTTTTCATGTCCCTCTGGCTCTGCTTGTGCTCTGACAGCAGTGATGGCTTAAATGCAGTGAACAAGTCTGAGCAACGCTCTTGTCTAAGGCTTGCACAGGACCATGTTCAGGCTGTCTGCAGCAGGCACCCTTCTGGCAACCGTTTTCTACAGAGGGCAAACCAACATGGACAGGACCGCCCTGGAGTAGGATCTTTGATGCAAAGGGCCTGGTGGACATGAAAGCAAATGTGGCGAGGAGAAAGGGAAAACCAATTCTCCATGGCAATGGTGTGTAAGACAAGAAGGAAGGGACTTAAATGAAGTGCGACATCACGTGTCCTGTTTAGCCTTTGGAGAAAGCTCTCCCAACATCAGGGATAGCAAGGCATGGGAAGGGAGCTCTCAGGAGGAGTTCAAGTCTGGCTGATCTTGCCTTGATATTTGAGACTCTGCCTGAAGCTGCTTACATCCCTATTTCCTATCATTTTATGAGCTATTCCAGAAAGCAAATACCTTTTCCTGGGATTAAACTAGCCTGATCAGTGAAGTTGTCCCCTGTTTCAGGCCTTGCGTCATACAAATACAATTTTTCTTTTATTAAACCTCAGGGCATCTGGTAGTTTCCCAGGCTATTCCATGTGCTAATGTCATTTGCTTATGTGCAAAAATGCCTGTAATTCCTTGGGAATTTCTGCCTTAGCAGGTAGTCCTGCATCAGCCAGTAAGCAAAAGTCCACAGAAAGTATCCTAATGTCCACGTCACCTATATATGCCCATACAACTAATATGGGGGGAGGGGGGGAAGAGAAACAATGGCAGCTCTATAGCACAGTCTGGCAAAGCCACAAGCATGTAAACTCACAGGCAGCCCTTGCTGAAGAGAAGCTAATCTAGCCCAGTGCTTTCCAACTTTGTTTTCAGATCACCGAGCATTTCCCAGAGGAGAAGGAGACCTTTTTTCTCACTTTCCCTACCTTTCTTTTCCTTCTATGAACCCCTCAGGTATCAGTCCGTGCGCTCAGCTGACCACAGATACTGCTATGGAGACAGCTAGTTCAGACTACGTTTCTGAGCTAATTGGAAATGCCAGGATGCAGCAGGAGAAGAAATGGACTGGCAGTTTCCATGGCAATTCACTACCCTATAAAAAAATAATCAATATAATGATAATAGGAAGTAGAAATTTGTTAGCACAGAGCAGGGAAGCAGGGAGAAGGTTCACAATGTCCACAGCATGTTGATGGTGTTCTTGAGATGCTGAAGTGGAACCAGCAAAACAGAAAACTACATACGACCTGATTTTTAAAAGGTTGGTGCATCCAGAAACATTCCTGACATGAGCAGGAATTGCATGTGTCAGCATCTCTGAAACACAAGTGTTTCATACACTTAACAAGTGTATACATGAATGCAGTATCAGGATATGGACCGTGGCAAGAAACAGCCTGCTCGTACGCAGATTTATTTACAGTCTGTTCCAGCCAACACAATTCTATTTCTAATGAGGTGCCAGAGCCCAGACTGTTTCCTGAGAACACTTACATCAGTAAGGAAAGACCTATAAAACCAGATGAAGATCTTGGGAGGCTTCTTTTAAGACACTATAACCTTGACAGTTATGAAGTAAACAAAGCTGTTTTCACTTCTGTAAGCAGCGATTTTGAAGAGTCAAATATGCTGAGAATTTTTACTCTTAGTACCAGGTATTCGCCCTGTTTATTCTTGTTCAACAGGGTTCATCAAATGCATGCTCTGTTTTGATGTTGTTAAGTGATTCTCATTACATCTTCATGGAACAAATGCCATTTCTTCCAGCTGGATTTCCAAAAGAGCTTGCTGCTTGGCCACATCTGATTTTTACAGAATTTTACTTTACTGCTGTCTTTAATGGAGTCACTGCCATCGGCAAGCGCCTCCCCAGGCAGCGCCACAGGCAGGCTTCTCGCCACCCCTCTAAGAATCTTTGCAGGACTAAGGCACAGCAGTTCCCTCGGTGCACACTGACATGTATACCTCTTCGAACTTGACATTAAAACGTGGCTCTCTAATGCCACATGCAGTCAACAAGGTATTTAAAACGCAGGAGAATGCTTATATTTGCTAATGGTTTTTAACATACTTCAGCGCCGAGAGAGGCCTTCGGAGGAGAGCTCCAGCGCCTGGTGTCAGCCTGTGCCATCTGCTGAACTCGCTCATCCTCAGCCTGTGCTGCGGGGAGCTGAGACAGGGTGGCTTTTGTTCGGGGTGTGCACCTCCGCGGGCGTGAGAAGGAAGGCACGGGTGCGGCTAGGGCAGGGGAGCTGGCTTTCAGTACAGCCAGCGGTACCAGGCGGGGAAGGGTTTTTCTACCCTGTGGTCAGCCGTGCTCGCCGTCTGTCCTCGCCCGCGTATCGAGGTAGACATCCTCCTGACGATGGGCTGGGGGAACGGAGAGGACGGGCCGCAGGGTACGGGGTGGGAGCACGTGTGGCACCGGCCGGCGCCTGCGGATGAGTTCCCGCAGCTCGCCTGGCTAACCCGCTTCTGCACGGCCTGGAGCGGCTGCCACCTCCTGCCGCCGGCCCGCTGGGCTCCAGCCGAGGGCCTCCAGGGACGGCGGCAGTGAGCCACGTCTCCGCAGGCAAGGCCTGTGCATCTCTGTTGTGTGTGCGGCCTTGCCTTCCCCGCGCCAGCGAGGGGATACGCCACGAACCGTGTAGGCGAAGTGCGAGCGCCCGGCATTGAGCAGCGCCCGACAGATTAAAAGCAGCGACAGGCTCTCAGGCAGGCACCTTGTGAAGGTCATGACAGCGAGACGTCCGACGGACAGCCCTCCCTGCGGTCTCAGCCTTGCTGTCACGGCACGGCTGACGTGCAGGTGAAGTCTCTGCCCTGAGCGTTTGGTGGTACTGGAGGATGTGGAAGGCTGGCTGCGTTCAGCCTCTGAGGCGGAAGGAGCCAAGCCATAGGAACTAGCTGGAAACCAGCCCCTTCCCAGCCAGCCGGTGCCCGGCAGGGATCCGGGGTCCCCCAGGCAGAGGGGGCACGCATCGCTCCCTCACCAGAAGAGGGTCTCCTTCTCCTCCCCCTCCGGCTCCCGCTCTGGGAGTGCAGCCCCTCCAGCAGCAGCGCAATACCGGGCTGGTCAAGCTGCACCTCAGCTCCCCACCTGCTACCGGATGGTGTACGGCCACAAGCATGTATCCCACAGCATCCAAGCACTAGTCCATCCAGCAGCAGGCAGCGCTGCAGACGCAGGTTGGTGAATTCCTTACTACATGATGGTCCTTCTCCTCCCCAGTGACAGTTAATAAACAAAAATACTAGAATGATCCTTCAAAAATAGTTCTACTATAAGAGCATGTGGTTGCAATTACTGACTTTATGGACAAGACTGTTGTTTTTGTTTCCTTCCATCTCCTCTGTGTTATAGGAAACATGCCAATTTTCAAGCATCTTGCCTCATTACTATTGGAAGGAAATTCCCAAAAAGCAGTGTTTGTTTAACACAGGCTTCTGAGCCCATCCCGAGTCACCCCCAAAAACTGGGCTGGAACAAAGCTGAATGAACTGAAGTTTCTAAGAGTTGCGGGCTTTCCCTTGCTTCTTCTCTTTCATTCTTCCTTGCTCTCCATTACACTAACCTCTTGCATGTTTTATTTCCCTCTTTCTTTTCCAGATCCTTCTCACACCAAGTCCAGCCTTCCTTCACCTTCTTCCTTTATCTTTTCCTCTGTACCATCTCTCTTTTGCCCTCAGCTTCCGCGCCAGTCCTCATGCCATCCCTGACGCTGGTGTGCTCCCCATGTCCCTCTGCTCCCTCAGACAGTTCCTTCCATTTCCCAGCATCTGATTTCCCTCTCAGGAGTCTGAAGTCACCCTGTCTCCTTATTTTCCCCCTTCTGACCTCCTTTCCATGGTGTCCCATGTCACCATCTTTCCCCCTTCCTAGCCCCCATCCTTACCTTGTCCCCCAGCCTTCCGTCCCTCTGCTCAGCCGCCCTCCAGCATCCCTCTCTATTCCCATTTATCGTCGGGGGGGGCTTTCCTCACAAGGTCCCTCCCATTCCCCATTGCCTCCATCCACCACTCCCAGCCCTCTCTCGTGCCTCTTTTGGTCGCTGCCGGAGCTGAGGTCTCCATCCAGCAGTGCTCTATCGCTCTCCCACGCACCAGCTCATGCTCCGGTGGGGCTGACACCGATGCGGCATGCGGGGTCCGGACGGCCTGCCGCGGGGCTGTTGCCGTGCCGGAGCAGGCAGCGCTGGCTGGAGGCATCGGCATGCTCTTTCCACCTCCGTGCTGCCCCGGGGAACCGCTGTCAGAGCCAACAGGCACAAAGCAATGTGGGCTCCAGCCCTACTGTGAGAAGTTTGTTTATAATAAAAACAGTCCTGATGGATTAGGGGAAGCTGCCGCTTCCAACAAACACATCAGATTTCAATATTAGATGGGGAGAAGTGGCCAAAGTAACACAACCCACGAAATACCTTTGAACTTGAGTTTTTGGCACAATGGCAGTGGGCACGGTGTTGCATTCTGCCACCAAATCAGTCCCGCTTGCATGGCTAAACCACTCCTGCTACTACTGCTAAGGGTAACTGCAGAGTCCTGCCTCCCACCAGAGAATCTGGGAGTACAATACAAATTCTAATTAATGAATTATCAGAACACTGAGGGCAGATAAATATTTTTATTGTACTCTCACAGACAAGGATTCAGATCAGGCATGGGATGTGTTTCCAGTGCCACTCGCCACCTTCATTCTCACATCCTTTTGGTACGAGAAAGATAGTCTAGCAGGTTGGTGTGAGCCTTGGTAATCCAGGAAGGTGGGACTCTGGGCAGTCACTGGAGCCCTCAGAAAATTAAAATGCATTTTCTATAACAGTATTTTTGGTTTAGAGTTTTGGGGATTCTTTTTTTTTTTTTCCTTTTGGAAGCATGAACACTGACAAAACTTGAAAATGCAAATATCTGTATTTAGGATATTTCTATGTTCAAGAACTGAACTGTTTTTTAAGGAAAATTTGCTCTCTTACAGTGCAAGGCTTGCATCTGCCACCTTTGGTGAAACCACACTGTCACATACCTGTCACGTGTAGACACGTGTGCACACGCAGTCAGAGTGCTCCTCCTAGACAATGCACTCAACACACCCCAGAGCACCAGTTTCTAGTCTTTGCAGTGCCAGAACAGTTCATTAATTCATAGATTTATATCTTTCTAGAAGGGAGAGCGAAAAAAATGAAAGTAAATGGAAAATATTAGAAAAGTAAATGTACATGCTTATAAATTTCCAATATTAATTTATTTTGTGATGTAATTCATTATAAAAAAACTATTGACTCAAAGTTGGTTTGACTTTCAGGGAAGTTCTCTGGCTTCTGAATGCCCATTACTGGCAATCTCAAGTCTGTGCATGTACTGACATTTCAAGTCTGTACAGAGTGTTTCACTGCAGTTCAAAACAGCTCCCAGAAACTGGGTGACCAGTCTGGGTCAAGCCAGTAGCAAATGGATGGATGTATGGGGAGAGTGGAATGTAGAGCTACACATGGAGTTAGGGAAAGGTAGACAAAAACATAATGGAAAGACACAAAGTGTAGCATGAAGAGAAAAGAATTAGACCAGCCGTGAACAAGTGAAAGGGAGAACCAGAACATAAATGCTGATGAGCAGAAACAAATACAAATACAACTACTAACCTCAGTGCTGCCCAGTGCAGACATGAGATAGGTGCAGGACTAAGCCTCATGTAGACCATGAACAGGTTTGTTGCTCTGGAATGAACTGCTACCCTATAGATGAGAGAGAGAGAGGGCTGTACAGGGCTGTTCCCCTCCCACCATAGGGCACTTATGTGGAGGAGAGACGTGAGGAAATCAACCTATTGAAGTTCTATCTTCAAGAGTGCACAAGTCCAGAGAGTTTTGCCTGTCCTAAACCAAGACTGCATGAGAGCCGTGACTGCAAACCAGAGATGTGATGTGCAGTTCTCCTGACTCAACGGGAGCAGCCACCAGCTGCTGTTAGCAAAACCTCATGAAAACAAGAGGAGCAACCCATGAAGGCTCCACAGCATGTTGCGATGCTGAAGTTTGCTGAGTCACAGGCCTGGACTGAGCATATGAGCTAAAGACAAATGTGTGTTGACAGCAAAAACCGAAGAGAAAGCATGGGTTTTCCTGGGAGGCAACAGAAACTGGGCTTCATGGGCAGAGAGCTTGCTGGCGTGCCAGGCTGGGGGCTGCTGAGCATGGGAAATGCCAAATCCTTACGACTGTGCTTAGGAGATCAAGGCTTCGTGCTTTGTAGGTTAAATAAATTCACACCAAAGGACACGATTCATGTAACTGATTGTCCCTCATGATGGAAATTATACCAAATATCAATTGACTGCTCCAGCTGGACATGATATCTCTTATTTCAACACCTCCTCTCTGCTGGCCACCAGGAGAAAGCAAGCCAAGAAAGCAAATCCAGTGCATTTTTACATTGCAACTGTTTCACTCAGAACTAGCTGCAAAGCACTAGTAAGATCAAAGGCTAGACTTGCTTTTCACTATTTTCACTGTTCGCAAAACAGGTCAGGAAATGCACTGTTTCAGACCAAAAGGTGACTGCTGTCTTCTGGGTCTGTCGCTCCGAAGCAGGAGCCTTTGCTGGTTTACCTGCAGACTGCCACCGCCACTGCACTTGGAGAGTGTTTCCACCCCTTTCTGGTGGTTGTCAGAGGCCGTGCAAAAGGCGTGCCAGTACCCTGGCTTGCTAGGGAAGAATTTGTTTTCTTCGTATGGGTTAATGTGCTGAGGATTTTACACGCCGAACTGCTCAGTGTGGGGTTCAACAGACCCCAGAGCCGTTACAGCAAGGGGGCAGGACGCAGCTGGGAAGGAGGGGTGCAGGGAAAAGGGAGAAGGCAAGTCAGCCAGCGACTAGGCTCTCAAGCAGCCTTAATTCATCTAAGTACCTAGGGGGATGAAATTCTTTACGGTTAATGCTTATTTCTATTTTAGTCTAAAAGGACAGTCCAGATAAACAAACAGTCTCCTTGAAACAAACCCTCGAATTCTCCTTCAAGTCTGACCTGCATGAACCAGATGGGGCTTCATCTGCAGTTACACAGATCTGATTTCACACTGTCATCAAAAGGGACGAGACTGGCCCTGCTGCACATGTCCAAAGCCTCCCTTGCACTGTCACCAGCAGAGGAGGGGATGTACAGCAAACTGAGTCAGGGAATGTCTCAGACCGAACATGAGTCTATTTTTCCTCTGGGTTGGTTTTCAGCGGGACCTCTCCCCGGATCCTGCCTGCCAGGCGGGGGCACAGGCATTAGAGCTGGGAATGTGCAGCTGGGAGTAAAGTCCCTTTTGGCGGCAGCGCACGCTGCAGTCTGCGTAAGCAGCACCCTCTGACGCCGATGGCATCACAGGGCAACACTGGCGCCAGCCACCTTGGGCCGTGTGTGCCTGACCTGCAGGTGTGTGTGTGTGTGCATGTGCATGACCATGTCCCTCTCTAGGTCCTTTCCCATAGACATAACAGAGTTGCCTTCCCAGGCATGGAAACTGGTACACACATGATTTTTTTCCTGATTTGGCAAAGCTTCCCCATCTTGCTGCCATTAGCACATTTTTTCCTTTCAGTGGTCCAGCCCTGGAGACCACCCTGAGCTCTTCATGGGATATGTTTGGCAGCTACAAGGGTTTGCATGCCAGTTGGATTATATTTTATATATCAGCAGCCGTGCCTGGAACAGTGCCTGATCTTTTGGCTTCCTTTCGTGGTGACCTTCTCTTTCGTTCAACTGCTGCATGCTCTGATGCCCATCAGTCTGCCAGGTGCCAGGGAAGCAGCAGCAGGACAGAAATCCTCCAAGGATGTTGCCCTTTCCACATGAGTTCAGGCACTGCAAGGAGGTTGATGAGGAGTAGCTTATGAACAATTCAGCTCTTGTTGGACAATGTCCTCTGTCAAGCAACAGGCCAGCAGGAGCTGCTGGGTTTGACAGCTTTGGCTTGTCTGAGTTAACGGCCATGCAGTCAACCCAGCTCTTGCCCATAAAGAACAATGAGAGCTCTTGGCGTCCCTTGGAAATGATATATGTCCTTTGGCTTGTATCCCTGTGAAAGTTTGTGTGTTTGTACAGATCCTGCCCTTGCTGTACAGCAATTTGGGTGTGCTCTTTAGCACACTCTCATGCTGCTGTAGGCCACCTCTTTACACAGTATGGTGCTTAAAAATCAAACTCATATCCCACACTGCATGGACCAAAGGATAGTGCCTACATTTTCACAGACCGGAAGACCCTGCTAGCATCAACCATTCCCTACAGATGCAACAGATGCTAATCTTTTACATGGGTCTGCAGGCTGCTAGCATAACCTCATGGGCCATATGTAGTGAGGAGTGGGACACACATGTTCTCCTGGGATCCACAGGAACCTGATGTGAGATGATCCAGCCAGACTTTACCCACTCCAGCAGCCCCTCCTGCACTTTGCCCCATGTGTTGGGAACAACATGCATTCTTTCCTCTGGATATATGTTTTGCTTTCACCCTGGAGACACCTTAACAGCTAGCAGCTCATGATAGATCATGGTCACTGAAGACATGGGATGAAAGCTCCTGCAGGGAGGAGGCAGGAGCACAGCTCCATGGTCCTGCTCACAGCTGCCACTGAGGCCACAGGGAGCACAAAGCACAAGAAGCACATCACAGAGGAACGTGGCTGCCTTTAGCACATTTTACATGACGAAGAAAGTGTGAAAGACCTTGAAGTAGACATAAATTCTGTATCAACTTGATTGGTGCTTTTACTGCCTTTTTTGCTCTAAATGACAGCCAGGCCCAAAATATCCAAGCTAATATATCATAGCAATATAATTTCACGTCATGTCATACTGTGAAGGACAAATGAAAGATCTAGTCCTGAAAAAATATTTAGTACCTTCATAAGACTCTCAAGCAGCCCTCGGTGGCTATTTATAGCAGGTGCACATTGCTCTGTGGTGCACTGATGTCCAGGGTCTGCTGTAGCAGAAGGATGCACAGTCTGGAGCAAGCTGTATTTGCTCATGGCTAGTAACAACAGAGTTTATTGTAGGTCTTCTTCCACTGCTGTTTGCTCACTTTTAAATACTACTCACTTACTCTGCCACAAGAGTAGATAACTGCTACTAACAAGCAGAATAAATTATACTCCTAAAGTAATTTCTACTGAAATGCAGACCCCTCCAGGATGAATTACTTCAGCTTAGCTCTGCATAGCTATGCTAGGGTGCAAGCAGGGACAAAATAAAGAGTGTATTGGAGTATAGGAACTTGAAAGAATTGTCACAAGTGTCTCCAGGAACATGATCCTTTTCTTCTTTTTCAGTTGAATGTTCCCTTCGCCATCACCTTTGGTCACCTTGGGATTTTTAACTACCTGCTTCATGTCTCAAAGGAGGGTTCTGTATAATAGTAAGCATCTGCTAACCTCACCTTTGGGGCTCTGTGAGGTTACTCCAAACATTAGAGCAAATAGACTTGTTCAAGAGCATTAACAAGTTGATATTTCCTGTGGGAACGCATCATGCTGCCATAGCATCGGTCTTGGCCTGTGTACACCTCATTCTTGAGATGGCAACTTTCTGCGTCCTCTGCAGAAAGCAGACTCTGAATCAGAGGCTTCGTGTGATACTGCACTATCACCAACCTGCAGCAACAACTCTGGAGACAGCAGTCTCAAAGTCAAACCTTCCATGGCATTCAAAGCAAGGGATAGCAAGAGTATTTTGGCAGCACAGTAGTTTCTTTCCAGCTGTGCTTGCACTGCATTAGCCTAAAGGTGCTTTCCTGCTTATGTGCCTGTTAATATGTACCTCATTCAGCTGACTACAGTTTAAAGTGAATTGGGTCTGGCAGAACACAACCCTTGCTTTCCGCTGCAAGCCTCCTTGAGAAAGGCTCTCCTGGGACTGCATGTTCCTGGAGGTAGTGGAGGGAAAGCTGCAGAGCTGGGCACAGAGCCACTTCTGCAGGGAGAAAAGACTCATGTAGTGCCATCTGTCCTGTAAATGTTTTTGGCAGTGTAAACATACATACCACATCTTCAATGTGTAGCACTCCCCATACAGAGAAAGCTAACACCCCTTGCTAAGTCACCCCCCTTTTTCCTTGGATTTCACTCCGCTTGGATAGATTCTTACAGAAACGCCAAACGCTAAATTCTCTGATTGGCTTTAGTCCCCGTCATTTCTGACAGGCCTAAGTTAGTGTGCTAACAGGAATGCATGTTTAGTGCTTTGTTCATGATTGTGCAATGAGGATGGAAAAGCTGTAATGACTGTTCCATGATGCAGACACTATAAATAGAGTGTATGGAAAAGGGTGCTCTCTAATGCATTATGTTCTAATCAATAACAACAAACTGAGTCCAATTATATTTTATTGTCTCTGATTGAGAAAAGTATTTACATTGCAGAACTGCTGTGAGTCACAGCAGTGGTTTAGTCAGGAGTCAGATTCAATTAGGAGTATTTCAGACTAACGGCTATTGTTTTCTGCAGTCGGGAGCTGTACCATTCACCAGCCTTGCTGCAGTCAATATGTAGGCCTTTCGTTGAACTCACACTACTTACATATATGGCTGTCTTCACAAGAGGTTACATGAACCAAAAGGTTCATATCTTGGCTGGATGCAAACCCCAACAAACATAAGTATCCTTTGTGTGGGGAAGTCTAAAGATCCCAAGTGCGTATGATCCTTCAAGATTTTTTAACCTAGGAAAACAAGAGAGAGAAGAAAAGTAAAAGGGAAGAGAGAAAGATGACAAGTCAAAATGATTTGCCCAAAGTTGCAGAGCAGATGAGTGGCAGAGAGAGGGAAAAACCCCCATGTTTCCTAACCTCTCCACTGTTAGGCCTGACTGCAGTCCTTGGGTACCATGTTTTATTTTCACAACAGTTTGAGCTACGTTGCATTACCTTGTATCTATGGCAGCCTAGCAGCTGCTACACAGAGGATTACTAGTGATACCCAGGTCTTAGCTGACACGTGGCAATTAATCAACAATTTAGTCATGTGGCAGAAACCTCATGTGTCCATGTGAGCTTGAGGAATACTTTCAGAGAACATGAGCAACCTGCGGACTTCAAATGCTCAGAGCACCAGCAAACAAAATCCAAATACTGTGTACTAACAGTGAGAACTGGACTCAGATAAGCACATAATTTCAACTTTCAGTGATTTTCCCTCTTCAAAAATGATAAGGAACACTGAGAAAAGTGCATGTTTTATCTTTCTTTCCTAACAGGTTTAAAAGCTTGGCTAATGCTTTAAAAAAAAACCACCTTCAATTATATACTGCAATATATTAACTACAATGGTAATTATTATAATTTCATATATCTACTTTCCATAGCTGCATTTACATCCCTGTTTTTTCTGGAGCAGTTAATGCTTTCTGGCAGCCAGTGAGGATGACTTATTGGGAGGTGGAAAGCAGAGAGGCAGAACATATTTCATATTCCAGGAGAGCATTCACATCTATGTGGAGGTTGCCTACAGCAACTAATAGTATAAAATTCCTCTCTGTCTCCATAAAATGGCAAATTTGAAGACACTGCTTGTGCTTTCTTGCTTTTTTCAACTGCCAGGCAAGGGGAGAAACATGCAGAGGGAGATAGAGAGGCAGCGAGAGAATTAGGTAGCAATCGAGACCAAAATACAAAGTAGCCTCAGAGATAAAATAAACAGATTCATTTGTCTCTTGGACACAGTTATCCTTTGGTCAGAGGAAACTGACTGTTGTCAGTGAGTTACAGATGTCAGAAGCTAGGACCTGAAAATATCTATTAGTACAGTATTGGCAGGCTGGACCTCAAAATAGCTTTGTGTTTGGGAAAGATGAGGTTGGCTCGCTCTTAGTCTGTACCTCTTGACTGTTGAGATTATGGACTATGACTGTGTCCTGGAGAGTTCCTAACATCTGGACCCTGATTTCCAGTGAAACTGTGTGTCATTGGGAGGGACATGTTGCCAAAAGTTGTTTTTCCCCACTTTGGAAAGTCTCAGTACTCGAGTACCCAAAGCAAGCACAGGTACCAAGTTATATTTCTACTGAGGAAGTCCAATGGTTCTTCTGACATAAAATGTGAATTCACCAGGGTAAATACATAAACATTCAATGTTAGGCGGTGGTCACACTTGATACTTTCAATACCAGACAATGGTTAATACATCTGCTATGACCTAGTCATTCAGAAATGAATCACTGCTGATCTCTTGAACTTGGTGAGCCTATGAATTCATGTGGAAGAAGGTTTATCGCATTTTGCAGTAAAGTGTCTTTTAATATTTGCCTGCACAGTTATAAGAAATGCAGGCTGTAGGATGCCTCTTGGTGTGATAAATTGCACTAGAGTATTTCAAGGTGCAGTAGTTGCAAATATTTTAGTTATAACATTTCCAGCGATAGTTTCCATCTGATTCTGCCTACAGTAGGAACTTTCAGCACAAGGACAAACAAATTGTTTTTCTCTCTCCATCTCATCCATTTAATGCTGTACACTGTTCATGCCCACAAGTTCTGATCAATGTGTGTTTGTATGTGTCTGGCATGATGCAGTCCAAATTTCCTCTGGTGCCTCCAAAAAGTACTCAACTAGATTTGCATTTCTCACATTAAAATGCATGTCTCTATTCTGATGTTTTTAAACGATTACCCAGCATGTGATTACCCTCCTGCTTTATTTTGTCAACCCTATTTTAAAGGGCATCTTTTTCTGAAGCCTAGCTTGGCAGAGCGCTAAATACTCTCTCGTAATGTAAGAGAAGGGTTCACTTACTGAAACAGTTACCCACCTAAAGACTTCTTTAACAAAGCTAGGGATCAGAAGCGTTAAACAGGATCAAGGTTGAAGCAACAGCATTCTGTACACTGCACGATTTAATTATCATCACCTTTAAAGGGAGACAGGGTTACATTTTACCAAACAAGAAAACTAGCAACTTTAAATGCGACTGTACCACAAAAATTTCATAACAGCGTGTTTCAGAGCAGGGGCTAACGTACTTTGTACCTGTGCAGGCTGAACTTGCATCCCTGCTTTTGGCTTGAACTTTCAACCATTGCTTGGCCCATGGCAGGTGGCTTTTCTAGGAAGAGCTAAGGAGATTATTCCTAGGCTGGGTCCAGGATCGACTCCCACCCATGGTCTGGCAATGGGGCATGGGATGCTGTGCATAGCAGGGAGGTGTGCCAGGGAAGTGGCTGTAGTGCAGGGCTCACATCAGGGAGCATCATCTGGCTCTCCCTGGAGCCACGTCCCGAGAAGCTCCCACTGGCAAGTGGTGTCAGCAAGTGAACTCAGCCCCATGGTTATCTGGGGGCTGTTCCTGAGCAGCTGTGCAAGCCCAGCCAATGAACTTCTTATGAGCAGGAATAACTTTTACATATATATTTCAAGTGCAGCTTTCAGCTAGATTTTCCCTATATAATTTCACTATTTGTCTGACCCTGAGGAACTTCTAGTATTTCTACTAGTCATTGGCAAAACTCCCATGGACTTCAATGAAAGTTAAATTTGGCTACAGAAAGAGACATGTCATTTAGTCTGTGTGATGGTTTTTTGGTCTCTCATTAGCGTTTGCTGCCCACTGCTATACAAAACAAAATGACAAGTTTCTAAAAGGAAAGATTATTCTTTTGTATGTGTGTTTTCTAACCATACAAGTAACAAATAGACACGGTAATTTCACTGCCTGCAAGTGAACGTCTGGAGCTTCTTGAAAATCATCTTTCAGAGGCACCACGTGAACCTGCTGGCTCACTAATTGGGACCCAGGTGCTAATTCCATGACTAAGCTGTGTTGAAGTGACTCAGAGACAACCACAAAGTGACATTCCGTGGCTTGGCATGTCTCAGGTCAGTGTGTGCCGCAGCTCCACTGTTGCAAGGATGTGCCCCAGGGCATCTGTAATCCATGTTAGGAATTAACTTGGTGTCGGCAAAAAAACCTCTTCCTAATTTGCAGCAGTGGTGAAAAGAGCTGATGTATGTCAGAATACAAAAAGAAGGGAATGGAGGACAGTATGAAATATGCTCTGTGTCATTTGATAATCCAGGGAGAGTTTCTTATCCAAAACACATTGTTTACTCCTGCCTTTTTTGAGAGGACAGAATGGTATTGGAGGCAATTCCAAAGCATAGAGGCAAGGCAAAATTCCCCTTAAAGGATGCTTGAAAATTTTGTGACCATTTTCTTAGACTGAATAAAAAAGTTTGAATAAAAAGAAACAAGATTGAAAGTACATAAAATGACCCAGGCAGAGAAAGTGAATCAGGAAGTTGCATTCATTCTCTTTCATAAGAGCAGGGGGAGAAATGAAAGAAAAGCAGGTGAAAAAATGTACATTTTCACCATACGCACAGCTAATCGATGTTGCCATTAAAGCAGGCAGCTCTTAAGGCAGAAATGCAAGTTTTGTACACCTACAGCTTAAAGCAGCTTCCAGAATTGTAACAGTACAAGTAAGCAGGACACAAATCCCGATCTTAGTTGGTGGTGGATGTGAGAGGTATGGGTTCAATTTTCTTCTCTACTCTGTAATCTCAGTTTGGCCAGGGAGGGAGGAAAGACAATAGCTGGCCAGATGCTGAAACGTGGTTTGGAAATCTGACTCCCATGAGAAGTCTCTAGAATTACACAGTTCAGTGCTTTTAAAACATGGGTCTCTCTGTGCCTCTGCTCTCCAGCTACAAAGTGGGAACAATGGCATGACACTCCATCCAAAAAATATGAAAGGGCCAATCCATCATTGTGCACAGATACATATTCCTGTATCCAAGAATAGGAGAAAAATTATCTTCAGAATAAATTAACTCCTACTTCCCCATGCTCCTACTTCTGGGTTGCTTTGTTGTTTGGTGGTTGTTGGTTTTTTTCTCCTTCCCCTAAAGTACATGAAGTTGGGGGGGAACACTGTCACCAAGGTTGAGGAAAAGGCTGAGGTACTTAATGTCTTCTTTGCTTCAGCCTTTAATAGTCGGATCAAGTATCCTCAGGGTATTCAGCCCCCTGAGCTGGAAGACAGGGATGGAGAGCAGAATAAACTCCCCATAATCCAGGAGGAAGCACTTAAGGACCTGCTGTGCCACCTGGACACCCACAAGTCTATGGGGTCTGATGGGATCCACCCAAGCGTGCTGAGGGAGCTGGTGGAGGAGCTTGCCAAGCTACTCTCCATCAGTTATCAGCAGTCCTGGTTAACAGGGGAGGTCCCAGATGGCTGGAGGCTTGCCAATGTGACACCCATCTACAAGAAGGAAGGGCTGGAAGGAGGATCCCAGGAACTACAGGCCTGTCAGCCTGACCTTGGTACTGGGGTACATTATGGAGAGGTTCATCTTGAGGGTGCTCACAGGGCATGTGCAGGACAACCAGGGGATCAGATCCATCCAGCACGGGTTCATGAAATGCCGGTCCTGCTTGACCAACCTGATTTCCTTCTACGACCAGGTGACCTGCCTTGTGGATGAGGGAAAGGCTGTGGATGTTGTCTACCTGGACTTTGACAGCGTCTCCCACAGCATTCTCCTGGAGAAGCTGGCGGCTCGTGGCTTAGACAGGTGTACTCTTCGCCGGGTCAAGAACCGGTTGGACAGCTCAGCTCAGAGAGTTGTGGTGAACGGAGTTAAATCCAGTTGGTGGCCAGTTACAAGCAGTATTCCCCAGGGCTCAGTTTTGGGGCCGGTCCTGTTCAATATCTTTATCAATGACCTGGATGAGGGGATCAAGTATTCCCTCAGTAAGTTTGCAGATGACACCAAATTGGATGGGAGTGTTGATCTGCTCGAGGACAAGAAGGCTCTGCAGAGGGTTCTGGGCAGGCTGGATCAACTGTGTGAGGTTTAACAAGGCCAAGTGCCGGGTCTTGCACTTGGGTCGCAACAACCCCATGCAACGCTACAGGCTTGGGGAGGAGTGGCTGGAGAGCTGCCCCGTGGAAAAGGACCTGGGGGTGCTGGTTGACAGCCGGCTGAACATGAGCCGGCAGTGTGCCCAGGTGGCCAAGAAGGCCAACAGCGTCCTGGCCTGTAGCAGAACTAGTGTGGCCAGCAGGAGTAGGGCAGTAATCGTGCCCCTGTACTCGGCACTGGTGAGGCCGCACCTTGAATCCTGTGTTCAGTTTTGGGCCCCTCACTACAAGAAGGATGTTGAGGTGCTGGAGCGTGTCCAGAGACGGGCAACGAAGCTGGTGAGGGGGCTGGAGCACAAGTCTTATGAGGAGTGGCTGAGAGAACTGGGGTTGTTTAGCCTGGAGAAGAGGAGGCTGAGGGGAGACCTTATCGCTCTCTACAACTACCTGAAAGGGGGTTGTGGTGAGATAGGTGTTGGTCTCTTCTCCCAAGTAACTAGCGATTGAACAAGAGGAAATGGCCTCAAGTTGCGCCAGGGGAGGTTTAGATTGTATATTGGGAAAAATTTCTTTATGGACAGAGTGGTCAAACATTGGAACAGGCTGTGCAGGGAAGTGGTGGAGTCACCATCACTGGAAGCGTTCAAAAAACATGTAGGTGCGACCCTTCAGGACATGGTTTAGTGGGCATGGTGGTGTTGGGTTGATGGTTGCACTTAATGATCTTAAAGGTCTTTTCCAACCTTAATGATTCTGTGATTCTGTGATTCTGTGATGTTGCTGACTGCTACCAAGGTCTAGCTGGGCTTGTACTGCAGCAGCAGTCCTACTCCTGGAGGAGATTATTCTAACGTCACAGAGTCAGGAGAGCAGTAGCAGTGCTTGACCAGTCTTGCCTGCAATTCAGCATTCCTCTCCCCTCCTGTGTTTTTTAAAATTCAGCAACTGAACTGATATCCATACTTTTTCTCCAGCATGGACCTTCAATAGAAAAGGTGGCCAAAGTGACCTCAGAGTGAATCAAGGAGCCAACTTTTGTCAATAATGTGTTGATCCTTTACTTATGTTCCACACACAGATACAATGCTGAAACTACAAGTCCCAGCATGCAATATCACATCTTCATCAAAATGGACTATTGGTTGCATAGGGAGTAAAAATCTTGGTAATAAAATATCTTTACTTATGATTATGTGAGCAAACATTATCAGATTTGGTATTGCTGCCCCTGCAAACTGTGTTTGAGGCATTTGGTATAGCAAAATTCAGAAGTCAGCAGGTTCAGGGCACCAAACAGCTACTAGATTCACAGCAGAGGAGAAAAAAGGGTATGCAGCACTTTTTGACTGCATTCTGCAGTATATACTGGTATATAAACCACACAGCAAATATCAGAAGACACAGTTTGGCATTATGTCTGACCATGCTTGAATAATCAGGTCAGTCTTATTTGTTGCTGTTCCAGTCTCTCCTACAAATACTAGCTTTCTTGTTTTATTCTGATTCATGCAGGCCCCACAACCATCTGCGATTTGGCAGCTTCTACTGAGTTAGAAAATGTCAGCAGGAGAGGGGAGGGGTGATTAAAGAGAAGAGGAGAGACAGAAAGTTTTCCAGCCATCAGCTTGCCTGCCTTTTCAGTGTGCTTTGTGTGAGCTCTGCTGGCAATACCTACAACTTCTTTCTTTCATTAGAACATCTGATGTGCTAACTGTGTCTGCCCAGCACTTGATTAAAGACGTGTTTTTAACTGAGAAGCATGCAATTAAATGTGAGGGTTGTATGGATCCAAGACCTTAATCAGGGGCAGGAGAATAAAGTATTGCAGATTTGGAACCTGCTGCACGGAACTCATACTGACAGTCACAGACCAGTTTGGTTTTGAATCCAATATGCCTTATATGGTAAATTCAGCAACATTTTAATAACTTTATCCACTACCTTGATAATAAGAAGTTCTTCTGATGACAGTCTGCAAGACTGTCCGCTGGCCTTTGGGATATTCACAACATTTTCCCAGAAGTAGGACCAACACTCAGCAAATTTTGCCAAAGTGTAATTGGGAGATATTTGTTAATCAAAGAAAGGAATTCTCTTTGCATCTGTTCAGGTTCTCCTTTCATGGCTCCTTTCCGTAGTATTATGACAAATTGAATGATAAGAAATGTTAGCTGAAAGTTGATCTTAAACAGACAGGGCGTGATTCAAGATAGAAAAGACTTCTAATGATTTCAGTGGGTTCTGGATTTGTTACTATTCCTTCACATTGAAAGGGAGCTCCTGTTCTCTCTCTGCTATGTCTGCAGAGTGACTAACATAATCTAAACAGACCAGTCAGCCAAAGAAAGTATTATTATAACCATTATTTTTGCACAAGGGGAATGAAAGACAAGGCCTGCAGAACTATGCAAGTGCCTCACTCCTGTAGAAATAAACATCACTAGGACCCTATTTGACAATCATCTCACACAGTGGTTTGAGCAAGATCAGCTAAGGCATGTCCTGTTAGATCAAAAAAACTGAGCACAGATCTCCAAAGTCCCAGTCCCATGACCCATCTTGCTGCTGTTTCTGTTCTTTGGATTAAGCCCCGACAGATGAACAAGAACAGAAAACTAATAGTAAACATGCAGTTATTAGACCAGAAATGTACGTAAAAGGATGAGCCTCTGTAGAACATACATCCATTTGAAAGAATACTCTTCAGATTGTGAATACATATTTACAGAATTACTGACCTAATTGCTACACAGTTGACTGGCTAGAATAAGCTTGACAGAGTTACCAAATTACTTGAGATAGTGACCAAATCTCTAAAAAATTCATTCCTTGCTAATCTATGTAAGTAACTAAAGACTGTACCCAACCAGTAAGTTACCCACTGTGAACTGAGTATAAGCAGAACAAATGGTACCTCCTCAGTCTTCAATGAGATGTAGCATTAATATAATACAGCTCTGAACTACTTAATATGTTTCTATTTCATGTTGGGCAGGGGAAGAGAGAGGTCTAAGAGACTGAGGTCCCACATGGAGAAGCAGGACACAAAGCTCAGAGAACAGGTCTGCCTTCTTGTCTTTTCAGCACTCTAGCCAGAGACCTGCCACTTACCTTTGGGTAGCCTGGTATAGGTCGCTGGGGACTAATTTCTACACCCCACTTGTCTGTTCTGCCTTGGCTATAACAAATCAACACGTTGCCAGACCTATTGCGGGGAACGCCTTATACGCTGTTTCAGACCAGGCTAATGCATTATCAGATTTGACCAACTCTACTAGGGCAGTGGTGACAGAAAGTCTTCTGTACCACAACAAGGGCATGTTAATGGCACAGTAACATCTTTGGACTGGAGAACCATCCTGGGCAGGTGAAGTCAGCTTAGGCCGCAGTGAGCCATCACAGCAAGCAGAACAGTGCTGTCTCGGTAGCAGGAGCCTGCTCTCACCAGCTGCCTCACCTCCCTCCACAGCAGGCACCCACCATCCCGGGAAGAGCTGCTGGAGTGAATCATACAAGTCCCTCACCTGTTTCAGTGCAAAATCAGTGAGGTTTTCCCTCCCCAGCATTAGGTGAGCTGACATGAACCTGAGCATTTGGCTTGTAAGGTAGTGGAGTTTTCACTCGTTGCCTCTTGAAAGGGCAGTAAAAAAGAGCATGGCATATCTTCCATTGCTACAGCTGCTTCTGCTCTGATCTTCCGCTTCACTTCCTTCCTCCCACTTTCCCCCAGAAAGTCAAGAGTTTCCTGATATTTCTTTTTCTGCTTCACTTTCCTTCTCTTCAAAAATAGGAATGTTAATGCTTGCTCCATAGGGCTGCAGAAAACACAGCTAGAAAATAAACATGTACCAGTGCAGTGCTTTAAGATTTAACATCTCACATCTAGCATGCTGTCACACTGTAAGCTGCCAGTGGGGAGAAGAGTGGCCTTCCCAACCCCCAAATTTATGACTTAGCTGGATCACAGTCATTTATCCTGTCTCCAAACAAAGCCTGGTGATCAGTCCTTCTTGTATGATAGCATTAAAGAATTTTGCAGATCAAGACCTTTCTGAAATGATGGAGATGGGTGAATGCCCTCTCCTCTTGATCCAACTGAAAGCTAAAAGCTGTGTGTGTAATGAAAACCAAATTCTCTGTGTGTCTGCCAAAGAAATAAGAAATTCAAGAATGGCATTTCCTTATTTCTGACCTGCTGCAGCTGGCCTTTTCTGTAATACTCAGTCAACAGTAAGCAATATTATTGTCATGAAAGAGAGTTTTAGTCAACAGTGTCTAGCTGTATACACATAGCATTTCAGAAAGAGTAGAAGTGAGGCTGTTAGCTCTTTTAGTGTGTTTAGGAAAAGAGATGCTGTAAGATTCACCCTTCGGCCATCCTAAATTTGCTATGGGTGGCAAGACCCTTCTTTCCTCCTGCCTTTCTTGGTCAATAGTAACAGCAAGGAGTTGTGGAACAAAGATGATGATTAATGACATTGGTATCCACTCATTGCACAAGAGCTGATTTCAGTTGAGCTCTGCCAGTTGTTGCTCTTTCAGGAAAGTCATGCAAACCTGGGAAACCAGCTATGAACAGGGAGAAGTCCCTCTAACGCTCCTCTCTACGAGAGGAAGAGACCACTCCTCTTCCACATCCATCTATGGCAATAAGTCATCAGTGCTGAAGCTTGTGCAGCAAAGCTGATATCTGCTTCCTCGTTTTAATTAGAGATGTCCCAGGTGTGGCTGGAGCTTGGACTTTTTTCTGTCGTTTTTTTCAATGCTTTTGTTGTTGTTCTTTCTCCTGTGGGTGTTGGGGATCATGGCTTTTTCACAGCTGGTCTTACATGCTAGAGTGGAGTTCACCAGTGTGAAATATTAGCAGGAAATTTTGAGCTGCATGAAGTGCTTTGAGATTCATTATAGTCTCTGCACTCTGATAATACTTCTATATGCATGTAAAATTTGAAGTTTCTCTCTGCAATCATTCAAAATTCAAACTCTGTAGGAGGTACCAGGACTGGCAGATTAATCTGAGATTTGCTTTTGGATTTTAGGGAGGTTCAAGAAGCAATTAAACGAAACCAAAGGTCTGAGTTTGAAGACTCAGTTCCTCTCCAGCTTTTGACAAATTCTGGTCAGATGCAGTTTACATTTGACCCCTGTGTGCCAAGTGAATGAACTGAATCCAATCATCCTGAATTTGGGAAATCTTCAGTCTTATTCGAAGTCCTTTTTCTACAGCCTGTTTTTCTCCAAATTACAGGAAAATGTAGGTAGGGGAAAAAATGAATATACTCAAACTGGCCCTGTAAAGACAGCTGCAAACCTATAATGTTTGAACAGAATAGCATGAGAGAGGATTAGGACTACTTTAGCTGAAATGAATGATAAATGACTTGATTCAACTCCCTACCCTAAAATGTCTCAACATTTCCTTTCACTGGGATTTTGGTTGGGATCCCAATTCCAGTTTAGTTAAGACTGATTGTAACTGTGTACAGGCCCCGCTGTTGCTGTTTCCATACAGTGGCATGACAGCACAAAAGCAAGAAGGAGGCAGTAAAAAAAATTATCAGTATATACATGTACATGTGATGTGTACATATTTGTGTGTGTATAGACATAAAAGGAAAGCAGGCACTCTGAATAAGTGAGCTTTGATTTTTCTCAAATGTTGCAGATCACAGAGATGGTGTCTCCAACATTACATCAGCCTGGTTCTCCCAGACATATTTAAATGTATACCTCCTATGAAACACAGCAGTCTAGATCAAAAGACATATGGGCTGGCACTGAATGGCATCCTAGGAAAAACAGAATATCAAACACAAAACTACTCATAGGAGGCTGTATAAACTGCGTAGTGCTACTTAAATCACCAGACCGCTGTTATCTTCATTTCTGAATGTTGCAAATAACTTTCATCATCCACTTTCCACTCACTACAACAGAAACAAGTTGGTTTATTTCTCAGAGCCAAGCTTAAAGAGACAGTTCAGTTCTAAAAACCTTGGTCGGCTGACTGCAGATCACTTTGGCTGGAGATTTTTAAACATTTTTAAATTCTTCTTGGCCCTTTGTACATCCAGTTCAGCTTTTGGCTAACTTCCTATAGAGAATGAGGAATTCTTCACTTTCTGTCCAAAGTGCTGTGAAATTTTTCTGTAAAATGAATTAAAATTGCAAAATCCCATCCAAGAGTGGAGTTTCTCCCGCACAGAAGAGGCAAAAGCATTCTCCACACTGCAAAAGAAAGCAAAAAAACCCCCATAAAACTATTCAGCCCCCAACTGGCTGCTTTAGTGCTTGTTGCAGAGAGACTACAAAAGGCATCTTTCTCTGGCTTCTCAAAGCTGGTCCATGGAAGAGTCATGTGTTTTGCAGGTCTGGAGGCCTGCAGAAGAGAAGCTGGAAAGTGAAGAGAAGCTTCCAGGCAGCTATTTTTACAAGGCCTATTTCTCTTCTCCTTGGGTGGTTGAATCTTCACCTCCCCATGGAAGGAAAGGGAAGGAAGGAGTAAAACTACAGAGAGGAGAAATGGAAGTTCAGCTTCTCTGCATGGACAACAGTGTTTTATCTTAAGGTGTCAAAGTCTCATACCCATGTACAGGGAGACCAGTACCAGTCATTTTGCAGTGCCTAATCTGGAGGATTTTTCTGACTCTCTCTCTTTCCACGTTCTTTTTTTTTTTTTTTTTTTTTTTTTTTTTGTCCTGCAGTACAAGAGGCAAAATCAGGATCAGAGCTGTAAGGTAGGTTTACAATATCTGGAAGGAAAAGGTGACATGCATAAGCACATTTTTTTTCATTAAAGATTTGATTGCATTTACTTAGATGAAGATGGGCTTTCAGAAACTGCTGTATCCCATTAAGTTGCATTCTGCTTTTAATGTAAAGCATTTCAGTACCATTCTTTGGGAGGAGTCTGTTTACATACAATATTATAAGGAAGAATATTTTCACAATGAGGGTGGCAAAATGCTGGAACAGGTTTCCCAGAGAGGTGGTAGATGCTCCATCCTTGGAAACATTCCAGGTCAGGTTGGACGGGGCTCTGAGCACCCCGATCTAGTTGAAGCTGTCCCTGCTCATTGCAGGGGCTTGGACTAGATGGCCTTGAAAGGTCCCTTCCAACCCAAAGATTCTCTGATTCTTTGAATATTAGACATCATTTATCAGTATGTATTATGTATCTGACTGTGGTACTTATATACACAGTAAATGGTGTCTTACAGCTGCATTGGACATTGTGGGACTTCCTGGAGGGAAAGTTGCTAAGATGTGTCGTATGTGTGTGTGTGTGTATATATATACACACAGAGATGTTACTATGTACAAGCCAGCTTGTAAGCATCTTACTTCCTTTGGTAGCCAGCTGCTTCTCTGCGTAGATATTTTGGTTTCAGAAGAACTCCCTGTGTAACTTCTTACCAGCAATAGCTTGGGTAGCTCAACTGCCTTCAAGTGATTTTGAAAAAACAACCACCCAAACTCCCAAAACAATCAGAATATCTTTGTGGAAACTAGAAGGATTCTGCAAAGAAACAAGCAGACCACAGGTACTCATATATCTATCTGTGGTACACTTCCATCCATAACATTTTAAGCAGCAATACATCATATATGGTACCAGAGTAGCTGACCTGTTGCAGATATCTCATGATGTGGAAGTAACACTCAGTATGATTTTCATGCTAGCTGGCAGTGTCATGTTTGCAGAGTTCATGAGTGCAACTTTCTTTAATGAAAGTCCTTTCCTACTCTGCGTATGATTTAGTGATGCCAGAAAATCTTCCAGCTGCAGTAAAATATTTTAGGAAAATTTGAGGGGCACTGGCACATCCACCACAGGCAGTTGCTTGCCCCCAAGTTGGAGTGGCAATCAAAACCAGACTCCTTAGCATTAAGAACCCTGGGACGTGTTAGCAAGTCTGTGCATCCACTGAGACAGAATATTAATCAACGTCTGGCTTTCCTCAGTGGCTAGTCAAGGGATTTTTGCTCACCCATTAATATCAGCCAGTACAGCTTGCTTACCTGTATTACATGCCTTAGACATATCTGTGCAGTGCCTGCTCTCTTCCCCTCCATTCATATTGGGATCACATCTACTCTGTAGCAAAGGGAAACATTATCTCATGCGATAGAGCAGTATATTTTGGGCTCACACATTAGATAATCCGATTTAAAAGTATAAGATGAATGGACTTTCCCCTACAGTGTCATTTTTCAGTGAATCTTGGCCATACACACACAAGCATGCACCGCTAGTCTGGATCCTTAAACAGAAACATTGTAGACTGCAGTTACTAGAGAAAAGGCATAAAACAGCAGCCCCTGGATAGGTACTAGGAAAACTATAAGAATAAACATCAATTAGTATATTGCACTCACTTCCCCCCACCGTTCTTTTCCCTCCAAAGTAGTAAGGTATTTAACATGTGAAATGGATCTGATCCAAATTCAGGAGATGCCCCATCCTAGGACAGGTTCTACTTCTCCTTTGCTCCCCAGATGTCCCTAGATAAGGGCATCCCTCTACAAAAGAGCGTAAGACTGTAATTTTTTCCCAGTGTGGTAAAAATGTCCATCCCTCCAGAAAAGACCATAAGATTGTATTTTTGTCCCAGTGTGGTAAAAAACATCTTGTACTGAGGACCGAAGTTGTTTGTACTCCAGTCACGCTGCCTGGCACGACCAGCGGAGTTGAGGTACAATCTAGCTCTTGTTGTACTGAAGCACAAGGTTGGTTCACTTTTATCTTCCAGGAATCTCCCCATTTCAGCGGCATGACAGAGTGTGCCCTTGTGCAGCACTGAGAATCCGGCGTGGGTAGAGGACACAATATGTTGTGCATTCCATAACATTCATGCTGTGAGCACCGTCATGGACCTGCTGATAAAACCAACTGCTGCTGCAGAAAGGATTAACAAATGAAACTTGAGCATTCTTCAATAACCACCATACCATCAAATATAGCAAGAGGAAGGGCTGGTGTTCACCTGACATTACTAACATCAGCCCTTCAATACCTCTTGATATTAAGGGCTCACAGAGCAGGAAAAGTGTATATGCAAAGATGCTGACTGAAAAAGCACCTATTACTGAAGTTTCAGGCGGTATGAAGTAGGCAGCAGCACAGAGGGATCTTCCTTTAGAAGCAAAGAACTAGCCACAACATTTACTACAAGTGTTGTACCCTCCTCTTTGATTCTTCTATTTTCCTTTTGATTTTTATTTGCACACTTTCACTTTGATCGTATCGTGGGTTCGATCTCTCTTACCCCATGGAAATTCTGATACAATTCTTTTGAGAGTAACACAGTTACCAAGGCACCCTTAGGTATGAGCTCCCATAGCTGCACAGCAACTGGATCAACCGTACACATCAGAAACAAGTCTCTGCTGATGCAAAGACATTGCAAAACAGAAAAGGTGCAAGGGAGAGGGGTAGGAGCAAACCTCAAAAGCAGATAAATCATAATTTTAAAGAACAAGAGCACAAGTTTTGTATAATATATGCCACTAACCATTGATGCAGAAAGTGCATTTTCAGTGATGCAAAACAATAGATCTAATATATTTGTGAATGGTAATAGTAATATCAGCACTTTTTAGAATAGGCTGTCCAAAAAATATTTTTACTGCCGTACAAATAGAAAGTCCTATGGTATGGCATACACATATAGACCAATGGTAATAAACCACATGGAAATATACATCCATTGGGAATCGACAAGGGGTGGAAAGGCCAGAGGAAACAAGGGACTTTGATTTAGTGCATTTAGAGCAAATGCATTCTGCCTTCCAGTTCAAAGAGCATGTACACAACCAAAGACACCATTACAGATTAGTCCGATAGAGAATATCAGCAGTGTAATGGCTAGAGTTGTATATTACAGATCTCAAAGCCAAAGAGATTCTTTGCATAGCAGCACTGTGAGAATTGCATAAGTTCTTGCATGCTAGGAGATATAGGCTTGGTCCAGAAATAACAAAAGGGAAATGGCCTGCCTGCTGGGTTGCTGTAGATCTTTGCTAAAAAGCCATTGAAGCCATTTGGATACAAAATCCTTATTTACAGAAACATTTTTTTAAATAGACAACTGGAGAAATAAATGGGTGCTTTGAATGCCCTAGAAAATTACATGACACTGATTGCCAATTCTTTGCTATATATAACAGCTAACTGTTATATATAGCAAAGTATATGTAATATACTTTTTATTTAATTACATTTAATTTATTTAATTACTTTTTATTTTAATTACAGTATGTGTAATAGTGAAAGATAATTTGCTGTTGCTTGGAGAACCAGCAAAGTTCATCCCTTCAGCAACATTTTAAAGATATGTAAGAAGTTTATCACTAACACTGGAAAGATAACACATTTAGTGGAAATGTACTCTGAGTTTGAGGAATGAGATTCAGAGGTTTTAAAGGAAATTTTTATCCTCTACCCCTTCTGCCTCTAGCAGGGACTGAGTCAGGCCAGTTTTCTAGCCCTCAGGTGACCTGCTATATTCTGTATGTAGGTAAGGTCTAACCGACTCTTCTCTGTGTTTCTGCCCTGCCACACTCCTCCCTAGAAGGGTCTCAGGGAAAGATTACAGCTCCATCTCCCAGTGTGAGGGAGAATGATGCTTTCTGTCAACTGTGTACCAGGCAGCTGATGCCTAGTGACATTCCCATTTCAATGCGCGGTTGACTCTCTGCATGCAGGGAGTTTGAAACCCCCCTGCTGCATTTATTTCAGTCCTAAGGCCCATAAACATACAATAAAGAGAGTCTTAGGCTTGTTCGGAGCACAAATAAGAAGAACCTATGGATGCATTAAGGCTTTAGACAGCATAGGGAGAAATAATATTAAAATCCTATTTTAAAAGCAGGCTTACAAAACTCACCACTTCCATAGGTGACACTAGGATTAATAAAAAGGTCATTGGTGGGTCTTGCATGGGGGTTGGGTGTGGGTGTGGATGTGTATAGAGAGTCTCTTGCTTCAGAGCTTCCAATGTAACTATAGTTCCTTGCCAGAGATAACATGGGAGAACCAGTGGAGCTCTTCCCCCTATAGCACATAAATGCAATAAAGCCATTACTGTGATTCAGTAATCACAGCCCTGGGAACTAAAAAATTCACCACAGTGCACCGGTCCTGTTACGGGTGCAGTTGAAGAGAGTATTTAAACGGTGTCAGTGGCAATTTTCTAAAATTGCTATGTCCAACTAGCCACCTACAGACTAAAATCACCAGTTTTGATACTTTTGGGCATCATAACCAAAGTCTGTAATTAGACGGACACAGAAAATCTTGACAAAATGGACTTGTCCTTGACCTATTAGTTTATTTCAAAAACCTTCTGTTCATTAAACTTACATACATCAGGGAATGTTGCCGGTATTTGATCCTTTCTCTATTATTCAACAATGTGATATATGTCAAAGGCGATCAAAGAAACTGAAGGGAACTAAAGAAACACCTTCACGGACTAATCAAGGGAAATGCTTTCGTAGTTACATACTTCAAACAAAAGTCCACCACCATTTTTCTTAACTTTACCATGAAGGTAATTTAAAGAGGTTTTCTTGCAGTCAACACTGACTGAAATTAAGAAACTTTTTTTTTTTACAATCCTTTCATATTACCCTTTCCTTAGCCTTAGGCATTTAAAGCTGTTTAGCTACTTAGGCATTTAAAAGGTCAATTTGCAAGGCATTTTGGTTTGCTAATTTCCACAGTTAGCTAGAATCTTAAGCCATGTTCCAAATTCACTGTGAATCATCTCTAATTTTTCTAGTTCTAAAGAAGTTAATGGGGTGCAATCTCTAAATTAGGGCATACAGGCAAATTTATAGTACTCTTGATTTTTCACCCAAGCACACGGATTTTTGTTTCTATCCAAACGGTATAAATTTTCTTCAAGATTTTCTGTCCTTGTATCTTTTCCAGTAATAACTTTGCAATAATATCTGAGTAAATTTTGATGAATTGTTGATCTGTTTGAAGCCTTCATATATTGTTGTGGGATTTTCCCACCACTCACACCTAGAAAGGACCAGAAGTCTAGATTGGGCAAATTATTCTGAGCGTGTTTTTGCCATGCCAGTAGCCACAACGGCACAATAAAATGGGATTTAGGGCTGTAATGCCTGCACGCTCCAATAAAAGTTACTGACACTACCCTACAGGCTATATTGCTCAGAACACATGGCCTCCTGTTTTCCCTCTCTGCAAACCAAAAGTTGTGCAGAGGAAAGAAGGCATCCCTAAAAGGAAGGAAAAAGGTGTGGATTCTCAACATGACTAGAGTCCGACAATAGATCACTATCAAATTAAGCACAACTAATTTTCCCTATATTGCCACACATACAATTCACTAGGACAAAAGCCTACACTCTCTCTGAAATCCTTTTTACATTCACGTAAGAAGATGTGCACATTAATGGATCCTGGGATGATTTTGGAAATTTATTTTAACACACCATGTTTCTGCAGGAGAAGAAGAAAAGTTGCAAGACAAGATCAGGCTGATGTTGAAGAAGTGCCTCTTTACTCCTTTTAACCTAGACATGCTGTTTAAAGGCAACACTTATCATCATTACCGCACTATGCATCCAGCAACAGCCTAAAGAAGGGTGCAAAAATTCCAGGATGAAGGACACTGTCCTTCTGAAAGTTAAGCAGGAGTCTGGGTAGCATCCATATTTCTTTCACGCTGTGGGAAGGAACAAGCCAGGCTCTGTGCACGTCATTCAGATGGCCCATAATACCAAGTCAGGAGATGGCAAAACCATACTTCCAACGCCACGTGTCTAGGATTTCGGGCACCACTGCGATCATAACTCGATGCAATATTTCCATACTAGGTGCAGCTTGTTGCCAGAGTGCAAGTAAACGTCGTAACTGACTGCCACGAGTCAGTCCGGGAGCAGTAAATTAGCAAGTGGCTCAGGCATTCTAGTCTAGGAGAAGAATAAAAAAGGAGTGTGGCTGGAGCACTGGCAACAACAACGGTCCTTGTTCTCCTGCCTTGAGTGAAAGTAAACAAGTCCGTTGTTATCTGACTTTGCCAAACCTCAAAGTATAATGCTAGAAGGAAAAATAAGTTTTACAGAATTGAGCATATACAACCCTTTTCTTCCCTTCATAAATTGTATGTCACACTAGTTGAAACTACTGACGTGTTTACAGTATGCTATATATATAATGGCACATTTAAACTTTTTAAAGGAATTGGGACATTTCAGGAATGTCTCTGGTGCTGAAAAAGGTTAATGTATTACAAATCATATAATATTTTAATTCAGAAAAAATATGTTTGGGTATTTTGACCTAGCATCATAAAGGTTAGGAAATCGAACGAGGATGCCATGAAGCATGACTGATGAATCAGTCGAGCTAGTCTGCTTCAGATACATATTGTGCAAGGCATTATCGCTGCAATCAGTCACAAAAATGCATATTTAGTTTTTGTACATTAAATACTACACCTGTGAACCTATGTAAAAGATATACAAAATATAAATGTCATCAGGACTGTATATTTCAAACTTTTTAAAATAAACACAATGTATATATATGTAGGCATATAGGTTGTAATTTCAATGTCAACACTAGCACAGTTTGTCTCTTCTAAATACAGACCTGTATACTTCCTAGTCCAACACATGCACCTACGAACACATGATCATGCATACAGCTTTACGTTCTGCTGTTTGCAGAAGAGTCAGAATATACAGCACTATACATTGTTTCAACTCAAAATTGATTGGCAAATTAAGGAAGATGCCATTCAAAAGAAATTCCATGTGAGCTATTACCAAAACAACAGAGAAAACCGGGGGTATAGTTATTTCATCTCAATAAAAACACTGAAGACCATGGTGATGATGACCTAAGATTCAAAATGGTTTGTCCAGCATGTGGTGGGGGTCACTCCTGGACAAGATACAGCAGTGTAGAACTGGTTGCTATAACACATACCGAACACAGCTATAATGAGGCGTAGAGCTTTCACACCACCATCCAACCCAGCTGTGGGTTCAGACTACTGAGGTCTCTGACCGAAAGGAGACAGAGCAGTTGTATGCCGTTCTTCTCAGAGCAGGCGGTGCTGACGGTGATCTGGATGCCCATCTGGAAGGTAAGCGTCGATTTGCTGGCCGAGCGGGCCGGGAGAAACCCTTCCCACTTGAACATTTAGCTGGCACAGATATCTAGAACACAAAAGCAATTCTTTGCTTTAACAAGTTACAGCTTTTGTGGAATGCAGCAGGAATGTAGGAAGACATTTGGGGTGACCTCAGAACAGGTGGTCTGAAGCTATTAAAAGGAGCACAGTAATGCACAGAATGGAAAAGAACAGCTATTTCTATGTATAGGGATTCTCACATCGGTTGTGGTTTAAAATATATGGAGACAAGTGTGAGACACAAGGAAAGGTATAAAATGTTAATGCAAGCCAAAACTGACATTCATTTCTTATTTCTTTTCATTTTTGGAAGTTTTAACACTGTATACTGTTCTAAACATAGAACTCAGAATACCATCTTACATTACTGGAGTATGACCTACATACTTTTCAGGTATTTTTTCATAGATCCTATTTCAGCAGTCACATCTTGCTGAGAACTCTGTTTCCATTAGTGCAGCATGAAGCTGTTTACACGTGGTAACTAATTCAGAATGGTTATATAGTAATGCAGTGTCATGTCTACACGCAGAGCCTTATATCCACAGGAAAACCAACAGATTTTGATTGTAAGCTACAGTGATGTAAATTGGAAATAATAAAAAATAAAGCAAATGCCTCATGCCATGTGTAGTTCTTTACATCTTTGTGATGTGAATGCTGCTGGACCTAAAATTGTACCTCTAATCAGGCAATATTCTACACTTAGTTTGTACAGATAGAAATGACAACATGAAGTGTGAGCCTATGGAGAAAAAAAATCCAATTGGCTTAGTAAAGTTATTCTGGGCTTACATCAATGTAAACTCAGTCATTACCTAGTCATTATTTCTTCCCTATATCTTCATCGATGAAAATGTGTTTTCCTACCAAAAGTGATGAAAAAGAAAGCAAAAGCTTGTTTTTTTCTTTCTGTGCTGTAGTAAAGATGTGTCTGCTAAGCAAGATGTTGCATCACTGCAGTCAGAAAGACATGCAGAAGAAAATCTGCATGGTTGGATTCTCAGCTGTTTAAGTCCACATACCTCCACTGAAGTCTGTGAATTTGTGACAGTTTAAGGCATACCAGCTGACAGTCTGAACCCATTTAAGTTTTTCAGCTCCAAACACATTTGCCTTCTCTTTTCTGAGATGCTCAGGGGATATCTCTTTGTGTTTGTTGGCCAAAGGGCTCTTCAGGAAAAATGATTTTTCTTTCTTTGTGGCCTTTTACAGAACCTGCATCTTACAGTATATTTTTAAAACCATCTGTTTCTTTTTTCATTAAGAAAGAATGTTGGCAATGGCAGTATTTCTAAGCTTCTGCAAATAAAATTCAGCCAAATATAAATTAATTAGTCATGCCATACTCTTCTATTTCTGTAAGCCAATGCTTGAATATACAGGAGAAGCCTGGAACTGAGATATGAATAAGAGGTTACTTTATTACTGGAAACTTTATGGAGCTACAATAGGCAGTTTTCATATGCAGTTCCAAGGAAATCCTGAACCAAGCAGCACCCTGGATGCTGAAGAATGCTATCTAAGCCCTCTAGGATTTTGACATGGTGAGTGTGCTTAAGCCTTTTGGGAAGGCTTATGAAATAACTCATCAACTAAAGGAGCGAGGGATTTAAAACCTGATTGCAGTTTTCACTACTTAAATCCTTGAACAACTGCACTGCAGTTAAAATCTAGCTTTTACACAACAGCAGCAGAGATCAGAATCTGGCACACAACTTCACTGGTCATTCTTACATGCTTCTGCCCTCCCACAACTCTATTATCGTCAGAGGAAATACTCCTGATTCACCCAGATCCTGGCCTAAAGTGTCTATTTTTATATAATTATTTACAATATCATATTAGTCTGCCTTATTTCAGAATCTGAAGCTTGGTATGTAACTGAATTATTTTGTTCTTGCCATTCTTATGAACCTTACCTCTGGTAACTTCTGTCTCTCTTTTCCTTGCTTGAGTTGCTGCCCAATATGCTTGGCTGAATTTCTTGGAAATTCTTGCTTTCCTTGCTCAATCTGGAGCATTTCTAAATACTGACTCAATGTCTCACAATCCCCATCGGTGAATTCAGAATTTGCCCGTGTCCACTTATCTTTGCAGCATTTTGCATTACATGGAGAAGTCACTGTTGATTTTTCATAGTTTTTCAAAAGCTTTTCAACAACGCCATAGTTCGACCTTGAGTCAGCTGAACGCGGGCGACCGGATAAATTACTTGGTCTCCAGTCATGCTCGTGAAGCATGTGCCTATAACCACTAGTATTTGGAAGTCCATTTGTTTGCTTTTGTTGCCCTGTCGTTCTGACAGCTTTTCTGGGGTTGCTAGTTTCTTGTTCCTTTGCTGCAGAGAATTTGGGATTTGAAACACAGGATGTATTTACAGTTTCTGCCTTGCTGATAGCAGAGTCACACAGCAGGCTGCAGGGTTTGTGATCTTCTGATGCTGTTCGAGGCACCTGGTTGTCTTGCAAAGCATTGTTACGTTTATCTGTGTGAAATACAGTCCGGTTAAACTCATCGATCTTTGCTGCTAAGGTTTCATTTCTTTGGGTCTTTCCCAGAGTATATCTAGAGTCTCCCAAAAGATCATTATGCAAGGTAGCAGGGGCATAAAAGTCATTACTGTAATGAGAGCTGCTGTGAGACTTGGGATTTTGTTTCTGGTGCATCTTGTTGCTTTGGGCCACATTTCCATCTGAACAACTCTTTTGGGCTGACAGTGGGGAAGTCTCACTTTTACTGTCTTTTCCAAGTTTGCCTACATCATATGCCCACGTGTTGTGGCAGAAGCTTGTTGGTACATTGCACTCATTTTTGGTTACAGGTATTGCAGCAGCTACCATCACCGCACCTTTCACAGCCTGCCCTTCGTTTGCACAGGCTGCTGTGGTTTCATTCTGGTTTATAGGTGAAGGGTTCATCAGTTTCCTTCCACTCATACAGTCCTGAGCCTTGTAATTGCTTTTGATGCCTGGATCTCTTACTGGTGCTTCAGAAAGCTGTACAACTGCAGAAAGTGAGTTTGTCAGGTGCCGAGAAGTGCTCCGTGGAGGAACTGGTGGAGCTTCTTTCTTCTGCCAAGGTCTGAAGTCTGTTCCTCTGTCACCAGTAAGACCACCATAAGACATGTCCTTCAAAGCCTTAGTAGAGCTCATCAGATTCTTCCTATTATTATGTTCCTCTGTTTCAAAAGCAACTGAAGCCTGTGATTCATTGCTTGACACATGGTTCATTTCAGGCAGAATAACTGTGTTTTGGGTTTCCTCAAAATTCCCCAAGACAGGAAGTGACTTCATTCTGGAAATAAAAGGAGGGGTGTTTTAGGGATGAGCAATAAGGGCATTCCCCCACGGGACCTCAGCATGGATTCATTCTCCCCATGAACAGGTTTTAACACTGGCTGCTTAAAAAGATTTGGGAACGGTTTTGGTGCAGCTGATACACCCAGCATATTTGAAACATATATGAAGAATTTGAAGAAAGCTCAACAAAGCTTTTGTATTCCTTTCCCTTGCCACTAATGTTCTTTTTCTGAGTTTTTGTAGGTGATTGCTTGTTTTCTTACCTATCCTACAGTAAGGACAGTGGGATCTTGTGAGTTCTAATGACTACAGTGAAAGTCTACGTGACTGTGAACTGAATGAAGAAAGCTTTAGGACATAGTGCATCCCTTTTGTAGATTTCCTAACATTACACATGACAGTACAAATGTGTCTTTTGAGATCTATTAAAAATCACCTTTCTCAGCCAGGATTTAGAAACTATGCATCAACTATGAATCTACTTGCTTTAAAGATACAAACACTGACACAGCTACAATAATAGTGACAGCGGCCAACTGATTGTGTGGGGGAGTATAAGAAGTCCCTCTGCATTTTGGGAGCATCTTAGGAGAGCTTGCCATGATGCAGACTTCCACGGGGTCTCAGCATAGCTGAGACATAGCCTTTCTCAGTCTCTTTCACAGTGTGCACCCTGTCGCACCCCGGGTTCAGTCTTACCATCTGAGAATTTCTGCAAAACTCGAGAGGAAGATTAGTGCTTATGTTGCTAAAGGAGACCAGGAACATTGAATTCTTTACAGATGGCAGAATATTAATTTGCTGTACTTTTCAGGGTCTGGCTTACCATCTTTCCATTAGTAAAAATGTATGGTTGTTCCTCCTTCTCTTGCCTTCTTTGCACTCTTGGGTTGTCAGTCATGGACACATCCCCCATACATAAGGCTAGATCTGGGCTTAATGTAAGAAACCTCCCAGCCTAACAAACCAATAGAGTATTGTATAGAACTGCATGTAAATGGGACCAGGGCAGACAGAAATATCTGTTCACTTTCCCAATCCTTTATATAGCCATAGAAACAAGTACAATATCATCCTGTATAAATACTAATTTCATTTTGTAGGTTCTACAGATAAACTCCATTCTGCTAGTAAAACTTGCCCTTGTATCATATTTCAGTATATTTCATTTGAATGTTTTATGCTGAGCACTGAAACACTAGGAAGACAGGAACTGCCCAACCCCTAATAAATTCAACAGTAAACACCCCTTCAAAGTGAACAGGAGCACAGTCTTCTTATTCATTTTCTTCCTCTAATATGAAAAGTCCAAATATGTTTTTACCTTCTGTGGTTGGACTTCTTTCGAATTTCCTCTTGATAGCTGCATAATTCTTCACTGACTCTGGCAAGTTCTTTAAGAGCCTTTATAAATATAAAAACAGTCCTTTAACATAAGCCTTTTAAATGGTATCTCCAAAATTATTTTGAAACTTGTGGTGATTTGCATTTAAGACTCACAGCAGAGGAAAGTAGCACAAGGAAAGATACAAAAATGCCCCCAGGTTATGAAAGGAGATACAGAGCATGCTGTTAACACATTTAAACAGTGAGAAGACACTCATTAAATAGCAAACTGAGGAGTAAATAGAGACACTGCCTTGCTGGAAAGATAAAATCAAGGAGATCAGTTCTTTTGATTAACCTGACAGGCCAAAGCCCTCAGTATTTTCCTCACCCTTGTAACTGAAATGTGTTCATACTTTACTTACTACATTGAGATCACCAATATAATTCTTGGCATTTTTCTTGGAAGCTTTGATGTTGAGGCTGTCTTCAGGTTCCTCATAGTTCTCAAAGGCCAGATTGTCCACTAACAGAGTATTGTTTCTGCTCTTGGCTCTGGTTTCTTTACATTCATGTCCTGTTTTACTGAGCAAAGTCCCTTTTTCCATCCTGTCATTTGCCACACTGTGTTGATAGTTCAGCTCTACTGTATTACTCTCTTCTGAAGGAGGGGAATGCATGGACAGCTGCAGCATCTTGCTCTGAATGGCCTTATCATCATGGATGTTCATATTACTCTCCCTTCTAAGTTTCACCTCCTGGTAAAGCTGAAAAAACAATGGAACCTTCTGTTAAATCATGGTCCTGTGATGAACTTTATGGTAAAAGAATATATTCATCTTCTGTTTTGAACTATGCTTCACTCAGTAGCATCATGTAGAAAGATTTCGTACATGTGTTAGTAGAAAAGTGTTGTTGCACAGCGCGATAGTCCACAGACCATTATTGTCACAAGATGAGGAAAGGGCTGTTACTATTCACACTCTTTACCGTGGTTTTAATGTACAGCTTCCACCCATAGGATGGGATTGGAAGAGATCTCACAAGGTCAATGGCCCTGATTTGAGCCAGAAGCTGTATGGTTGTCTTCCAAGTAACATCAGCGTACTGTGTGGTGGACACAGCCCTGATCTGATGGATGGGGACTGTGAGGGAATATGAGGGCTCTGGCTGTGTTACAGCCTGTTAAAGTATATTAATTTAAGGAAGGGAAGTGAATTCTCATAACATACAGTGCCATCTGCACTAGAGCAGACTCTTCTAGTTCTCAGGCAAGTGGAATTCTTCCTTATGACTGGAGTGATAAATCAGTACTGCAGAATGGTGTTATTTGGCAATGTGCTGTCACCCTCTTATCTTCTTTCATGCTATCTGCTGAGATCCAGTGGCTTCATTAGTAAATGAAAAGGTGTTAATTCCTATCACCTAGTACATTCAAACTAGGGAACTGTGATAAATTATAAATTAGAAAAAATAGCAACATCATAAAAACCTCTTCTGCTTATGGTATCATTTCCAGTGCCAAGAATCCCATTGCTCTTTATAAACATTCATTCTTAACTTGCTCTTATGAAGAAAGTGCAGAGCAGGCACCTCTGAACAGACATCTGCCTGCTCTCTCACAGTGCACAAGGCCAACACAACAGCTTTTGGAAGGACAGTGAAAAAGAATAACAACATGAAGAACATGTGACTATTTCATGGATAGTGCTGTGGATTAGAAGTATTCTCACGTTCAGAGACTTGACACTTGGCCGCATCCTGGGCTTTCAGATTTCACTCCCAAAGCCCAGCTGCTCATGGAACCCGAGGGCTGAACTTCATAATTTCCAAGAAATGAGGGCCTCATATGGACTCAACATAGCAGTAAGAAGGAAGGATACCACCTCATAACTCAACAATATAATCTCCTAAACCACATAGGTCTTCCTGGAGGATTCCAAGAATTAAGTCAGGTTTTGGTGGGCTAGAGAAAGCTACCAAATAAAAATACAAGCTGGTAAGGTAGCACAAGTTTTATCGAGGAAATCCCTCTACAGATGATGGTATTGAAAACGTATCTTCCCTTTTCTCCAGCCATGTTGGTGGAGACAACTGAAATCAAGGGCAGCTATAGACACAGATTAAGAAGGGACTTTAGAATGCTGATAACCTTGGGGTATCACCTGCAGTTTTGTCTGGTCCTACAGTACCCATTGATTTGCTTCATCCTCTTCCCCTCAGCTCCATTCAATTCTTTATCTGTTTTTCTGTCTCTGTTGCACTTTCCTAATCCAGATGCTAATAAAAAGCATGGAAAAAATGCGGTCTTTGCTGCCTTTGTCAGGACTACTAATAGCCAGAATACCTTTCCACAACACATTACCATCATTCCAAAACAGCTTATCTACCTAACAAACTGAAATTCAGCGACACTCACACATCACATTACTAACTTTTGAAGCTCTCTCACCTTGGTAGTGAAATTAGGTAAGACAGCACAGAAATGTCCTAACACGAAAGACGAAATGTGGCTTTCATAGTAAGATTATCATACCAAAGTCTGTCAGAACTGCAGGTAAAATATAAGAGAGCTGACACTATGGAGTTATGTTGCAGGCCGGTTTAGTGGGCAGTGTATGGCAGCAATTCATTTGGCTGGTCATTTTCCTTCTCATACTGTCATGTGAGCAATCTCTGCCATACATTCCTGTGTTGCTCAGCCACAGGATGGTGTTGGCAGGGAGCAAGCAAAACTACTCTGTGTATATTAGAATGAAAAATGTGGAAAGCTCCGTGGTGAAAAACTTGCTTCTATACGTTGCCAAGGCAGATTCAATTTATGCATTACAGAGTGTTCTGCTGCAGTGACAATTTGGGGATAAAAAAAATTAAATAATTACCTAAACTAGTTCTGGAAGGAGATGCATTAGAAATGGCAGAGACTGTTTGTTACTATGTGTAAACACAAGTGTTGTCAGGACTTTCATGCTATTTACTGTAGCTATTTTCTCTACTAAAAGACATCCATAAATGGAGCAGGTTCTAGCCAGAACGATTCTGCATCATGCAGTGTTTAATGTATGATGTTCATTTTAATTTTACCATTTACCCCAGCACACCTGTGCCATGTAATTCCTTTTTGCCAGAGAACGATGATACCTAGATTTTTTTGTTACTAAATATGCATTTTACTAAACCCCATATATGCAGTTGTTCAACATATCTGTACTTTAAAAAAAACATATAAAATGAACAGTGTGGCTCATGCCTGGCAGAACTGGCAGCATATATACAGCCAAAAGTATCATAGCAAACTTCACAAAAAGTGACATTTAACATCCTGCTTTGTATTCATGAGTATGAAATTAGCAATTGCAAATACTGCCTAACTCCAGGCTTTGCATCCTACTATCAACTATTAGAAACTTCCAGTGACAGATAAGAAAAAAAATAAATTGAAGCAATCCCTAGTCATTGATAAGACTCAAGTGAAAATGTTAGTGTTCAGAGTTTTATTTAAAAGTACCTCTTCTATTTTCTTCTGCATGACCTTCCACTGACATTCCCATTCTTTCCTTTCGTTGTCAAATCTCTCCAGCAATTCCATCTTCTCTTTATTCCAGTTCCTCTCAGTATTCTCCAGTTGTTTACGCAGGTCCATGGTTACAGTCTGTGTAACAGCAAGAAGATAGCTCTGCTTTTTTTCTTTCTTCCCTGAATGTTTCCTGGAAGTTTATCAGAATGAGTCTTACTTGTATTTGATTCTAGCTTTCAGGGAAAAAAAACAACCAAGCAAACCCCCAAAATAATCAACTGAAATGTGCTTGCAGGAGACAGCATCACACGTCTGCATGATATATATCTGGAGTGTGACTGAAATATGGACGAACTAAGTGTTATAGGACACTAACCCAAGGGCAGAGAGGCCCAATCTGGAAAGGGCAGGAGGGAAACCATCCAGCATCATAGAATTCAGGAACGTCTGCCACAGCATGCTCTGTACCGTGGCCACTTTGCATTTTTGCCATTACTCTTCACTACAAACCTGTTTTCAATGAAATTCGAGTCTGCATAATATTGAATGGCACTTCAGGACCTTGGGATCCTGCAACATCTGCCCTTGATGGGCAAAGCTATCTCTACGTTTGTTCAAAAGACAACTGAAAGTGTAAAGGTATCACATTTGCTCACACACTCCTTTCACTCATGCATGTAGCACGACAAAGACTGTGACATTCTTTTGGCAATTGCAGACCATAAACTTGATAGATGCAGAAAATTCTCTGCTGTATGAATGTTTTAAAATACATGACGGAAAACAGGAGAGGAAAGCTAATAACAAACGTATATGCATGGTAGCAAGCATCATTCTACTATACAAAGGACTATAGGTCACTATAAAGAGTTCATGTATTTTGGATTTACAAATCTAAATCTATAAATGTTAGTTCCAGGACCAGCATAAGGAAAACCAGAAACTATTATCCAATAGCACTAACTCAAATCTAGCTCAAAACCAGGCTCAGAATATTTAATTTATGCCTCAGTTTCTCCTTCCCCTTCAGAATCCTTTAGTATCTTAGTATCTGTAAATGACAAATTATTAATTGTACCACTAAATATGTATATTTTAAGGGAAATATTTTGGATCTGCTCATCTGACTTCAGAGCAAAACTGATTTTATGGACCTGGTGTTCCTCTTGCTTTCTTAGGCTTTACAATAGAAACTCCAGTACCATCAGCACATTTACTATGCCAGCAAGGCTGAAATAACACTCATTCATTAAGTTACGATGGCTCCTGTGGTATAATGGCTGTTGTACACACATTGATACTTGAGTTTGTCAACTTAACCTCTCAAAGCCAGCTGTTGTGTTACTTAGGTGGACACGGAATCTAGTTCTAGTCACAAAATGCCTCTGCATTGCCTTGGTCTCCTGCCAGAAAGCAAGCATATGGGCAGGCAAATGAATTATCAGAGAGTTAATTAGGGGTAAGCCCAGTTTACCTTCCTGGAATTTGATCACTTCCATGACTCATGGTCAGTGATTGTCAACTCACAGAAACTGTCCATTTTATCACCCACATTTTCTTTGATGGAGCGAAAATTCATTCTTGAGCTTCATGCAAAGTTCTTCCCCATCCTGTATTTTATTGGACAAGTCTTGTTGATTCAGCTGTGGCTACTGTGTAATCACTGCTTACCAGTGTCTGCGTTATTTCAGCTGACTGGGAAGCTGATGCCAAACTTGGAGTCAGCTTCTTTCATGAACAAGTAAGCAGAAGAGCTCAGCTGAAGCCCAATCGGTTACTCAGGTCTTTGGGTCATAGGAAGTCCTGCTACAGGATCTTTCAACCGACAGACATCATGGGCCCAGTTCTAACTCAGGGGTTGCAAAACTGTTTACCCCAAGCAGTTTTGGGTGGACTTACTTGGAGAACAAGCTGACTATTCTTCAAACATCTCTGTCAGCCCATTTGACAATGGTGTAACCATGTAATTATGTAAAGTGGTATTGGAGCTTACTCTTTCAAACTCTGACTCACACCTGCCTTGGAGGTCAGAATTGGCAATCTGTCCCTCAACTACCTACAAACAGATTTCAGACCCTTCTTCTTCCACCTGCCTAAAAACATAGAGGGCAGCTTTATAAAAACATAAAACTCCTTGAAACTAATTGCTGCTGAAAGACAGCACAGCATTCTCAGCACAAAAGAAGTCAAGCACTGGTTATGGCTTCTTAGGGAAGGCAGCCAGGTTATAGAGACTGTACCTCTCCAGGCCAACATTTCATCTTTGTGCCAGACTTCAATAACTGTTGACCAAAAACAACTTACAAAAAAATTCCACTGCACTTAAGACCTGTTGCAATCTAAACACCTATTGCTAACGAACTTTAAAACCATTTCAGTACTTTGCTAATTCAAAGGTTGCAGTTTTGATTATAGTCATTTACTTTTTTCTTTTTTTTGGCCTACATTTCTGTCTTTATAACCTTTTAAGACATCTCTGAGAAATAAACAAAAGTTGACTCTCTGCTTCACTAGAATCCTTCAAATACATGTCAGAAAGAAATAGAAAAATGTATAAATGCTGTAAAGTCATGAACAAGACAGGCATGCATAATCTGTCTACATCTTGCACAAACGGTGATTTTGCTAGTGCACTCTTGGTAATAATGACCATGCTTCTATGAGCAGCATATTACTAGAAAGTCAATACCATGTAGCATATTTTTTTTTACACATATGAGAACAGATACATAATATGTAATACTTTCAAGCATGCATATAGCATTAAGAGGCCCCTCATGGTTTCTTAATGCTGGGAACCACTATTGCCATGTTTGCATTCATCTTAACAATTTCCAAGTTGTTTCATATGGGACTCTGATTATAAGAAGAGATTGGAGAATATCAAAATTAAATCAAGACTTGGAAGAAGTTAGTTACAGGAGTTACAGATAGTCACTTGTAGCTCTAAGATCCACAAAAAGCTTGTATTGTTTGTTAGGCTTCTCTGATTTCCTCTTGACATAAATTCTGAGAAGAAAACTCATGTTTATTGATGTTAGCAGCTGGATGAATATATAGTTTTGCTGTTATTGTACAGTGGATAAATTCCTCAGAAAATTTTAACTCCTATTTCTATGACTGTCTCCTCTTTTTTTCCTTGGTGTTTGGTGGGTTTTTTTATGGGGGGGTGGGGTGGCGGTGCTTGTTTTTTCCCCTGCTAGCAACAAAATCCAATTGGTAGTCCTGGTAGTATATCCTCTGTCTGCACAGTGCACCGAGATGTCCCCATGGGTATTTCACATAGCTTAAGCAACCCAAAGGGATGTAAAATGTCATGTTATAATTTGCTGTGTGGATCAGAACAGTATCTGTGCTCTTGCAGTATTGGCACTTTCTGCATGTCCTTAGACAAGGTCAGAAGCTCATTACAGCAATCAAATTCAAGCAAATAATCAATTTTGTCTACATCAGCCGCATTTCCCTTTAACTTTTCCTTTAGCCCTCCCTCCTCTCAAGCAAAAAATGTTTTAAGCAACTGTTTGATATTAATTCTGTCATTCCCCCATGTCTTACCTGTGCCCTTTCTATCCACTTATTAAAAATGCAAAATAGTTTGCAACCAACCTCTATCAACTTCTGAAAATAATCTGCAGTAACATCATCTAAGATGTTATTTTTCAACAGAGATTAATTAGATTAAATGTGCACAACCAACAACAAATCTCCCCTTGATTTCACAGAAAAAAACCCCAATTAAATTATATTTCCAACAAAATGCTGTATTTTGGATGACTAAGGAAATTGTAAATTTATATATTTGTTCAATTATAAAAGCGTGCTGTGTGTCATAATACTGTGCACTTTATACATCAAAAGAAACTAGAGTTAGTGAGAGAATGAAAGAGAGGGGAAGGAAAGAAAACAGAAAGAGATAAATGAGAGAGAGAGTGAAAGGAAGGAAGAAAGGAAGAAAGAAAAAGAGAGAGGAAGAAAGAGAGAGAGAAAGAGAGAAAAAGAGAAAAAGAGAGAAAGAGAGGGAGAGAGAATGAGAGAGAGAGAAAGAGCGAAAGAGAGGCAGAGAGGAAGGAAGGGAGGGAGGAAGGAAGGGAGGGAGGGAGGGAGAGAAAGAGAGAGAGAAGGAAAAAGACTCGAGTGCTCACAGTGCTACCTGTCATCCCCATTCTGTTGCTCTATCTGCTGTGAAGAAACTGGCTGAACTAAGTCTTTCTCTAAGAATAAAGACCGTATACAACGCACATGAACACCACAGTACGTTTAAATAACATTAGAGAGATGTTTAAATAGCTGTTTGCCACATCAGTAATTTGCTTTCTTTTTTAATCTTAACTGTTCAAAAACACTGATTTAAAATAAACTATAGCCATACCTTTCATGGAATAAGAAATCCTTCAGAAGTTTTTCAGTCCATTTCTAAACAGCAGTGAAAGCAATGAAATGCATAGCTAGCTGGGATCCAGTTCTGTGACTCTTGATCTTTAAAAGAAATAAGAACGCTAAGCAAGACACAACCTTTCAACTGGGGCAGCATTTGCAACTCTCTTTGAATAACTCCGCAACTTTTGCAAACTGAGAAACAGTTCCGTTCAGCATCATCCCAGCAGCTGGTTTCCACGTGACGTCAGTGCACGGAGGATGGTTTTAAAGCCATCTCTTCCAACCCCCAGCTCTGTAACTTTATATCTCCTCATATTTTGTGTAAACAACTCCAAGTCCAAGACATTTTTAGGTTTTATAGTGCAGTCCAGTCTTTAAAGCTTGCCAAAGCAGCCAGTGTTAATATTAAAGCTATGACAATAGGCAATTTTAGGTTTCTTTTATTAGTGTCCACGTTGTAAGGGAAGATTCTTTGCTGCCTTCCAGACCCAGTTTTCAGGGTTATATTTTTTAGTATGATCATTTTGAGCTTTGCAACTTGATCCTTATAAACTGCTCTGTAAAGGGAGTTTGTTTAAAGCAGCAGTTTTGCTGGTTAACAGCTATCTTAAAGAGCTAAAAGCAAGCCACTCCTCCCTAAAATCTTTTTCTGTATTCTAAACATGCTATCTCTTATGAAGTGCAGAATTATTGGGCACTGTGTAATCCTACTGTTTTGCATTCTGGGAAAGGTGATAATGGTTTCTTTGGGATATACCCAAATATTCCTGCTACTTTATAAGGTTTCTGGATCAGATTCTCCAGTCTGTTAAGATACTTTGCGTCTCAGCAAAACAAAGTGCTTGAAGTTGGATGGAGAATCTCCCTCGCACAGCGAAACTCATCCCTGGCATAAGACTAGGAAGGAAGGTCCAAATAGACCTCGGCCTGGATTTAAAGCACTGGGAGTGCCTATAGCAGGTGTCAGCATGGGGTGAGGGAAGGGAACGCATGTGACAAAACGATCCAGCAAGTTCAAGTCCACGGGAGACCCTGAAGCCAGCGTAGCGAAACTGAGCTGCTCCCCCTGCTGAGCTGCAGGCACAAGGAGCTCAGCTCGCTCCTTGTGTCCTTGCCCACCACAGCATCTCTCCTTTTCCACTACACATCAAATTGCTTTCATTTGCACACTGAGAGAGACCCCCGATCACTGCACATACCGCTGCCCTGACAGGTACTTGTGCTTGGATGCGTCTGTGGACAGTGACTAAGACCACCCATAGTCAGAAAATTCACATTTCAGGGAACATTTGTCCCCATGTGTACCTGTGTAAGGGCCACAAAATACTCGACTCACGCAGCATAAAACACTGGGCAAATTCTGCTCTTAGATGGGCGTCTTCAAATGCACTAAGCAGGAGTGATGTGTATTTTTGTGGGCAGAGCAGCTGATGACAAGAGGATCAGTGAGACCAAGGACATGATATGAGGATTCACACATCCTTTGCTTAGTCAGCACTCTCCTTTTTAGACCAATAAGGTTTTATCTGTGATAAAAGCCATGCACAGCATAAAGATTTTAGCTCTGGGTGCATTTTACAGTAAATACCAAAGCAGGTTTTAGGGAAAACACATTTTTTCTCCTTATATGGTCTAGCTGTAAGTCTCAGTGAATACATTAATTGGGTGCTTATTCTGTTCCCATGTAACATAAATAATGAGACTTTATTTTATGTGAAAATTTCAAAGATGAGCTAAAAAGTGAACAAAGATGCCCAAGTACATATCTGAACGTTCCTGAAAAAAATTTTCAGCCTCTGAACTCTGAGGATTTAAAAATTCCCTTCTCATAAAGCAGTGAATTTCTTTTCAGAGGTTACATCCAAACACGCCAGCTGACATGGCTGGGAATGAAGCCTGAGTGCCTGGGAGCAGAACTGAGCCGACAGTGTTGCCTCCACCCCGAAGCCAGCACAGCTGCACCACTGCAAATGAAGACAGACTCTGAAGGCATGTTTCTTTTCTCTTATCCATCAGCATAGGCTATTATTCTTGTGTCTTTAATACTGCTAACTCAATGCCCCTCATCTTGTTACATGAACGCTTCAAAGTAAAACACGGTAAAATTAAAGAAAACAATGGACTAACTCCCAGATTAAGTCTTCACTCAGGCAAAATCCTACATTTCTGTCAGTGTGAGGAATTAGAAATGTGTGAGACTGAGGGGGAGACAGGAGTTGGACTCCACCCATAGATGAAAGGGCTGTGTCAAACTCATCCTAATATGTGAAAGGCAGAGAAAAGTTGGGACAAAGAAAACATGAAGTGATCTCTAAAAACCTGAGCTCATTGCTCCAAACACCCTTAAGTGTAGCAGTTATGACTTTTGCTTTTGGGGGGAAAAAAATTATCCAACAGAGACTGTCCCTTCTCCAACAGCAGCAGACAAAGCAGCAAAGGTGGCTCTCCGGCCTCTGGCACAGGCAACACAGGCAGGAAGGTTTATTGCATCCAACACACTGCTTCCACGGGCAAAGTGTACTTTGTGCATACACGGTATCAGCTCTGCTTGTGTTAAAAGTCAGCACCTCAGCAAAAAGGGTGCTCGGGCATTTTAAACAAACCCTCTTGCTTCATCATGCAAGGCTGAAGACAAAGGAGCGTGAGCTTCAGCATGGGCTATGATCTGATTACACAGTCAGGGTAGTGTGAATTCTGGTGAATAGTCTGCGCTCAAAATCATTTTAGAGTATCTTCAGTTCTGCTATACTAGCTTGGTTATGGCACACCCATTTTGTTACGTCCACATAAATTTGGTAACACGAAGGAAGAACGGCACTGCTGCCACTGCAATCAACCCAGCCACAACATCAGATTCCTGAATGATGTTACTTTTTACACCTTGATAATCCTGGCAAATACATCTCAGGGGTGGATATATAAATCAGGAAATGGGCAGAAGGGAATACAAATTCTGTCTCCTCTTACCATTGGGCACTTCTGCAATAGTATATCTTAGTAGGGAAATAGAGCCAACAAAGTGTTATGTCATGTCACTTCTCCAAGGTTACATTGGAAATCGGTGGCAGATACTTTAGATGTTTACTTTAAATAGAGCCACTGTAATTTTCCCCATAGGCAACTGCATGTGTAATGGCAAAAGTTGGGTTTGAATATCACTTCCCCTGGCATTAAATCAGAGACAGAAATGTAAGCCAATGGGAATTACATCCCTGATACTGATGCCTTTAGAAGTCTCCTACTCACCTATCAAATTCTGGGGTGATTAAGGGGAAGGGCATCTAATATGCTAAAGCTCTGCTTGTTTTCATAAACAACTCCCAAAGTTCATGTGCAGTTCATCTCTTTTTATAACACATATTTAGACAGCCATGGTTTTGGCAATTTTCTATTTTCCGACTGCCAGGCATATTTCTGCACTATAGCACCTGCTCTCTTCTAGTTCTGATTCTGAAGCACTGGCGACATGTGTCAGCAGACACTTATCCTATCTCCAACTGGAGCTTCAGGCATGGATATTTTCGGTTGAAAGAAATATCTCTGATCTTGGAGAAGATGATCATGGGTCATACATCCCAAGAGTATCATGGGAATTTTTCAGTAACAGTAAAGAAAATATTTGTAGAAGTATTTTGTCAGGGCATTCAGAGCCAACTCTAAATAGGAAACAAATTTAATTGAATTTATCTGGTTGCATTAAAGGAAAAAATGCACCTATGTCTAAGCAACGTAAAAATTCATTGGAGTTACTGTTGATTTACACAAGTGTAAAAATGTCAGAATTAGATCTATAGATTCGAGATCTCTTCTTTCTGAAAGAATATGGAATGAATTCACTGGGAACACAGGAAACAGAAATCTAATCTTTCAGAGAAATGTAAAATTAAGGCAATCTCAGGGTTCAAATTCAATGACATTTTTGCCAGAATATTAATATTTTGCCAGAATATTCCAAAATGGGAACTGTGAATCTGCTATTGGCATAACTGAGATTTGAACTGATAGGTAACCTGGCATATCCAGCTTGTTGCCACATGAAAGCAAAATCTTATATTCTTCTTATTATCGCTCTTCAGAATTAGACGTTATGTGGCAGACAGAATCTAAGGAATCAGCAGAGTTCTGGCTGGCTCTGCCCTGCCCGACTCCCACGCACTCCTGCCGGAGGATGTGAACGTGTTCAGCTGCATTTACTCACTCACCTGTGAGGTAAACTTTGCCCACCAGGCCAGTAACTGAGTGGGGAGAATTTCTTGGCAAGTACAATTATTGCATTTCTTTGTGAGACCAAGTTATTTCAATTTAGCAAGAAAGAGAACACTTATTTCTTTGGTTCGATGTTATCTTCTGGCCATAGGTAGATGTCCATACTGATTTGATTAGCTTTCTCAGCACCTTTTAAAATAGTAAAAAATGGAGGGCTGTGAACTTATGTGCAATATCTGGTGCAAAACGGATAAGCAGCTCAAATCACTCCCTTCAAGCTGAATGCAGAAGGACATGAAAAACACATCTAATTTCTTATTGAGATTTCTCTGTACTGAGGTTTGCACGGGTCCTCACTGTTCTCCTTGCTCATCACAGATTCAAAGACTGTGGGGAGCTTCTAAAATGATTTTGTATGCTTTGGTGTGCTTTAATTTCAGATTGTAGCCTGTGCAATCACTCCCTAAATGTCCCCAAAGGTGTCAGCTTTGATTTGCTTTGTTGATGCCTGACAGAATTAGGATGAGGAAAGCTCCAGCTATATGCAAGAAAAAAGACTGTGAGAAATCAATGGGGTTATAATTGCCAGTCCTGTGCAGAGGCTATCTCCATCTTTTGTCTCAAGAGGTTCATCCTCACCTTTTTTGATTTCTGAGAAAGAAGCAAATCTTTCCCAATTACATCCAAGATGTATTCAATGTACAAATTCAGTGTATTAAACTTTTCTACTACTTTACAATAATACTGTTACTGATATACTCAGTGTAAATCAAACTTTCTCTACTCATCTTCATTACATACAAGGCTGAGAAAGGTATAAACAAGTGTGGGTTAAAATCTGAAAGCCCAGAACTTCAGATCAGATTTAAACATGATTTTTTCTCTTTTATGGGATTGAGCCAGTAACATTTAAGAAAACCCAAATGATCTTTTCTTCCCCCAAGGGAGACACAAAACCAGAAAGAAACTCAAAAAGTCAGTCTTGTGCTAAGATTTGCTATGACAAGTTTAAGCCTCAAATTATTACATTTTTAATGTCCAAATTGCAAATCCATGGGGGAAAAAAAAAAGAATTTCTCAAGCGGTTGCTGAGAGAAAAGCAGCAAAAGGGCCTTTTCCCAGTGATTTGAGAACTATCTTTACAGTTACAGAAATTCACTGTGAAGGGATATGCTTGACCATATCTTGCCATAATAGTTTCTAGTATGTGGAACTTAACTTTTAGGCAACTGAGCATAAATTAGAGCAGCTTAGAACCTCCTCAAAATTACTTTGGGTCTGACTTTCTCTTTAATCAGGACACCAGACAAGGCTATCTATTAACCTCATATACATTGATTATCATTTGCTTTAGACATATCTTGCTAAATACAAAATAAATAATGATGACAACATGCCCTGGTAGGAATAGGTATTTGGATTAAATCAAGCTTAAGTGATTTAAGCGATCAAGGTTACTACACCTGCAGAGTATGCTGAAGGAAAACTAGACAAAAAAAGAGAAAATCACAAACTTTGTTTAATATTAAATATTGTGAATTTACTATTTTTTTCATTCTCATAAAATAAATTTTATTGCCCAACCTCAAAATGGTGTCTTGCTACTATTTCAGGTATCAGAGCACAAGCCAGTCACGGAGATCAACTGTTCTTACTGGGGAGCGGGTTAAGTGAACAGAGTGCTAGCATGATAAATCAAAGGGAAGCCTTATTGCCAGCTAGAAAAACAGCTGCTTTATTTATTACCACTATTTATTACTAGATTTTTTATCATGGCATCTGCACAAAAAAAAAAATCATTAACACACTTCCTTGTAAATTAACACCTTTGGAGAATTCACATTTTTGGGATTCAGTGGTTTCAATATAGGTTGAATAAAACAGAAAAGAAAACTGAACTCCATTGGGCATTTCAGATGAGGTTTTCATAGTGGGAGATCTACTGTTTGTAGGAACTGCCTATGTTCAGTCTGATAGAAAGATCATGCGTCACCTGCACTCTCAGTGCAGCCTCTCGTAGGAAAAACAGGAATATTCAGTGACTATTGATGCACACCTACGTACACAAGCTTTCCTCATCTATGGTCGCTTGCTACCAACGGCATGGTTAGGTGGGGGTCACTCAGCAAGCCAAGAGTTACCATGTTCATTCAAAACTCGTTCTGAAATCTTGAGAGAGAATCCAGGGCCCTGGCGGCTGCAGACTAGAAAATGTTATCTGAAAAACTAGGTTGTTAGGAAAAGATATTTGACATCAGACAAGATGACTAGCACCACTTTCTTCAGTTCAAGTCAGACTGTAGCATGGACGTTTTTCTAGAGCACAGAGAGAATGCAGCCAGTCTACATCTCTCAGAAGACTCCTTGCCTACTCCGATACCACCTCCTCGTGCATCTCATTCTCAGCGACTCCAGCTCCTTGACACGTTTCCAGTTACAGTGCTCTATATACCAACCATTCTGATTTTGTCCCCTCTGTGGTGTCTAATCCACAGAATACGGTTCTGAAAAACATTATCTTCAGAGTCATGCAAAGTATATACAAGCTGTGACATACAATTGCAGAATACACATCAAGTGTGGGTTTACTATTCATATGTAGCTAGAATACAAATTCTTTTTCTGGGAGTGGGAAGAGGAAAGGAACAGACTCCTCACACCCACTCTGCATATTTCTGTTTTGCTTCTGACTTGGTGCAAATTAATGAATATTAAATTGGTTCCAGTCACTCAGGAAATTTTTATTCAAAAATGATAAAACCAGACGAAGTGAAAAATCTCATTTTCTGTTTGCTTACCTGGAACACCGTGGTGAGCAGGTTTCCTATTCAACTGGGTGACTTTTTGGTATGTTTTTTGCAGGCTTTTTGGTTTTGTTTTGGTTTTGGCAAACAAGTAGTCTTCAGTGTTTTTACAGCAGTGGCTATTACAGAAACTATGTCTCTTGCACTTCTTATCTTGGAGGGTGGACAAAATAAACAAACTGAAAATAATACTACAATGAACAGTAAATGATGAATGGTTTACAGTACAAAAAACAGTGTAAAAAGGAAGACAAGTTTAAATATTGTTGTGTATGAAAGGGATGAAAATAATACAAGGATGAGAATAAGTAAAATGATAGGCTGGAACATCTGGGAAAGTAAATACAAAGACAAAGAGAACAGTCAATTAATGGAATAGCAGGTCCAAAGTTTCACCAAAATAAATAGTGAATCAGACTATGCTCGCGGAGGGACCGAGTGTCCATCTCCCATTGACTTCAGTAGGAGTTCTGCATGGTCAAGCCCTGAAATGCCCAATTTTACTATTGCTGTTATTTGTTTAGAGAAAATACTAATTAGTTTGCTTTAAATTTGTATAAGCCCATGCAGTGCTCTGCCTTGAAGCTAATGCGAGCTCTACAAGCTCAGAGCTATTGCTAGATCAGAAAGTGAGCGTGCTAAATGCCTTTTCTGTTTGATATCATGCAATACATGTATAGTAATTGATTATCTTTAAACTCACTGCGTCTGTGACTTTCTGATACAAGGAAACAAAAGACTAATTAGTCAGCATAGAAATAAGAAATAATACCTTCCAGCTTCACCTGGCAACTACTTTGACTTTAAACTAGCACGACAGCACAAAGTAAATTAACACAGCAAGAGACTTACTAAAACATTGGATAATACCATTAGCAATAACAAGATTTGCCAACTATAGGATTGCATGAGGGTAGGTAATTTTCATTTTTCATGGCAAAAGATCTTGAGTCAGCAAGGCATTTGCTTGCCAAAACCTCTGTGTCAATTCTTCATAAAAATGAACTACAGAAAGATGCTAGTCACTGCTGCGTGTAAGCCATGACCCACAAGACTTCAACAAGATATAATCAGTTACAGCAATTCCAATATTCACACTACTGTGTGGCTCTGTGATTCTGTAAAGTAGATTTGCATGGTTTATTTTTCTTTGTGGTTTGTCATATTCTCTGTGATTTTGGAAATTTAATGTATCCTCCTGTTTAAAATTAATAAGATTTAATTTTTATTCATTTAACAGGAACCCAGCAACTAAGAAAACAATAACGTTCCTTTATGTGCCAAAAATGCTCTCTGCACTGCCTTTACTGGCAATGAAGGCACAACTCTGGCAAATGCAGTTGCAAAGCCAGAAAGGAGTAAAATCTTCCACCTCCTAGAGCATAATTCTTTTAATTCTAGGAGACCAGACTTATCCACTGTTCACAAACAGCCCCAATGGTAGAACAAGGCTTCATATGGCCAAATGAGGATGTAAAATAATTCAAGAGAGAGCAATTTTTATCCACTGTCTAGAATAAAGAATTTTCATGTGCCATACATCAAAATTGAGAATTAATTCATTTGGCAGAGCCTTTTTACCTGTAGGCCGTAATAAGTAAAAGTCTACCTGACTCACTGACAAAGGTTCATCTGCACTTCGATCATCCGAAGACTTTGGAACTTCGAGTCTGTCTATGAAAGCCTGGAGCTCTTTCCTGAAGGCCTTCATCTGTGCATTGATCCGGTAAAGAAGCTCATGCTCGCGTATTCTGCTGCCATCATCTTCTTCATCCATCAGTCCAAAGAGGTCCCCATTAGCTACATAAATTCTCGCCTCTGTTATGATGGTGCTTGTGTCAGAAATTAAGCGATCTATTGTCTTGCCCAGCCGCTCAGCTTCAGAGCGAATGTCCTTCATCTGCTGCCTGTCAGTGAAGCTTTTCTGCCACCCAGATGGTGTTGGATAAAAAGACCTCGTGGGTGTCAGGCACCGAATGTTGCGTACCTCTTCAGAGTCGCTTTCCCCACCGATGGGGCCTTCCCTTTTGCGGTGAGGGGGGCGGGAATCATCATCACTCTCTTTTTTTCCTGCATCACTTTCCGCATCACTGTCTCTGGGACTGCCACGGATCCCAAGATGAGAGGCCAAGTCATAGCGTTGCATGTTGGACATTAAGACTCTGTTCTCATACTGGAGTTGCATGACTTTGCCACTCAGCTCGTTGATCTGCATTCGTGCAGCTTTTAGCTCCTCCTGTAACGCTTCTGTCTTGGCATTATCATGGTGCCTAGAGCTCTCATGTGCCCCAGACTTGTACTTGTATTTGTTCAGCTCAGCTGTAATGCGCTTGTTTTGTTCTTCCAAATCAGCTAAATTTCTCCTCAGCAATTCCGTTTCATCTTCTACTAGCTGCAAATGCTGTCGTAATTCTGACAGGGATTCACTCTGCTCTCCCAGGAGTGGGTTAGCAGTCCCTGAGAAATCATCTCCTCTTAAATCATCAAGCTCTGCTTTCAGTCCTCTATTTTCTACTTCTAGTTCCACTATTTTCCTCCCAAGAATGTTAGCTTCCTCCTCCACAAGTCTCAATCGAAGTTTGAGTTCAGCTTCTCTTGTGGTAGGTGGCCCACCTGCTTCACCTTTTGGCAAGGGACTGTCCAAATCCCCGTAAAATGATCTGTATTTTTGCAGCTCATGTTCAAATCTGTCTTTCTCTTTATCGATCTTAGCCATCTTCTTCCTCATCAAGGCTGCTTCTTCTTTGACAAACTGTAGCTGGCATTTCAGATCTTCATTGTCCTCCTTCGAAAAAAGAAAAAGAATTATTTGAAGAAACTTGATGTAAAACAGGAGACCTTCAGTGGATGGTCTTAAACTACAAGATTAACAATTACAGGTACATAGCTTTAGATGAGAAATTTTCCTGCAATCATTTTTTCACTGATCAATAAATTAAAGTGAGGAAAATAAATACTTACATTTAAAAGCGGGGAAAAGACTATTTTACTTGAGACTAAAGTTTGCACACACCCCAAAAAATACCCTGTGGGCGTGGGGGGCTTATGAAAAATCCTTACATTTTCTAGGCTTGCAACACTGTAATAGACTTTACAGTGTTGAAAAAATCCTGGAGTCAGCACACAAAGGGCCTATAATCGTTTCACTGGTGCTCCCATTTACTTATTTTGCCTAAAATATAGAGTACGTTAAAGCTGGTGGGTTCTGTTGCAGCACCAGCAGCTTGTCTAGGTGGTCCTTGACATAGTGTTGTCTGACTGCAGATCTGGGTAAGAGCTCTCTGTTTCACAGCATACAGGAAAACAAAGAGCAAAGCAAACAAGCAAGCAAAGTGCAAATCTACAAATTGTGTACATCATTCCCATAGTGTCCCTGAAGCCTTCACATGAGAATCCAGGCTACTGTTATTACAACATACCTCTGTTGGTGTCTGCTGTGACTTTTTTTCTGATTTTGGTAGGTCTTTGCTCCCTCTTCTTTTCAGTGATTGCTGTAACAACAACAACAAAATGAGATGCACTGAATATTTCACTAAAGAGGTATATAATTCAGTCGCTCTTTTAAAACATAGCAAGTTAAACGCAACTGTAAAGGAATTAATTTATTGAAATCTTTGAGATACCAAATACAGAGGGGAGACACAGCTGCCCAAAAATGACATAGCAATGTTATACAAGTAAAGTATTGGTTTAATCAGTCTGCCACCTTTTTTATTCAACACATTTTAAGGATAGTGCATAATGAACGTTTAACACATGACAAAAGAGGTAAGAAAGCAGATATCCCAAGCGGTAATATACAGATAGGAAAACTGAGGAAAGTAGTGAGGGCCAGATTTGGTCTTGTCCATTTGATATTAACCCTAATGAGGCCAAGGCACTCAAATATGTGTCTATCCAGACATGTGGCCTTAGCCTGTGTGGTAGGCAAACTACAGGAAACAGTGTCATTGAGTTCCTGTCAACTGACTTGAGTGTACATCTGCAAACACACCTTTCTCTGTGTCCCACCCACAGGCTTCAAGCTTGCAGAGTATTGCAGTTACACCTCTGCCAGGTGTACACTGTAGACAGACTTCATACAGACAAACTCACACATAGATCTGGTCACTAGGTTTGTTGTTTTCAGAACATATTCAAATAAATACAATTTAAAACTGCTTGGACTACGAAGTCCTAGTGAGAAAAAAAGCATATTAGCTTAAGAACAGCACCACACAAATGCGTGTATGCACCACCATATGAGCAAGCTTCTTTGATGTCTTCTCATCTGCTGTGTAGCCAAAGTGAGTAGAAAAGAAACTCCTGCTTTTAGAGCAGGATGCACTGGGATCAAAGCCTACTAACATATCCAGCAAAAATACTGTAATTCCTGACAGTAGAAAGTTCATTAGTGGGTAAGTGGTAGCAGTGGAAAACAACTGCAACCATCCCACTGAAAACACTCAATACAGATCACCAAGAAAACAGCAGGAGAGAGGAGAGCGAGTGAGAGAGTATGTTACTACATAATATCCCACTTGCAGCTGTTCCCAGTTTTTATGCTCCGCAGGTAAAATGCGGGCCCTGAGACAGGGCAGGGATACAACCAACACCGTCACCCTCTGCGGTTATTCTCTGGTAGAAGGATGCTTTGTGTCGCTGAGAAACGTGCATTTCCCTGCAGCAGCCAGGGAATCCAACTGTTTCTAAAAGCCATCCAGTTCCATACAGTGGGAATTAAAAGATGTTCATAATCCTCATGGAGCAGACTACAGTGGGCGAGTATGCTGTACATAACGATCCTGTGCACTAGTCGCCTGCTGGTGCCAATTGTTCTCTTTCTTCTGCAGATCATCCCCATAACAAATACTAAGCTTGTGGGCTGCTCACTCCAAAGGAAAAGTCAATGCCGTAGAAATGACTCACTTATAAATATGAGCAAACACAAGAGATTATTTCCCATGAGGCTTTTTGCTCAAATTCACTAGAGTTATGCAAGAATTAAGTAAAATGACCTCAGATTCAGAATCAGAACTAAAATTCACAGATGGATTCATCAAGAACCAGAATTAAAATTTTTATGCTTATTGCAGAAACACTGAATGCTCAATGGACAAAACAATAAAACCAAAGGAAGATCATTGGCATCTTAGCTGTGATACCTGGATAGCTGTGAATCACAGAATTCTAAAAGAATCCAGAAAATACACAAAAAATTGTTAAACTCACTCATTCCTTTAAAAATCAAGCCAACAACTTTGGGATTCAGTCTACAAACAAAATAATTTTTCTCCAGGGTCACCCATCAGTTATCCTATTGCAGAAATGGTATGTGCATGTGGAGGGATTTTTTATTGTTTTTCTTTTTGAATTGGCAAATTTATAAAGTGTTAAACTTTCAGAGTGCAGCTTCCTCCTATGTATTACCACTGAATGTACCACTATGTAGTATCACTTTGAAAAGCCGCTTTTCAAATCAGTTAACACTGCAAACTTCTTGCATCAGATTCTTGCTAATGCCACTCCCCAATAAAATAACTAAGAGACAGTTAAACTGTATTTCTACTTGATTACCTAACTGCCTTCTATTCACCCTGCTGAGCTCAGCATCTCTCCAGATATAATGAGGTTCTGAAATGCTGAGCTGCAACTTCTTATGTACCCTACAACTTTTCAGAAGATAAAAGAGATATAGAGAAAAGTTTCCCATGGAAAAAAAAAGAGAAACTACAGAGGGCAAAAAATATTTTTATGAGTGTGATATAAAATGAAAAATCTGTTTGTCTCCGTTCTCTCAATATCTTTTCTGTTAAAGTTCCTTTCAGTAGTCAGGATAGCAATACTTCAATTACAGCAACAGTTGTGGCTATGTAACAACTAGGCACTGCTTTCTATTCTGCTCTGCTTGAATTACAACAACCCATTCATGGAGCTTGCATTATTCACCAACAAATGATGGTGTTTAGCAACACAATTTTATAGCAGAAAGCAATGAAGAACATGCACAATTCAGTTAGCGGGACGATTTGGGCAAGTGGATTAAGCCCAGCTAGAATTAGTATGATCTATTTTCTTGTGAAAAACAGCATAAGCCAATTTCTGATCACGAGAGGTTAAGATCTCACTTTCACATCGCAGTTGACAGATGACATCTGCAAAATCACAGTGCCCCATAACATCATGTTAGGGCACTGAGGCAATACTCGTACTGAACAAAGAATGCCACATATCAAGCAGTATATTCTGCTATAAATAATAAATTTTTGAGAGTTTTTTTCAGAGATCCATTTTACAATTTACAGTGGCTACTCTTTCTATCATTTCTCTCAAGTCTTGTGCTAGTCCACTCTTCCAATTTTCAGCGTTAAACAATTTATTGCTGCTAATGAAAAGAAGTATCAAATCAAAACAGAAAAAGGAAAAAAAAGTTCAAATAAACACAAGGCAAAAATAAAAACAGTAATCCAGATTCCTGCAAGTGAATCTTCATTTTATGCCTGCAACTGGACACTATGGAAACTGTCTGTGTGTTGCTTGTTTTGACATACTAACAAATGTTAGACAGGGCCAGTGAGTGATTCAGCCACCTTCATGTACTAAATTTGTTTGCTCAAGAATTTTTGTGTTTGATCGCCTTTTGATATAATTCTCCACTTGATTCTTTTCCCATGTCACAGTGTACCACAAAACATACACTAAAAGCCACCTCTGCTGTTTTCTCAAGTATAGCAAAAAAGTCTGTCCCTCATATTCTAGAATTGGTTTTGAGAGTTTTTTGTGAAGGATAATTTTTGGGCTCAGATAATTTTTCTTCTGTATAATTTTAAAAATCATATTCATTTCATTCTACTCAATGATTTTATGAGTTAAAAAAAGACAAAGGTAAAAGTAACAAACATAAGACTGCTTTTGCGCTATCTGATCAGTAATGCTTTATGGTTTTAATAACCTTGAACCAAGTTACCCATTTGCAGGAGAAAAGAATAAACAAAAAATGCATGCAATACTTTCTACAATGGGGAGTTTGCAAAAGTGCTCAGGTACTATGGAAATATTTCAACAGCATTAGGGATAGTAAGACCAGCAACTGTGACATGTATCATTACATTGTATAATCTCTGAAAGACTAGGAGGTAAAACTGGGTTTGACCTGACTGTTCTAGCATTCACTGTAGCCAGTACACATGGGGCTGAACGTGTGTTCTGGCAATGCCGAGAAGCTTCCACAGTCTAGATTAGACCTCAGATAATGTTCGTATTACGTGCACACTGGATGACATGCAGTGGGCATTTCTGGTGCGATGTTCAGCAGCATCAATTCTCCAGTGACCTTCACCGGAGTTTATCCAATGCCTTGCTGGAGATGCTAAGCACTTCTCAAGACCAAATGGTATAATCCTTCTCTTTCCAGCCCTAAACTGCAAGCCAAATGTGCAGTCCTAACAACATCTTTGACACTCAGTGCTTCTCAGGCATAAAAAGATCTGAAATCTACTCTGAGAATAACACAATCTAGAAATAATAGCATTACACTCCACTGAGAATCAAAGCTGTAAAATGAACTCAAATTCTTGCTGCCTGATCCTAAGCTACAGTAAATCTCTCTGCAATTAATAAAGAAGCCCTAAGCAAAACACACCAAGATTTTTCGAGACGCTTATGTGTGATTATTTCAAGCCTGACCTGGGGGTATATGATCTAAAAATCAATGTAGGCAACCACAGGAGAAATTCCTGACACATAAAGGGATTTATGGGTGCACAGAGCCCCTTGAGCAGCCCTTATCCCTCCTCAGAGAGCAGGCTAAGGCAAAGGGCATGCAGCTGCTTGAACCTCCAGAGCGGCAACCAAACCTTCTCACCTGTACACAACTGCACTGTACACGGTTATGGTTAGCTGCCTGCCAAGTGCTGTGACAGGTCTGCAGAGCTTTCAAAAATCAAAGCAAACCTAACACCATCTTTACAGTCCTGAAAAGCCACTGAATATTGAACAACTGTTGGGCTGCACAAACTTGCCTCTGTCTGGCACAGACTGACTATGACCAGGGAAATGGAAATTTGCCCTAAGATTCTCTCTGCATTTCCCTTCAGTCAATATGGTCAGCTAGCTCGTGGAGCTGGATCAAAACAGACGCAAGACAGATTTTTTAGTTTACTGCCACTGACTTTAATTCAATGTATTAGTATATGTAGTAAAACTAAATGGACACTATCCATGTTGGCAAATTGAAAATGCACATTCTCCTAAAAAAACACAATTGTTTTTAAAATGTCTCCCTCATTCTGCAACTCTATCAGTGCAATTTGCCAGCAACAAACTCAAGAGAGTGGCTTTGTCTGTCATTGGCACAAGTACCTAGAATGATACAACCCTTTACTCCTTCCACTCCCCTTCAAGGGCAGGAGCCGTCCTGAGTATTTCAGTATTCTACTTGCTTGCAAAATTAAGGCAGGAAAGAAAAAGCAGGGGATAAGTGAAACGTAAAAAGCACAGCACTCCCTGTCCATGAAGAAACACTAGGTATATCCCTATTAGCTCTAGCAACACTCTTTTTATATTAAAATTGGCATATTTGAAAACAGTGAGGAATGATACAAAAAGAAAAATAGTTCTTATGTATTTTTTTAATGTCTTCATATTGCAGAAGAGAAAAAAGGAGCTGCTCTCCAATACTTGTATTATTTCATTTGCATTTATTTAGGAGTTATTTCAGTTATCATTTTCAGATCCTTGCCAGTATTCATTTGCCAATTAGATAAGACAAAAGAAAAAAGGAAAGAAAAAGATATACAACATTTGCACTTTACCTAGATAACCCCTTTGCATTTTGAACCAAAACCACATTGCTAGAGCAAATAATGATAACTCTGTGGTATAACTACGTAAAAGCATTCTTTGCAATGCATAAAATGAGGCAGCACGTTTATGCTTCTGTTATGTTTGCTTCCTCCTTTTTCCTATTCAAAAAAAATCCTCAGCAGTAGAAGATGAAAGCTGCCTTTTCAAAGCTTTCTATGTGACCTGGTCAAATAGCCAGCCAAACTCTGATACTTTGCTTTCTGTGATCACACACTCCTTCATCCACCAGGATATCATCAAACAGTGGAAACAACTTATCTGAAGAGGAGGAGGTCTCCTGCCATTTGGACCTTTCAAAAGATGGAAGAGCTAGACGCGCTTAGTTCCCCAGCACTAACCAAGGAGGCCTCATTATGGATGCAGAGATTACAGTCAGTTTACGCTCGGCTCCCTAATCCTGAAATGCAAAAGCAAATCTCAGAACATCATGAATATTTTGGAGTGAAAGTGCTGGAATAAGGCATTTTGTTGCATAATGGTGCTAGATAAAACTATTTCCTAGGGTGTCCTAAGTTGCTGTCTATTTGTCAGCTCAGCTATTTGTCTTTTTTGGCAGAGTCGTCAGTCTTTTTGTCAGGGTTTGCACATTGCCTAGTACAATGCACTGTCCCAGTCTTTATCTGGGACTGCCAGTATGACAGACAGTACATCAACATAGTTCAAAACACCACCACATAACAATAGCAATAATCACAGTCACAGACCTGGATACGGCAATTACGAATTAAATACATATGAGATTTTGCCAGATCTAAGAGTTTTCTTTCTCACACCTATTATCACATGTAGAGTTTTTCAGTCCTCTTAGAAGAATATCTCAGAAGAGATTCCTAAGAAATTTTCATAAGAACAGGAAAGTGCAAGCAACCAATTAGGTTCATTGCCTTGGTTACAAAAATGGATATATATAAACCAAAGCACAGTTAACATATCCCAACAAAAAGGTTAGTCTGAAAATCATAGAATCATAGAAACATAGAATCATAGAATAGTTTGGGGTGGAAGGCACCTTTAAAGGCCATCTTGTCCAGACCTCCTGCAGTGAGCAGGGACATCTGCAACTGGATCAGGTTGCTCAGAGCCCCGTCCAACCTGACCTTGACTGTTATGAGGGATGGGGCATCTACCACCTCTCTGGGCAACCTGTGCCAGTGTTTCACCACCCTCATTGTGAAAAAGTTCTTCCTGATACCTAGCCAAAATCTACCCTCTTTCAGTTTAAAACCATTACCCTTGTCCTATCGCTACAGGCCCTGCTAAAAAGTCTGTCTCCATCTTTCCTATAGGCCCCCTTTAAGTACTGGAAGGCTGCAAGAAGGTCTCCCCGGACCCTTCTCTTCTCCAGGCTGAACAACCCCAACTCTCTCAGCCTGTCTTCACAGGAGAGGAGAAAATGAAAAGTAATGAGAAGGAAAATAAGAATGATTCTGCACACAATGTGCACCTCTGTGCTGCTTGCTGGAAATGTATACAGAAGCCAGTTCTGCAAAGTTGTGGACTGATTACATGTGGACATTTGTGTTCAACCTCATTTCATACTGAAGAGTTTTATTAAGCGCACAGATAGCTCTTACAGTCCCTCAGCTGGATTCACAGAGTAGGATGGCATCAAGAACATACACATCTGTGTGGGTTTGTAGGCACACAGCAGAGAAAGGAACTTTGCAGCTCATCCTATGAGACTGTGCACCTCAGACAATACCTCCAGTTACAGGGACATCTCACCAGAAAATCAGATTTTAGAGTTAATTTGAGAGGATGCAAAAATTTGAGATTAATTCAGGTAGGAAAAATTATGAAATCTGCACTTGGTCTAGAAGCCTCAGCAGTGAGCAGAAGATTTTCTGTTAATAGGGGAAAGAAATCCATCTCTCACATGTCAGCAATCACCACTCTGTTCTCTGACTATAAAGAGAGGTCTTCTTTTACTATTAATTTCTTCTTTTGTCTGTGTTTACTTCGGAAAGTTCTATTGCAAAGCTGGCAGTTTATAAATTGGCTGAAAAATAGTTTCCATAATACAACATATGGGGAAGTTTCAAAGGTGTTTAGGAACTTAGGTTATTGAAAACAGAAGACCAAACTCTGCAGTGCTCTGAAGTTATGCCAGTGTCATCCTGCCACAAATTAAATTGAAATTTTAATCTAAGTTTTGTTGAGCAGCTCATGTAAAGAAGGTATTCTGGAGAAATAAACCACGGAGGCTAGAAGCTAAAAAGAAAGGAAGCCATTTTAGCAGTTTGGACATCCCCACACCCACCTTTCTCACTCTGTCTGGTACCAATCTGCTCTCCCATAAGCCTGCACCCAGTGCTTTTCCTGGTACTTCTACCGTGCAAAGATGGAGATAAGGAGAAGGAGAATATTGTAGCGCTGGCTGGAGCAGTGTCCAGCGGCTGCACTGATTACAAAAGGCTCAGAAGACCTGTGACTGGCCCCATGCCTCTTCCTCCTAAATGATGACTCTTCCTCCTAAATGAAACTTGCTCAGGTTCTTAAGGGAAATGCTTATTCCCAACAAGGGAAGGGGCTGTGGCTCTTAGGCTGACTTAAAACCTTCATGTAGAGGTTGAATTAAGACTCATATTTAAAGGTTCCCTTTGCCATGAATGTGAAAATCTCATTCTGAAATGAAGTCTGAGTCTTCAGCTCATTATAAATATTTGATCACTGGGATGCATTTTTAACTAGCTATCATGAACAAACATCTGACTCCTCAGCATTTATCATAAATGTCACTGAACCAGCAGATCACCTGCAAATTAATGCCACAGCAGTCCTAATGGGGTTACACAAGAATCAATATTTAGTCCTACACTAATTAACATTTTTTGCCACTGCCTGGGAAAACATAAAATAGTATTGGATAAAGACTGCAGATAAAGGTTGGAGAAATGTTAAATACTGAAAAGGATGGTCACTGATATAAACCTTAGTGCAATCAAATAATATCTGTTTTAACATGACTAAATATGAAGACACACATGTAAGAACAAGGAGTGAAAGCTATGCTAAGACAATAGGAAAACAGCCTATAGAATAGAGAAGATCTCTTGAAAAGCCACATCTCTGAAGAGGACTACAGGGTCATAGAGGATGATCAGTTGAAATAATGTCATGTGAAATTTTGTGACCAAAAGGCTTAATTTCATCCTAGGATGTAGTGTCAAAACTGAGGTTCACTGTGCAGTAACTAGAAAGGGATGTGCCTCTCCACAAAGTCAAACTATCTTCAGATAATTGGAATATATCCAAGTAGTGACCATCTTTGTCCCTTGAGGGAGACCAAATTCCTAACTTAGGTTAAATGCTTAATTTTTAGATGGCTAAATGACATCAACCCTAAGCATGCAGATTTAAAACAAAAAAACACCAAAGCGTTGTTGCTGGACTCCTGAACTTAGCATGGTAGTAAGAACATACATCTTCTGGTTGGTAACTAGCTTTCAGCAAATTCAGATGAGAAGGGAGGTGCAAATTTTCAACTGTTCCTGGGACAGTTCAGGAAGAGTTATGGTAGACTGCTCTCAGCTGTCAATTTTTAACACAGACCAGCACTCTTTTATTTAAATTTATGCCTACTTTTCAGAAAATAGTTGGGGGTATTTTATGACCCATTTTACTCAGGAGGCCAGACTGGTTGATCATATTATACAGTTCTGGCCTCATAATTTCTGAATGCATGAAACCTGACCAAAGCTTGGGAACTCAGCAGCAATACTCCTAGAAGCACACTATAAGGAAACTGAACCTTTGAGTGTGTCTATGTGTATCATCAAGACAATGTTCCAGTTCAAAACTCTTTCTGGGGCACTGTTACTGGTGCTTCTAATTAATCATTTGATCAAAGATCTAAACTACTAGCATCTGTAAAAATTAAAATAATTCAGCCAAGCCTGTAATATAAAACACTCCTGGTAATTAGGCCAGTTGGATGTCATAATCAGTCATGCTTTACAGGGTTGTAGAAGCCTCTCATTACACACAACACTGATGGAAACAGATGCATGGCAAATACCTTCTAAGTGCAAGTACTCATCTGTGACCCAAGCAAAGAGCTTGGCTATTACCCTAACATGGATTAATTGCTGAGATTGCCAAAGTCAATTAACACAATCATACAACTAGGATCAGACAAAGCAAAATAGAACTGATATCCACAGGTCCCATTCTATACATCTCAATATATACTGTCTTTAACAGTAACAATGAGGAAAAAAATAAATCACATAATATGTCAAAACATCTCAGCAGAAACAAACACTTCAGAAAAGCATACCTGCATACCCAAAAAGTTAATCCACTGCCCTTTACTTCAAAATAAGAAATGCAGTGCTTGGAACTCTTAACTATGGACTGTTATCAAAATCTGAATCTGCTAAAATGCCAGGGGGTTGCCTTTCTTCATATTAGGAAGACTGCAGTAAGTGAAAAATAAACCTCCAGGTTGCAGTGAACAAACGTGAAAATCCTGATGTTCCTGTTCGTGGGTAGTATTGATTCCATGTGATTCAAGAGAGCAGCCGGGATGGTCCCAGAGCCCAGCACACCCTGTAGCTGGGTGTTCTCCCTGTCAAGCGAGCCATCTCTATTTAATATGCAGTGACACACACCATAGAATATGGCTATAAATATTATAAATATGTGCAAATGAGAGGGTCTAAAAGAAGAAAATGGCTCAAAACATGCCATTCTGCTCTCCGGAGTACACTATACTTCCAGGGCAGTTCAGATGTAGAGCACAACTAGCACACTGGTAGTCAATGAAGAATCAGTTGGCCACCTTCTACAATCACATACAGTCTCTGCTCCTGTCCGGCCCAGCCACAGAAGCCATTTTTTGGGCAGTATTCCCGACCATTGTGCAGTGTATAATACTTTCTTTGTTGTACTTTGTTCTTCATACATCACTCCCCTTTACTGCGTGTGAGGAATCTGCCTGATGGAAGGTTTATTACTTTGCAGACAGACACACACACACACACAGAGCTGTATTGCACAGAACACAGCTAGTTACACAAAACACCGTGTACATCAGTGCAGCAGGGAAAATGCCCTGCTTGATACCTGTCTCTGACCTCCTGTTCACTCACTGCGTTTTGCCTGAGAAGACAGCTTGGACAGACCCTGAACTCTCTCTATTTAACATAAACAACCTGGAAATCATTTCCTTTCTCCCCTTCCAGAAGTGACCTTTTCTAATCCCTGCATGCTCGGCTGCAAAATGAGAAATTAGATTCTGCTTGCTATTAACAAGTACAGATCACAGAGTTGAGAAAAATCAAAGACCAGTTGAGGCTGAAAGGGACCTCTGGAGATCTAGTCCAGTCCCCCTGCTCAGAATAGAGTCAACTAAAGCAGGCTTCTCAGGGTCAGGTCCTGAGGGGTTCTTGAATATCTCTGAGGATGAAGACTCCTTCCTCTATAGGCAACATGTTCAGTGTTTGACCACCTTCACAAAAAAGTTTGCTCTTGTCCTGTCACTGGACCTCACTGAAAAGAGTTTGACTCCTTCCTCTTTATACCCTGCTATCAGGTGTTCATACACATTGATAAGACACCCCCCCCCCCACCACAGCCCCCTACTCCACTCCTGCCAGGGCCCTGAGGGCACCCACAGGCCTTACTCAGTGGCCCTGACCAGCCTCACCTGGGGTCTCCCCATACACCTTGCCCATGGGCCTAGGAGCCCCATTTCATCTCAGCACAGGGGGCTTCAGGTCCTGCTTAAGCTATGTGAGAGGAGTACTGGTCTCCAGCTCACCATAGCTGTGTCTGTGCCCAGCCACAGACCCTGTTGTTCTGGCTCTGACCCTGCGGATTGCCTTCTTGGCTTCACCTCAGACCTGCCTCATCACCCTGAACCTGTCTGGTAACCTAGACTCTTGTTTGAACCTGGCCACGATCTCTGGGTCTTCCCTGCTCATCCTGCTGGGGGAC